>NW_024100678.1:2025000-2390000 GCF_016545835.1 Crotalus tigris
GTTGTCCTGCCTAGCTGCAGGCTCTCTGGCCCCTCTAAGTGACTGTCACTGTTGGGCGATTCTGTAGAACCTCCAAGGTCTGTCCAAGACCTGTCAGGAGGTTGTCTGTCCCCTGGTTCCTGTTCTGTCCCCGGGCTTGTGGGGTTTTCAGTGCTGTCCCAAAACTCAGTTGTCCCCTGAGTGAAGTCAGAGGTGTTGTAGTCGGGATTTGGTTCCTCGACCACCTCCCTGTATGCTTGCCCCCTTCTAGTGACAGGGGTAGTGTCGGGCCAACTCGAAGGAGTGTGTGCCAGCTCTCTTGCGGGGAATGGTTTATTGGGATGCTCCCGGGTATCCTCCCTGACTGGAGTACTGAGTGATGCGGGTGAGTAGTGATTATGCCCCCGGGGTGACTCCCTGGCTGGAGTAGGCGTTGATGCCTGATATCTAGTTGAGCTCCTTGAATTCCTGTTTGGAGCACTTGCGGAATCTTGGGATAAGCTGTCTGTAGCTTCCTCATGAATGATGGGCAGCAGCCCATACCCTTCCCTTTGCCCAAAGGGGTCCCCCTCCCCCCCTGGAGAAGACCCAGGGGTCTCAGCGGGAAGGTCCCGTCTAGGGCGAAGCTGGTCGATGTGTCGACACAGGACACGACCGTTGTCCAGGGACACCCCGTAAGACAGAGGACCTGTGACCCTGGATATAGCAGCGGGGACCCATGAATGACCAGGCCCGTAATTACGAGTCCAAACCGGGGCACCCACAAGTAGTTGTCTAGGTGCCCTGGGGTGTGTGAAGGAAGAAGGCAGTCTGTCCGGATGCAACCGGTCAAGCTTGGTAGTCAGTTTGTGCCCCCAACGAAGTTCAGCTGGGCTCCTCCCCGTAGAAGTGGACGGTGTAGTGCGATAAGAAAGGAGGAAGTCAGCCAACCTGTGATGCCAGTCTCCGTAGGTAATTTTCTTCAAGGCGTCCTTGGTGATGCGAACCATGCGTTCAGCCATACCGTTGGTGGACGGGTGGAAAGGTGCAGAGGTGGCATGACGAATCATGTTAGCCTGTAAGAAAGCTTGGAATTCGGAAGAAGTGAATTGAGGGCCGTTGTCAGACACGAGGACGTCTGGAAGCCCGTGTGCAGCAAAAATCCCCCTCAGTACTTGAATAGTCTTTGCAGCGGTGGTGGAAGAGACAGGTACAACCTCAAGCCATTTTGAATGGCTGTCAACTAGGACCAAGAAGAATTGACCCTGAAAGGGCCCAGCGTAGTCAATGTGCACCCTAGACCATGGAGACTGTGTTTCCTCCCATCTATGTACAGGAGCTTGGGGAATTTCAGGGCGTGAGCATTGGCAAAGGTGGCATGCGTGCACCTTAGCTTCAATGTCTCTATCTAACCCAGGCCACCACAAATGGCTGCGCGCAAGCGCCTTCATGCATACAATGCCAGGATGACCCTCGTGGAGGGAACCTAAGACCCTAGTCCTCATTGAGGTAGGAATGACAACTCTGCTTTCCCAAAGCAGACAACCCTGGAAGGTGGACAACTCGTTCCTTTTAGACCAGAAACTCTGATACTCAGTGCCAGGACAGCTCTCTGGCCATCCAGATAAAACCCATGAAAGGACACGTGAAAGTGTGTGATCTGTGCCTGATTCAGCGGCTACATCGCTGGCATTTAAAGGAGACTCGGGCAAGGCCTGAATGGAAAGAAGATTGATAGCTGGTGCAGGGTCAGTTTCTATTACCGGCAGGGGTAACCTACTGAGGCCATCAGCATGGCCCATTTCCTTCCCAGGTTTGTGAATTAGGGAGAAATCATAGGCAGAAAGAAAGATAGACCATCTTAGCATTCTGGGGGAGATGATTTGGGGAGTTTGCTTACGTGTGGTAAACAGTCCCAATAAAGGCTTATGGTCAGTGAAGACCGTAAAATGCCTGCCATATAAAAAATCATGGAATTTTTTAATTCCAGCAACAACAGCTAAAGCCTCCCTGTCTATTTGAGCATAATTACGCTCGGCAGACGACAAGGTTCTGGAGTAATATGCAATAGGAACCTGAGTTCCATCTGACCTGAGGTGGCTTAGTACAGCTCCAACCCCATAAGGAGAAGCATCACAAGCGATGCACACAGGAAGGGATTCATTGAAATGTGCAAGTACACTGTTAGAAGTGAGTAAGGCCTTGACCTCATTGAAACTTGCTTCATGTTTTTGTGACCACTGCCACACTGCCTGTTTGTCCAATAGCCTGTGAAGAGGCTCAGCTATACTAGCCTTATGTGGAAGAAAGGAATTGTAGAAATTCAGAAGGCCCAGAAAAGCCTGTAGTTCGGCCTTAGAATTTGGCCTAGGAGCATGCATAATAGCTTTCAGTTTGGATTCAGCAGGGTGAATCCCAGTAGCATCAATTTTGAATCCCAGAAAATCAGTAGAAGGCACCCCAATTTTACATTTGTCCTTCTTAAGCTTGAGGCCCATTTTCCTGAACCTTAACAGGACAGCCCTTAATCTTTCAGCTAAATTGTGTGTAGAGTCTCCTGCAATTAAGACATCATCAAAATAGGGGCAAACCCCAGGTATACCCCGTAGTGTGTTTTCCATTACACTTTGGAAAATTCCAGGAGCGACATTTACTCCAAATTGTAGTCTCTTCACCTTGAATGCTCCTCTATGGGTTACAATGGTCTGAGCTACAGCAGCATCATCATCAACAGGCAGCTGTTGATACGCCTGAGCTAGGTCAAGCTTTGCAAAATCACGCCCCCCCTTGAGGGAGGCCAGAATATGACTGACCACAGGAACAGGATAGGCATGTTGCTGCAATGCCTTATTCAGAGTGCATTTGTAATCAGCACAGATGCGAATGTCCCCATTTGCCTTGAGAGGCGTGACAATGGGGGTTTCCCAGGGACTGGAGTCAACAGGTTCTAGAACTCCTTGCTGAATCAGTTTGTCCAACTCAGTGTCAATTTTACCTTTTAAAGCAAAAGGGACCCTTCTTGCTTTAATTCTAATGGGAGTGACAGTGAGGTCTAGCTTTAATGACACAGGGGGTCCTTTGTATGTGTCCAGCTGGGGGCTGAAAACATCTGCAAATTCTTTGCAGACTTCTTGTAGGTCAAGTGTTTGCAGACTATTGAGCCCTGTGACGTGTATTCCCAAGGCCTCAAACCAATCGAGTCCTATGAGACTCGTTCGTTCACCCCCTACTACTATTAGATCTAGTGGACCTTCAAAATCCTTATACTGTACGTTAAGGGTGGCCTCCCCCTTAACACACACTCTGGAGTTTTGAAAGTCTGTTAACACAATGTCAGAAGGCCTCAACCTGGCCTGAGTTCCACTGCCAGAACAAATCTTCCTAAACGTTTGCATGGAAATGATCGAAAGTGCAGACCCCGTATCCAGTTCCATAGCCAATGGAACCCCTTGTAGCTTCACCTTAAGTGACAGCTTTTTCTTAATGGGCTTGTGTGTGCCTGTCCTATAGATGCTTCTTCGCGAAGCGCAAAACCCCACCCTGTTTTGGCTGGGAACCCTGGTACCTTTCAGGCGCAATTCTTCCTGAGGTTGTACCTTCTGACGGCCCAGGCACACAGCTGCAATGTGTCCTTGTTTTCCGCATGCTCTGCAGATAGCGGAGCGGAACTTGCAGTCGGTTCTCTTGTGGCGACCTCCACAACCGAGGCACTTGGGGAGAGCTGAAGAGCTTCCTTTCTGTTTCCCTTCCTTCGTGGGGTAGAGACGGTCCACTTCATCGTCAGGATCCTCCTCAGAGTTCCTTTGGACTCCTTCCTGGTGCACAGACGCAGCATCTGGAGTGCTTCTAATCGGCCGCATGTTCTTGATGGCGCCACCCGCTGCTTCTTCTGCGGTGACCTCTCTCAAGGCATCTTGGAATGATAAGTCTTCTTTGGCAAAAAGTCTCTGCTGTAACTCTCTATGCCTTAGTCCGCATACAAATCTGTCTCTCAGTCTTTCTTCGAGGTCCTTGAACTCGCAGTGTTTAGCAGCTTTTCTCAGTGCGGCGATGTATTCCTTGGCCGATTCTCCGGGTCGTTGATCCCTCTGTTCAAAGGTGTGGCGCCACGCGATGACGGACAACTTGGGCTGGAAGTGCTCCTTCAGTAGCTTTTTTAGATCTGCGTAGCTGACAGATTCCAGAGGAACAGGTGCTGCAATGTTCTCAGCGATTTCGAATGCGTCTTGACCGCAAACACACAGCAGGGTGGCAGCCTTTAAATTATCTTCCCTTACTTGGTTTACCTTGAGATAGTTCTCCACCCTGGCTACGTAGGACTCCCACCTCTCCAGATGTGAGACGTCAAATTCCGAAAGCCTTCCAATTTTTGCCATTTTGTAGAAAGGAAGGGTCTATCAGCCAGCCTACCCCCGATGCTCGCTGTATTGGCGGGTAGCTGCCAAGTCAACGCCGTTCCTGCCGCTCAGGACTCACTCGGGTAAGCTTACACCTTTCTTTTGTTGATGTAAGGCATCCCATCCTCGTCGCCAGTGTTGCGTCCTTCGCGAAATGGCAAGACACGAGAAGCAGTTGTAGTTCTCAGAAACTTCTTTATTTGCAGTTCAGCATACTGGTTACAAGACGCCGACAACGCCCAAACTCCTGGCCTCTTTTATAGGCCATCCCCGGGTCAATCTGCAACTTTTGGCGCGCCAGCACTTGCGCATGTGCACAAGTACTGGCGACAGCCTGTCTGGTCCCGGGCAGCTTGCACTTGCCCGGAACCGTTTGCAATGCCCCGAGCCTGCTTGCACAGGCTCAGGACATAACAGTAATTAAATGTAAACTCAACGGCTGCCCCATTTTTACTTTATTTACCTTAATACGGTTTTCCTGATGAAGATTAAAAATAACAGTGTTGGGCTCCAGTAAAAGGCAAAGACTGGGAAAAGGCTTGTGGATAAAGAATACATGATACTGGCTAGAATTATTGATGTTGCTCAATTCCTTTTTATTCATTTATTTTACTATTGTAAAGATTTTGTATCTTTCCTTGGGGGGAACTCAAGACAATGCACAAAAGGGCCTCTTCTGTTTCTTACAAAAGTTTGGTTAAGAGTTTGTGACAGATCTGCAGAAATCTACAGTATAATCAAATGAGGGTTTAGTTCTAAATCTCTCCATATACCACACTCTACATGTAAGGGACCCAGTTTGGTTTTAGTGGCTAAGACATCAGAATATAAACCAGGAACCTGTGAGTTCTAGTCCCACTTTAGGCTCAAAGCTAGCTGGGTGACCTTGGACCAGTTGTGCTCTCTCTCAGTTGTGGGAGGGAGCCAATGGCAAACCACTTCTAAAAAAACCTTGCCAAGAAAACTGCAGGGACTTCTCCAGGCAGCTTCCAGAAGTAAAAAAAAAAAAAAAAAACACTCAAAGACACAAAACAAAATTGCCTATAAAACAGGCTAAGTTAGTGCAGTTATTACAAAACAACAATGATGCAATGTAGGTCCTCAAAAGACAATATCTCCACCCACATAAATGAATATTAAAATGCCAATAGGAGAAAAAGGCATGTTAGCAGAGGGAGAAAGGCCCATATCAAATAAATAAGGAGAACAGGTCTGTTAAAAGCATAAGTGCAAGACCTGCAGAAAAAGTGGGCAACCCTAGCATCTCCTTAAGCCTCCAACATGGCTTCCTCTTCTACATTCAGTCTTCCAGCTCATGTAGCCTTTAAAAGGGGGGAGGAAAAGGGAAGGAGAATTTTCCTGAGCTGCAGAAATCAGCCTTTACCTTTCATTTGCTCATTAAGCTTTCGTTAACAAAGTCAGGGTTAAGGCATAGGGCTGATGATTCATCCTTAGGAAGGGAAAGTGTTGTGGGGAAGAAAGGAATGTGGGAACCCAGCCAGTCAACCAGCCAGCCAGCTTGTGCCTTCTCACTGTGCACAACTGCACTCTCGGATGCAGCTGTAAGAGAGAAAACTCAACCCACAGCCTCTGAACATTCAATTCCTATCTCACTTCTTTGCCTCCCATCACAGGAATCAATTCGCCAGCTTCAAATATATGATCAGAAGCCAGCACACGCTGTACTTTCTCCAGTGAACTGAGACCAAGTGGAGCTTTACATTTGTTGCTGCTAGTAATTCTGCAGCAGCTAACCAGAATCAATCTCCCCCTTTCCCTCTCTCAATTTCCTCCTCCCTCCCCTCCTTTTTTAATCAGAAAATTTCCTGGGACATGGCAAGGAAGAATAAGAAAAACAAAGGATTATAACTTCCGGTGGCAAAGGATGCTCTAACATTATCCCAGCAAGAGAGAACTTCACTGTTTGGATCAGAATAGTATCTTTTTGTTGTTATTTTGTCAACATTCTCACTGGAAATCATTGCTACTTTCACATCTCATGAAAACAGATTCACATTTAGTGAGTATAGAAAATCACAGTCTTTCAAAACCTGGCAACTTCTCCAGATGCTGGCTAGTTGTTCCAGCCCCTAACAATAAGCATGGATTCCATTTCAATGCATTATCCACATCCGGCCCATTTTTAAGTATAACAGACATTCAGAGGAACTGATCATTTCCTGTAGATGACACAAAAATATAGATAGTCACAGTGGTGGGATTCAAATATGTGAACAACCAGTTCCCTGTGTGGATGCTGCTTCCGGAACTCCATTCTGGGCCTGGCAAAAAAAAAATTAGCTACCAGTTCTGCTGAAGTGGTGCGAACTGGCTGAATCCCACCACTGGATAGTCAGCATACTGATAATATCTAGCTCCAAATCTCCTGATGATATCCCTCAGTAGTTTCATATAGATCAGGGGTGTCGGGCCTTAGAGGTGGGCGCCCCAAAACCCCTGTTCCGGACGGATACTTACCTACTGGCCGGCAAGCTTCCTAAGTTGACTACGGCGATCTGTGAGGCCCGACATCCAGCTGACTACGGGAGCATGCGCGGTCCAGTCGCCACACATGCGTGGATGAGGTCTGAGCAGCCCAATTGCCGCGCATGTGCAGTTGGTATCTAGGACAAAGCCACGCATGCGCAAAAGACTCAGATGGCCGAAACCTCTCAATGCGCATGTGTGGCCATAACACTGAAGCCGACGAAGCAAACTCAATACAGCTGATAGGAGGAAGCGTCGGGAAGCCTCAAGAGTAATGACCAGTTATGGTAGAATGGGGCGGAGAAGGGAATAGGGGGTGTTGCATGGGTGTTGGCGTGGGTGGTGCCGCATGGGCGTTGGTGTGGGTGTGGGAAAGGTGGGGCAACCTTGAAATGTATAATAACACACATGGAAGAAATGAACTTTAGTGCTGACTTTAAGCATCCTTGGTGTAAGAAGCAAATTAAACCATTGTTCTTCGTTCCTGGCGTGGTGTTTTGTGTGGTGATAGTTGGAGCCGGAGTCAGGACGAGGTTACAAGGGGTCTTCAAACTTGGCCCTTTTATGACTTGTGGACTTTAACTCCCAGAATTCCTCAGCCAGGCATGGTGGCTGAGGAATTCTGGGAGTTGAAGTCCACAAGTCATAAAAGGGCCAAGTTTGAAGACCCCTGATATAGATAATAAAAAATGGAGACAGAATGGAGCCCTGAGGGTACACCATCTAATGGCTGCCATTTCAAAGAGCAACTGTCTCCAAGTGATACCTCCTAAAATCTTCCTGAGAGATACAAAGAAAACCACTGCATAGCTATAGCTTCTTATTCCTAAATCTTACAAGTGATCCTCCTTCTAAGATGCTAAGTGTTCCAAAAAATAATCAGAATCACATTCCCTTTGTCATTCCCCAAACAAAGTCATCCATCTGAATAAAGCTGCCATGTACTGTTGTCAACCTGACAGTCCTCAATATTCTTGTCCATGTTAAATGTTAAAAATCCCAGGGCTAACACTTTTGTAGCACTTTTTCAGCCTGCACAATATTCACAGTTCCAATTCAGTTTGGACTGCTTCAGAGTGTTAACTTGATCTAACAAATCAAGCTGAACATACTGACACAATCTAGATGTTTTGCACAAATACACGTATGAAATGAATGATCCATATCAGACCAAATTTAATCAGGTCCAGTATGGAAGGTTGGTTTGAATCAGTTCAGACATCCAAACTGAATCAGCCTAATTTTCTAAATATATTTGAAATAGATTGGATTTTCCTCATTGATTTGAATTTTCTAAGTGCATTGGCTCTGATTCACAGATTTCTGGTAACTGTATCACAAAACAGCAGTGCATGGATCAAAATGCAAATGTAGCTTCAAGACCAATTCTGACCTTTTGCCCTGAAGTTCATGCCTGAATCAAGCCAGGGAGAAATCTCATAAATATGTGTTTCTTTCTTTTGGAAAGTGATGGAGATTTTTTTTTCCACAGCTACATGACCTCCAAGGTCCCTTCCAACTCTGTTGTTCTGTTCTGTTCTGTTCTTTTCTGTTCTATGCCATGCCATGCCATGCCATTCTGCCACACACCTTTTATTCATGTAATTAGTTATCAGATCTCATTCTTCAGCTACTGCCAACCAAGGTGTTATACCAAACAAGAAAACATCTTAAAATTATTACTAAAAAAAGAATATTAAAACTGAAAAGATGAAAACACAGGAAGGAGTCATTTCCCTAGTACTATTTCACAACCAGTGCTAATTAGCTTAGCAAGCCTAGATTGGTTGCATTCTCACCAATTACTGCTGCTGTGAATGAGATTTGTGCTTCAAATTCATGTGTTTGACTTATTGAATTGTCACAGGCACTTCATGCATCTCATTGCCATTTAACCTCTACACTGGTTACCCTTTTTTTTTTTTTTTGTATACTCGTGTGCACAGAGAATCTATCACTTGAAAATATTGCTTCATACAACTGATGTTCCAAAATGTCTATACTAAATAAAGGCTTTCTATTGTTATATGCAAGCTGGTTCTAAAGCCTGATGCTCAAAATAAACCTAATTTTAGACACCTGAGAACAGAAATAATAAATAACCTGGTGTCCTCTAGATATTTTAGAACATCAACCCTAGCCAGGGTGACCAGAATGGAATTTGAGAACTATGGTCCAAAATATTTGATGGATACCAAACAGTCTGTTCTTCTATTATAGAAGAATTTAGGAACATGGAAAGCTATTGGTCTGTTTAATTCATCACATTAGCACTATTTGGCAGCAGATTTAAGTACTGTATAAAACCTTTCTAGTCCAGCACTGATCTGAAGAATATATATGTTCAAAGCATCTGGTTTTTTTTCTTTTTTTTATTGAAAGTTTTTGAAATTTTACAGAAGAAAAAAAAAATTCCCCTCCCCAAACCCTCCCAACCCACCCCAACCCTCCCCCAACCTTCCCAGAGCTGAATACAGGCTTAATTAAAACTTAAAAGAAAAAAATTTAAACACATGTAAACCATAAGCAATTAATTACAATAATTAAACAAATTATAAAATACTTTAAGACCAATATATAAAAAACAAAAAAAATTATATCTAAACATATACTACCTATCTAAAATTTTCATTCAATCTCCATAATATCATACTTATATTATATAAAATCTATCCCTCTTTCTTTGTCATCAAACTCAAAAATACACATATAAACATTAATTATACCATTAAAACAGAATATTCTTTTAAATACTCCTTAAATTATTAAACTTAAACTTCTTATCTAGAATTTTCATCCAATCTCCATAATCTTCTCTCCTCTTTATAAATTATTCAGAAACTTTAAGACCAATATATAAAAAGCAAAAAAAAATTATGATTACAATCATTAGACAAATTATAGAATACTCTAGCACCAATATAAAACTAAGAAAAAAAAGAAAAAATAATAATAAAAAATTAAAAGAAGAAAAAGAAGACCCCCCCAAAAAAATTTAATAAGAAAATTAAGCCACCCTTAAAATTTTATGAGCTTTAAGTGCAAATTAGTCAGAAAAAAAAACTAAACATTTTCTAATGTCATACTTATATTATTTAAAGTTTATCCATCATTCTTTATAAACACCCTCAAAAACACACATATAAACATTACTTATAACATTGAAATTCCCTTATACATATTTAAAACAAAATATTCCTTTAAATGCTCCTTAGATATCTAAACATGCACTACCTATCTAAAATTTTCATTCAATCTCCATAATATCATACTTATATTATATAAAATCTAATCTATCCCTCTTTCTTTATCATCAAACACAAAAATAAACATATAAACGTTAGTTATACCATTAAAACAAAATACTCTTTTGAATACTCCTTAAATTACTAAACTTAAACTTCTTATCTAGAATTTTCATTCGATCTCCATAATCTTCTCTCCTCTTTACCAATAACCAATTCCATCCACAGTGAACTGTAATCTATCAATAACCTGAAAACAATCTATACATTCTTTATCAATCTCTCTTATCCAAAAATCTCGAGAGAAGTGCTTGGAAATCTGCTCTTAAAGGTTGCTCCAAAAAGTTTATAGATCTTGCTTCTCCCGCAGACTCAGAAACAAATACTTGTGAGGCTTCCTTAACCTCCTTCTTCTGTTGCTCCTTTTCTTTGCGTTTATGTGTTACACGAGTGATCCTCTGCTCCTTCATCTCAACTTGTTGAGGCCCCTCAGTCTGAAATTTCCCAATTTTCATCAATATAGGCCCTTCAGACTGCAATTCTGCCTTCTTCTCTTCCAAAACTTTAGACATGATAGGTGGCGATGAACATACCCCCAAGACCGAAGTGTAAAACTCTTTTGCTTTAAAAACAGTATTAAGTCTATAACGTGTCCCCAGATAATTCACCACCATTCCAATCGGGACATCCCATCTGAACAACATTCGCCTCTTTTTAAGTTCATCTGCTAAAAAAGCAAATTCCTTTCTTCTTCTTAAAATTTTAGATGGGATCTCCTTTAAAATTATAACGTCTTGTGAAGCAATCTGAAACCTCTCATTGTAAAAAGCTTGTATAATTTCATTGCGCAGGGATCTTTTCCCAAAGTAAATTACCACATCTCTTGGCAGATTTCTTTGCTTTGCCACCACAGAGTTAACTCTAAATGTTTTTTCAATTTCACTAAATATTTCCTCTTTTTCTCTGTCCAGAATCACAGCAAAGTCATTTGCAACCATCTCTCTCAGATCTCCTTGCAGAGACTCTCTCAAGCCTCTAATTCTTAAAGCATATTCCATTTCTCTATATTGAAGCATAAGAATCTCATCTTGAGAATTTTCCATCTCTTTTTCCACGCCTTCAAATTTTCCCTCCAACAGCTCCACTTTGTCTGCAACCTCTTCTACATGAAAGTTCAACTTTTCAAGAACAGAGGCAAATCCTTTTAAAGCCAAAACTATATCTTGCCTCAGAATCCTATTATTTTCCACTAAAATCTCTTTCACTTCTCCCCTGATTTGAGATATAGCATTTCCCATTATGTCTTGCAAAACCTTTACCGCTAATAACTGTGCCGAAAGAGAGGGTGAAACTATTGATTTAGATTGTTGCACTGATGATATCACCGAAGAAGAAACCACCTTAGGAGCTGTGGGAATTACTGGACGCTTTGGAGCCATCTTAGAAAATCTTTACTCCTTAAAAAATACCCAAAAAAAGGAGGGAAAAAAAAAAGTTAAGCAAAAAAAAGGGAGATTAACTCCAAAAAATCAAAAACTCCTTCAAAAGGAGATCATTATAATAAAAAGAAAAAAGTTAAGAAAAAGAAAGAAAAGGAAAAAGAAAAAGAATAATTAAATAGAAAAAATCCGTTCCATTATTTTTTAAAAGTACAAAAAACAAAAAAAATCCTTCAAAAAATAAAAAAAAAGTTAAACAGAAAGGGAAAATAATCCTCCTAAAATCCAAACCCAACATCAAAAAATCCATTCCATTCCGTTCCAGTCATTTAAAAAAAAAAACACCAAAAAACCTGCCGATCGCCATTTTACTTTCCCTTTCAACAAAAGAAAAAAAAACAAAAAGAGGGAATAAAAGTAAATCTTTAAATTTAAAATCCAAATAAGATCGGAAAAAACAAAAACCTCTATTCAGTTCTGTCCGCTTTTTTAAAAAACTCACCAGATCACTTTAATCGCGGAGGTGGTTGCAGCGGCTTGTTTTGTCCCTAGAGACAAAAACAGCTGGGAAGCGGAGACAATCTGAACTCCGTGGGAGCATTCTTTTCACCCCCAAAAGAAAACCTTGGGGGTGCATAAGAGGCTCTACCACTATTCAGATGATACTCTCCTCCCTCCCTTTGCCTGGGAAGGAGGTTTTGAACCGCAGAACAGCTGATGTCTGCTGTTCATAGCGGTTCTAACACTTTCCCAGGAGGACGGCTACAAAGTAGCCGCCATCGCGCGCGCAGATCCACCGGAAGTCCCAAAGCATCTGTTTTGTCACTGAGTCAGGGACTCACATACACCAAGCTGTAATTCATGGATCATTTTCTTCCATGTGAGTCTATCAAAAGTTTTTCTTTCTGTTTCATATGTCCTATGGATCTTTTTGCTTTCAGAAATAGGATCTCTTTGCCTTTTGAAAGCCAAATCCTGACAGCCTTTTCAGTTATGATACCACACCAGGAAATTCTTACCTGTCTCAACCTTATTGTCATTTTGGAGCAAGGAAGCCTTTTATCCCAAATCATTGAATATTCCTATGATCTGCATTTTATCTGCTGTTTTTGGTTGTCCTTTTTTCATTACTTCATTAATTAATTATCACTACTATGATTCTGCACTTTTTATATTTTTGCTATGGGCATTGCAGTGGGAACTCTTCAAAGTAGAGTTTGAAGAATTGCATAAAGTAGGCCCATTCCTCAGAACCACAATATTTTCTCACTTAAAATTTACATATTTTCCTTTTACGATTATTGGAAAGGGGACAAAGAGTGACCCATGTTCTAGTAGGGCCAGTTTAATCACATGACAGAATTAAGAAGCTGCTATAGACAGAAGGCTTATAGTAAGATGAAAAGGTAGCACATTATCCATTTGCTATTACTCTATTTTTAGTGCCAGGGATGTGGAGAGGTATTTAAGATTTTTTTTCCAGCCTCATTGTCAGAAAAACCTGGATGTTATACATCTAGACTTGGATGGATATCAGGACCAGAAAGAAGCATCTGCTGCTCTGCCTCGAGCACAAAATAGATCTTTTTCTTTACCAAAGAACTGCTAGGATCACTTCTTGCTGGATGGAGGCCAGAACAAAAGTGGCAGGAATTGTGAGAATTTTCTTTTTCTTTCATCCCAAAATCTCAGTAATTATCATATTGGGGCACACAGAATTGCATTTATGCCATCAGAGGGAAAGAACAAAAAAATGTTCCATGTGAATCCAGTGCACTCACTAGCTGGGCTAACAAAACATTCTAAACTTTAAAGTTAATAAAAAATATGTTGCTTCTTACACATAACAGGATATGCAAAGAAACAAACCATATTATATCATAATGTGAATCCTGGACCATGCAACATATTGGACCCCAAACCCCTCTATCCATTTTGGTCTAGTGACTAGTCTACCTTATGGTACAACCCAAGACTCTATATGTGTGGCTGTTTCCATACTTATTTTTGTTCTGTTAGCTTCCATAGGAGATGGGAAATGTGTGTTGCTGAATTTTTGGATCATGAAGGTAATTATAGCATTCAGTGACTCCTAAAGCTTAGACACTGAGCACAATTCTTCAATAATATATGTAAAAACTCTGTAGTCGATCTCAAGCTGATTATGACCTAGTCTAGTAATGCAGCTTTAGAAAAGGCCTATAAAATTTTAGTCTACACTTTTTTTTAAAAAAAACCTAGATTTTCCAAATTATGAAAAGCAATTTTTTTACTCTGTGCTAATAATGTTTCATTGGGAATATTTATTTTATTTTTATTTTATTTACAATATATCCCACCTTTATTATTTTTTATAAATAACTCAAGATGGCAATCATGTTTAATGCTCCTTTCTCCTTCTATTTTTCCCACAACAACTCTGTGAGGTAGGTTGGGCTGAGAGAGTGCCCAAAGTCACCCAGCTGGCTTTTATACCTAAAGTGGAACTAGAACTCAATTTCTCCATCTAGAGTGGTGCCTTAACCATTAGACCAAATTAGTTCTAGTGTATCTTGTTCTGGAAACCATACTGGAAGAAGGATCTAGTCTAGAAGATTTATACCTAGAGGAGTGTAGTAAAAATGGTCGACAATATGAATAGCATGTCCAAAGAAGAAAGGATGTAGAAACTAAATATGCTCGGTGGATGATGGACTCAATTTCTCTTTAAATATCAACAATACTGTCACACAGAGGTTCATTCTTTCTTCTGTTGTTTTCTACAGAGCAGAACAAAATCTAATGGGGTAAATTATATTTACTTTGAATATTGGGAGAAACTTTTTGATAAGAGAAGTTTAGCAATGAAATCAATTGCCTATGAACATTGCATTGCCATACATCTTCAAACAGTAGCTAGATACATATCTCTGGAGATATTCTAAGTCTGGGTTTGCTGCATTGAGCCAAAGGTTGAACAATCTGGGTCATAAGATCCTGTTTTTTTAATTGCCTTCACAGCAGCATCCATTGCATCTCTACATAAATCAATGATATACAGTTACCATTTTCCAATTAGAAGATACACTCATAGCATGCTGTGGGTAAGTCATTCTAACTCATTCACAGTATTGGAAACAGTACTTAAAATCTTGAGGCAGATGCTTGTGCATAATTCACTCCTTCCTTCTTAACCAGACTAATGGTGGGGCTTTGCTGCCCTCCCCATTAGATCATCACAAATTTATAGTAGGGGTGTTGATAGTTCAGAGACCGTCAGGTATTTTGTATTTTAGGCATTTTGGAAAACTATAAAAAATAGATCGTTTATAAGTGCTTAGCACTCAAAATTGGTATGAACCTCCTCTCTCCCCCCTCCCCCACGAGTAAGAGGATTTCTATTATGTCAGTGGAGCATTTTGATGGGGTTTTCTGAATCCCAGACCTGCTTAGGCACATTTCAGTATTATAAAGAAGTGTCTCTCCAATATTAATTTGGAGGGATAAACACACCAAGCTATAAAACTTTAAAGTAGTCTGTTCTATTTAATTACTTCAGTTGTCCTTCTAAACAACAGATTTTCCAACAAACACAATTTTGAATCTAACTGTATTTTTGAAATATATCATAATTGCCTCTGTACAAGAAGCTGAATTCAATGACCTCTGGGTCTGTTATAGGCCTGAAGCTTTACAATTCAGTAGCCCTCAGGGAGAAAAGTATTGCAATGTGCCTCAAACTATAACATGGCCAATATCGTCTCCATGTTTATTAGAAGTACAGGCCATGGGTAGGGCAAAGAACAGCAGGGCTTCAATGCCTGTGCAAAATCAAATCTCAGATATGGTCCTTTAAATGGAATTTATTTTTCACGACTAAATTGCTTCTCAGCATAAAGTAGGACCCATCACTTAAGCCAGTGATAAATAAGTCTAAATCAGAATTAAACCATAAATCTCCATCCTCAGATACCCCTGCTCTGCTTCCAAATTGCCTGTTATTAAAATATCATCTTCTTATTAAAATACTGTTATGCTTGCAAAAAATAAAAATAATGTAGCACCACCACCACCATAAACAAATAAACAACTCATCTTGCAAATATTGGATAATTTTTAAATTAAGATGTTTGTCTCTAGTTCTATATTATATACTCAGTATATATTGAAAATGATAATGAACACAAAGTGTAACAAGAAAGGACTTTACAAATTTATAGAAATCCTTTTATTGCCCATCTTGTGCCACAGATCCTACATTTATCTACTTATCTAGGTACCATGCTATCTGCATGAATCATGATTTATCAAGTAGCAAGAAAAATAAACTTACCTACCTTACGTTACAGCCCAAATGATAGAAAAAAGGGCAAAGAAATATAATACAAAGAGAACAAAGCCAAGCTGCCATAAGAAAAAGTCTCAAATGCATATTGGGACAATATCTTTTATTATTAAACCAACTTAAAGATCTCCCAAATATGAGAATTCTATTCTTCTTCTTCATGCAAGTTGTTATGGAAAGAGAAATTAGGAACCACTTATCTAAGTAGGAATTTATCCAAATGCTAAGTAATAGCAAGAGGAGTTCTCTTAAAGGTGTGCCACTTTCCAAGGTTTCTTTCACAAATGAAAAGTTAGTTGAAAAGGGAAGGGAGATGCTGCAAACATCTCTAAAAGGGAGGTTTTAGTAGCCTCCTTAGTGTTTGTAGCCTCCTTTGTGTTTTGCAGGTTGACCATATGAGAACAATGACTCTTTTCCTATAACCTAACTTGTCCTCTTTTTCAACCCTCCTCCATCCTTAACTATATAGGTTCCTTGGTAGTAAGAGAATTAGGCAGAAGAAGAAGCTCAGATGGTTTGTTTGGAAAAGGAAAGATAGAGGAAAGAATGCTCAGTTTAGTTATATATAGCCCTATCTTAACCATTAAACAAAATAAACATGTCCTGGGGCACCAAAGGAAGGGCAGCATCAACGTTTTCCCTCCTAGATAACATGCTCTTAACTCATTCATTGCCACATTTGACTTTAGTTTTCAGCACTTATTGAATTGTCTTGTCAGTCAAGCAATGGAAGGGCCAAGCATCATTGTTGGGCTGTGCTTAGGGAATCAGCTGACCACAATCCAAGCCCCTATTACACATATTTCAACCTAATTTCAATAATGGATGGAAAACATGAATTTGGTGGCAGACTTTGAAAGTGTTTGAAGGATTTTAATTGGATGTGAGATCTTGTGATTGAAGTTCTGTTCTAAGAAAAAGCTGGGCTTCTTACTTCTTACTTCTTACTGCCTTCTTACTGTGAAGCAACATCCTTGCCTCTGCTGCAATTTCAACTGGTGACAACCAGAAGCTCCTGAATTCTTGCTATCCACATGAAAGGGTATGCTGTAACCATGACACAATTTATGCACTGAGATATTCCATGTATTCTCAAGCTGTATGCGGAGTATCATGTACTATGAGGCCTGAGCACCATCAATATATATATATATATATATATATATATATATATATATATATATATATATATATATATATATATATACACACATACACATACACATACATATACAATAATATGAAAATAGACCATAAATATTAGAATTATGGAAATCTCAGATTTGGTGATGCTCCTCTGATCAGGACTGGGGAGACAAAGGAGATGGTAATACCTTAATTCTCTCTTTTTATTTTTTCCATTGCATGTCTGCTCAGGGTTTTTTATACCTGTACTGTGCCTAATTGCCACTATGAGAGGGAGTTACACATAGCTGCCCCAAGCTCTACCATAGGTGATATAAAGGGTCACTTCAGTACCGCCTGTGTTCAAAACCCTCTTCCAGTTGCTGAATGTTCAAGAGAATGTCTCCCACACCATGCAAAGTGCCCCAGATGAAGCATGCAACTGCTGTGCAAAGATTCTCATCTCCATGGTAGAAAGCAATTCACTGAAGCAAAGTGTAGCCACCTGTTACTGTAGGCTTCCCTTTTGCCACCGTGTGGCGTTCCATTACCAAGCCTGAAAAAGATCAAAGCATCAGCCTCCCTGCCTTCTAGCATGCTCTGTACCAACCTATTATCCCTTTTTACACAGTATACAATCACCTTGAAACACTCAATTAGAATAGACTAAATTGTCTTTAGCAATAAATTAATATAATGTTTCTTTCACAATAGCTTCTGCTTTCAAGCTGAAGAGACCAAAGGAGGCAGCCATGGAAAGCCAACTTCCATTTATTCATTCATTTATTTAATAAAGCTGCCCATTCAACATGTAACTTAAATTATATCCTTTCTCTTAAGAACTAATTCTGAACACAGGAGATGACAAAAGATCCTGGGCTAGACAAGACAAAACACAAATGCAAGGAGACATTGCAAGGATAAGAATTGTAAAAGGCTGAAAACTATCATCTTTCTATCCATCTGATAATCAAAGCAACTTATGACAGTTTTTAAAAAATACCTTAATAGGAGTAACAGATTTAAACAATTTAAACAATTAACATCCAAATAAAAATAAACATTAATAGTTAAAAGCATGGTGGAAAAGATTTTTCTTTAACCAGCTTCCTCAATACCAGGACGGTGGGGCCAAGCACCTTTCTCTACAGAGTGCTTTTTACAGATAGTCAAATCTATGACAGCAAGAATATCATCTCTGGCTGATCTTAGTACTGTAGCTAGTATAAAGGCAAACAAGTTTGGGCCATCCAGATCTTTGCCCATTTTGCATTAACTGCAATTTCCAAGCACTTTTAGAAGCACTTATCAAGGGTAGTCATTCCAGTACAGCACATTGTAGTAATCAAGGTAGGCAGTAACGAAGCATGGATAATAGTCACTAAGTTTGGCAAGTTCAGAAAGGATCATGGTTGATACAGTAATCATAACTGCAAAATGCTGTTCATCATACATACCATTTGCAAATCCAGTAACAGATGATGAAGACACACTTCAAATTTGCAAACCTGCTGAGAAAATATATCATCATCAATAGCATGTTTCCCCTCAACCCTAGAATCCATTTTTCCCTATTATGAACAGGATCTTCATTTTGTCTGGATTTAATTCCAACTCATTCTGTCTCATCTAGACCATTACTAAGATTAGACAATGTTCAAAGATATCGACTGATTCCATGGAATTAGAAGATAAGGAGTAAAAGAGCTGGGTATAATCGGCATACTGACAGCACCTAACTCCATAGCTCTGAGTGACCTCCCTCAATGGTTTCATGTAGAGGTGGAAAAGACAAGCTAGAACCCTGAGAAATATCATATAACACTTCCATGAGTATCAAACAGGAGTAACCCAGCATAGTTTTCTGAGTAATGTACAACCTGATAGAAAAGTTTAGACCCTACTGCAAAACAGTGTCACAAAACGTAATTACATTAACTGGTCCAAAAGGATATCATCATCATTGGTATCCAACAATACCTAGGGTTCTATGAGAACTAGCAATGTTACACTCTTTTATATGGTTTCTAGCATAGATCTCCCCTTAAGGTGATCAAACCAATCTCAGCACCACATCCCATATATGATCCCAATGGAAATGGGTCCAAAATATCTGACTCATTCAGATGCACCTGGAATAGTTGCCAGTTTTTCAGCTGCCTTTCTCAAGAACGGGATATTAGAAACTGGTTTATAATTTGAGAGTCTTCCAAAGTAAAGAAAGACTTCTTAAGTAAGCTTTATAAAGGCATCCTGAGCTAGTACTAGGCACTTCCATTCACCTTGATCCCATATATAACTTAGCTAATTTAATCACAGTGGCATGTGTTGAATAAACAAGTGGTGGTTCTCAGTTCTTTAAAGCCCTGTCCAAACCCTTGAGATTTACAAGTTGAAAAGAATCAATATGAACTGACAAGCAATTATCAAGGTTAACTCCCTATGACCTGTGTCAATATTGGAGTAAAAATCAAGGCAAATCAGGTTGACTTTATCTATAAAGAATGATGAAAATTGCTCCCAAAAAATATTTGGTATCTTCATTTCCACACCTGTCCCCTTGCCCCACTCCAGTTCACACCACCTTCTTGCCCGGAAGCTCTGCCTGCTACAGCAGAATATTTTTGTGTGCACGGCTGGAGAGATTAACTTCTCTCCTCTCATAACTAGGTCTTTGTAATATATGCCAGGCTGGTGCTTTCATAAAATAACTAAAAGCTAGATAATACTAGCAATTGGTCCCCCATCACTGACATCTCAACTTCCTTAGATAAACTGCATCCAAAAGGAATGAAGGTTGGTAATCAACCTCTGCTATGGCCAGATTGCAATTGTGATTATGCCAGTATAAAGAAGTGTATTTCATTTAAAAAAAAAAAAAAGTCTGCAGCATCCTTGAATGAGGGCATGAACGTGCCAATGTGGATGCCCCCAGAATAGCTATTATATACCAGGTTGGGTTATTTGTCTTTCAAATAAGGATTAATATTAATATAAATATTCTGGTTGTCATTAATTCTCCAAAATTTCAAGCAGATATCTAGGGCAGCATCTACATTTTGACATCCCTCTTTCCCCTCTGCCCCCTCCCCCATATCCACTGAATATATCAAGATTGAAGCTGAACGTTCTGCATGGGGGGCATTTGAGCTACATTTCATAAGATTCTTGCAGCATTTTATATGGCTGGAATTATTGCCTGGAATATAATATCTAGTTGTGATTTATTGTCTGAAAACTTGTTTTGTTTTTCTGGTAGAACTGAGAACAACATGTAGATGTATGTGCCAGATGTACACACACTAAACAAGTGATCAAACAAAATTAACAGTTTAATCCAATTTAACTCTCTTTCTCTCTCTGCTTTTCATTTCCCCTGAGCAATAGAAACCATGTAGCAGCTTAATCAAAAAGTTCTGCCATTTCTATTTAACAAATACATAGAGCTTGATCTTTCATTGTCCTGCCTCAAAACAACATAGAACTAAAATCCCCCCAAAAGATTTGGAGAACAATTTGGAAGTGCACATTAGATGTGTACTGTAACACTGGTCTGTTCATTTTATATCAATATATCTTACAAATAGAACATCAAAAGCTGAAGTATGATTTCTTAACATTAACAAAGTCGTAGAAAAGATATAATGTTGCAAGGACATCCTTGAGTTATGTGGCAGTGGATTTGCTTTAGCTGTACAATCGCTTTAGCATTGATGAATTAAATCATAAACAAAGGCTTCAATCATACACCTACCTAGGAGTAAAACCAAATGAACTCAATTATTCTTATTTCTGAGCAGACACATATTGGAAGACTCACCCTCTATGTTAGACAGACACCTAGAGGCATTATATCATTAGTCAAAGTTTGGAAGCAGGCAATGAACTCCTGTATTTTAAAAACACAAACTTCAGTCCCTAAATATAAGCTTATTGATGTATACTTGCAAGAGTAGGAGATCCATTAATGTAACAACCTGTTACATTGACCATTTTAAGCCGCTTCTGTCTATTTCAACAGGAGAAGGAGTCTTAGAACTAAACTGGGTTCGATCCATGATTCTGAATTACAGTATGTAGGAATATATTTGGATAATTCATAGAAAACATCAACATGATAATACATGAATCATGCCCACACCATGCAAGACATGTCACACCTGATGCAAGTATGTTTAAGTCCCCTCATTTACATGTTTCTTATAACTACCGTAACAGATCATCATTTTCCCTCCCTTGCCTTGAGGAAGCGCTTGTGCTCTGCAATTGAGCACAATAAGCCGCAGGACTAGGCAGTAGCATAGAGTGGCAAAATGAAATGTTTACAAAACAGGACAGCTTGTGGGTCTTTTGCAAACCAATCCTATACTGAGAACCAGTGAGCATATAGGGAAGAACCACAAGATTGCCTCTGCTCTGCCATTCATTCTCCTGAGCTACATGATAAGCACCACCAGTTGATAAGCAGCTCCCATTGGGTCATGGACCACTGCTCTAAGGCTTCCCCCACAAGCCAACCCACCTCACCTTTTATATTTTATTTGGACAAGTAGACACATTTTCAGATAAAGTAATGGTCAACAACCATCCATCATTTTTTTATTGTTTAAGATGCCACAAGTATTCCTGAAAATAAAGATTATGCTGGAGGCTGGAGGTTTCCTGTTTTCTTAATTTTTTTTTAGAAAAAAAAACATTCTGAAGGGGCCAGGAGGCTGGCCAGCACCTAGGGAAATATCTGTGGGCATATTAGCACTTCTGAATACCCTGTTGGGGACACTCACGACAGCTAATAAACTGTCACTTGCAGACCCCAGTGTGCAAACACTACACACATTGAAACACAAAATTCAAATTATGGAGAGGAAGGCTCTCTAAAAATGTAAGTAGATCAGCAAATGCCATGTAAATAAAGCAAATGAAATAGGGGTTTTTTTGTGTTCAGAGGCAAATCTTGCTGTACTGTGTTCCACAGAAATTTTCTAGCTGACACTGCAGTTGTATCTGCTGGCAGCTAGATGAATTCAGGAAAAAAAATCATTGAGAAGCCGGTTTCTTCCTTCAGTACACTATACAATACCACACGACTAATGACTTCTGTGTCTAGGAAATGTGTTGACATTCTCCATAGGCCCAAAATAAATATTTAATATCCTTCAGCTGGATGTGCAAATGCAGAAAGAGATTGCTTTCTTCCTTTCCTTTTTTTGAGCAGCAGCAGGATACTCTGCATGGCCTTTTCAAGGTCAGCTCCTTTCAAAGGAGAGCATAAACTGGAGTCTTAGTGTGTCTTTGTGGGGGAAATAAGAGCTACTTATCACTGTCATAGAGAGGATGAGAACACAGGAAGCAACAGCCCACCCATGGCAAAAAGCAATGCTGAAAGCACACTTAGAAAAGAACATAGCCTCCGCGTATACAGCAAGAGATCTCAGGGTCATCCCTGTAAAGCAAGATGAGAACTTCTGGCATTTACTGACAAGACACATAGGGTAAAGTGGGATGGGAATGTGCCATGGTTGGGGCCATGTCACACTTGGGTGGAGCCAGAATTTCTCGCTAACCTTTCTCTCAGCCCTTCGAAATACCCAAGATCAAAAAACTAGGACTCTTGGAAAGCATTTTAAGGTTAGGGAGTTAAAACAAATTTTGAAAGCCTATCAAAGCCCCAATCTATTTCAACAATTGTAACCCAAACAAGGGAAAATTGTTTTGTTTCTTTCTCATGTTTTCTGCTTTGCCAACATGGAGATGCCTTTTCTGTAATGGTTCCATATTCTACTGACATTCCATTACAGCTTTGGGAGTGAATTCTGAGGAGCACACTCTGTTTTTTAACCCTCGTAAAAGTTTTATATTACAGGTCTGTATTTCCTGCTTCACAATGATAAAAAGTATGTCCCTAATTGTCAGCAACTATGTTCAGACATGGCTCAAAGAGTATGAATACATGCAATTTTAAGAGAGTGGCCCACCATCTCCATCTTGGCAAAACAGAAAGCATGAGAAAGAAACAAAACAATTCTCGCTTGTCTGGGTTACAGTTGTTGAAATAGACTGGGGCTTTGATAGGCTTTCAAAATTTGTTTTAACTCCCTAACCTTAAAATGCTTTCCACCAAAGTTCCTCCAAATGTTGAAAGTAGAAATTTCTAATTTGGCTATAAGAGAAGTGTGTTAGCAATGTTTCATTTAGCCTTAATGTTAATTGTATTTCAATTACAGGTAGTTCTCATCGACCACAACTTGGACCAGAATTTCTATTGCTAAGCAAGGTGGTGGAGTCATGCCTAATTTTATGATCTTTTTTTGCCACAGTTGTCAAGCAAATTGCTTCGTTTATTAAGTAAATCATGCTGTTGTTAAGCGAATCTGGCTTTGTCTATTGACTTTGCTTGTTGGAAGGCAGCTGGGAAGTTGCAAATGATGATCACTTGTCTCTGGGGTCCTGCAACTGTCATAAATACAGGTAGTCCTCAACTTACAACAATTTGTTTGGTGACTGTTCAAAGTTACATTGAAAAAAATGAGTTATGACCATTTTTCACACTTACAAACATTGCAGCATCCCCGTGAACACGTGATCAAAATTCAGATGCTTGGCAACTGGCTCATATTTATGACCGTTTCTGTGTCCAGGAGTCATGTGATCATCTTTTGCGACCTTCTAACAGGCAAAATCAATGGAGAAGCCAGATTCGCCTAACAACCGTGTCACTAATTTAACAATTGCAGTGATTCACTTAACAATGATAGCAGGAAAAGTCATAAAATGGGGTAAAATTCACTTAACAAATGTCTCGCTTAGCAACAAAATTTGGGGCTCTATTGTGGTCGTAAATCAAGGACTACCTGTACATTGGAGCATGGCTATCATCTCATCAGACATCAACGCCAGAAGAAGGGACCTTACAAACCTTGGTCTAGACCAGGGGTAGGCAACCTTGGCTCTTTTATGACTTGTGGACATCAACTCCCAGAATTCCTGAGCCAGCCATGTATCATCATACATTGTTCCTGATAGTTTAACAGAAATTACATATGTTTGTGTTTGTGTATGTGTAATTAATAGGTAGATGCATGGTTAGGGCTGGGGAGAGATGTCAAAAATGATCCAGTAATTCAGAGACAACTACTTTCAACTAGTGTTACCAAAGTATTTGATATCTCCAAGTCTGCATATGTACCTGGTGGAAAAATGTCACTGTAGAGCTTACTGCTTTGATTTTGGACTTTCCTCAAATTCCATCCACATTTTCAAATGGGCCTAGGTTTCAAACAGTAAACCAGTCAGTTCCTGCCAGCTTCTTTTTTCTCCTGAATTTGGGGTGGGGGGGGAGAGAAAATCTGGATTGAGATAATTAGGCATAGCTCTATTATGTAAGCAATTACTGGCCTCCAAGATGTCACATAAGTGCAGTGAAAGGTTCAAATCAATGCTCTTGAAAAGCTTAGGCCCAAGAGGTGAGCAAGGTCTCTCCTAGAATGGTTAGAACGGGTATTTAATTTCTAGGAAAATGTAAGACATTCACTAAAGTAAAGGGAAATCTTGAAAGGCAAAGTAGAAGTTTACACCCTTCAAATGGAAAATAAAACTTACCAGTCTATATTACCACAGAATACTTATATATAGGAAGTAATCAGGTGTTACGAGTCTCATCATTGTTTATTAGACAAATGTAGCACTCCACTTGATGTATTGTTCCCTTTTCCTCGTGCTCCCCTTAAGAAAATACCATATGGGATGTCTTTGAAAGTTTCATACCAATTTCCAAATAAAATATATTGGGAAAGGCTATTAGAATTAAGAAAAATTCTTAATTTTTCCAAACTTTAAAGGAACATTTTTTTTATTTGAAGTTTAGATTTAAAGGTAATGTGGCATACTGTGACTTGATATTTCAAACAAGTTTGATTTAATTCTTGTTTTCCCTGGAGGAACAATTAATATTGCCCCTTACCTTGTAAAACAAATGAACTATTCAAAACATTTGCATTCTGTACACATATACAGACACTATGCCTTCTGACTGTTTCCAGATTCGAACAGCAGAGGGCTTGCAGGAAATATTGTAAAAGGAAAATAAATAGGGGAATTAATATGCTTTACTAACTGCCAAAATTTGGTTGCTTACCAAAACAGTATATAGTAGTTGATAAGAATTGTTTCTTAGTCATTTCATCAATACATACCTATTAAATCTATTATATTTGTCTAATTCCAGTTTATTCTGGAACAGCTAATGGATTATTACAATAAAATAAAAAAAATGCATTGGTCCATTTAGGCCACAAGGTGGCTTCCTACCCCCATATTTAGCCCATATGGAAATCAGATTTCTCACCACAGAGGGGAAGGGAAAAAGGATGGAGAACCAGCCTGCCCAATATTCACATTTTTTTCCTTTTAAGGGAAGAGTCTGTTTCAGAAATTCCAAGACCCACAAAAGCATTGACTAAACTGATGCAATGCCATCTTCAATTTCACAGTATACCTAATCCAGGTCAACAGCACCCTCTACTGTCCAGTCCACAATAGGTATATTCCAGTGTTTTAAACAAGGCCTGTTCAGCGTTGTTTGAATTGGCTCCGTTCAATTCTGTGCAATGCTCATTGCCTCTTGCTTTACGCTAGGGTTAGACTGCAGAAATCCAAACAAAAACTAGATGGTACCAGATATGTAAAGAAGTATCCAGATTTTTTCAGCCAAGATATAAAATATTTATTTACAATATTTAAATGTATTGGCTGCCTAACTCCTGTATTAGACCAACCATAAATGCATGCTTTCAAATGTCATGATTAAATAAATAAATAAAATAAAATAATTCCACATTAGCCTATTCCAATCTGCATCTGAAAAAGTTGCAAAGAAAAAAAATGCAAAGGAAAAAAAATAAAGGGCTTAGAGCATCTCCTTACAAAGAAAATTGACAACATTGGGTGTTTTTAGCTTAAAATATAGGTAGGTCCTCAACTTATGACCACAAATGAGACTGGAACTTCTGTGGCTAAGCAAAGCAGTCATTAAGTAAGTCGTGCCCAAATTTATGATCTTTTTTGCTGTAGTCATTAAGTGAATCATGCGGTCATTAAGCAAATTTAGGTTTCCCCATTTTTGGGAGACTTTGCTTGTTGGAAGCCAGGAGGGAAGGTTGCAGATTGTGATCTCATGACCCTGGGAGGCTGCAACCCTCGAAAATACATGCCAGTTGCCAAGCATCTGAATTCTGATCACGTCACCGTGGGGATGCTGAAATGGTGATAAACATCAGCACCAGTCATAAATGCAAGGATCTGACTTTTTTTTCAGCACCATCATAACCTATAAGTAAAGATAAGGAGGAACATGATAGAAATAATTTTAAAAATGTATCTTTTGGAGAATGTAGGGATGTGGGGTTTTATTGATTGATTGATTTTGTGGTTTCCCCACTCATGCTCTTTCACAATCTTTTCCAAGCTGCTCCTTTCCCCTCAACTAATGGTATTCATTCTCAATCTTCTCTTATCATATTTAATTTGACACACAGGGTATGTGGGAATTATCAATCTCTGATCTCTGAAAGAGGCAGAATTAATTTTATCTATCTATCTATTTATCTATCTATCTAAAAGCTGTATGCAACCCATAGGCAACTCTTTGCTTTTCATCAACCATTCATCCTCCATTCTAAAAAACATCACATACACATATCTAGTTCCAGCCACAGATGCAATAGTATGTGTGCACAAAACCACAAACTGCACATTCCACATAGCAGAAAAAGATGGGCAGAGTTGATTTTCTATGTTCTGTCCTTGAGAAAAGATCAATAGTCTTTATTCACTATGGGGCAGGATGGCAAAATCTACACGATGACAGGGAGGGATCAAAATCCAAGCATTGCCACTTCTCTACATGCCTGTGGGCTTGGATCATGATAGCATGCCTGCGTTCTTAGGGGTTGTGCAGATTGACCTTCCATTTCAATTGCCAGATATTTAACCATTACACCCGTGCCTTTTAAAACCACTAGCATAGAGGGTAGATTCATGCATTGCACTGACCAGTTTGGGAGTTGGCTTATAGTTTAGCATATGGTATGAATTTCACCAGTTATGAATTATTCAATAAACTGTGATCACAAAACATGGTTTCAGTGATATGAAAGGCAAGTCATGGATAACAATATATGGCTGTGCTTAGCTTCATGCAGTGGAAAATCTAAGCCATTCTTCAAGCTAGGAAATGCAATAAAGTTTGTCTTTGTTGATTTTATAAGTGGTACTTCAACTGCAAATATTATCTAGTTTTTTTGAGGTACTGTCTCTACTCCAAGGCTTGTTGAACAAGGTAATAGACCAGGGACTACAATCTTTGTGTTTTCAAAATTGGGGAGAACAGCTATTTTCCTCTTTCCTAAAGGAAAAATGAAATCTGATACCAATACCATTTGAAGGTGACTGTTTTCAGTTCAAAGATTCATTCAAACTGCAAACATCATGGTTTATTAACGTCTAGCTTAATTTCTTAAAGCAGCTTGCCTGGTAAATATTTCTTGAGAATTCAGAAGCTTGTTTTTTGTATTATTTGGATGGATCTTAATAAAAATTTTACTGAGCTACAGAATTTGGATTCCACTCGCTGCACCACCCTAGACAATATAATAGTTTTGTTGTTCTTGTTGTTGTTGTTGTTGTTGTTTTAATAAGAGTGTAGCCAAAAATTTACCATCAGCCATTGCTTAATTCTATATACTTTAACAACTGCCATTAAATCAAACATATGGACTAGTGTTTCTTACCCTGATGCCTTCCACATCAGGGAGGCATTGGGTTTGGCAAGGCTATTGTAATTTTGAGTTGTATGAGTAACTGGCTTCATGGAAGTGCATGATATCTAACAGTATCTTGGGCCATACTGGAGGCCAGGTAGTTTAATTTGTTGCTGAGATCACCTTTAGAATTTACTATATTAAAAGCTGGAATAATTTCATCATGCTTTTATTTTGCTACCAAGAATCATGGCCTGAAATGCACACACAAATTCTCCAGTGTGGGTCATGGTCTGCCACTTGCTGTTATTCATTTACTCTACAACAGGCAATGCCTCACAGGCTTCAGTAGCTGAATATGTTAATAAATTGACCAGAGCTATTTGTTTTGAAATACCTAGCTATATTTACTGTAGATCTGCAACTCTACCTCATTTTTTAGGCTTACCAGTTAGAGATGGGGGAGGGAAGGAGGAGAGAGATTGTGGAGGGCTAATGTTTCCATCTACCCATGTTTGTGCGCTTAAATACTTATTTTTCCACTCTTACCACTGAAGTCTGAAGAATTCACTGCAAGGCACATGTTAGTCTTTCTTGCTGAAAACTAAAGAAGTAATAGTATTTTCCCCAGGGCATTTGCACCCTGCTCATACTTTCCTCATACAGCATTTTCAGATAGCCAGCCTTGCCTATACCTACTAAGTCTCGAGTCATAATTCAAATGCAGCTGGAATTGGTTGAGCAGTTCTGACTATTCCCATGTAATGGGAATAGGCACATTTATATATCTTTAAGTTTACAAAGCACATGGAGAACCAACATTTAATCAGCATTCACTTTTCTAGGATAGTAATTGAGCACTGAGAACTATCAGCCAGTCAGTGCTCAATTGGCAGCCAGGACTGAATGCCCCTTACATTCACTTAGTTTTGTGCCAAAACAAACATCTCTTCCCTTATATTAAAAAAAAGAGAGAGAGAAAGATTAAAATTGCTAGCAACAGTCTGGTTGCGATTGTGTTTTCTCCTTAGGCTGACATGTCAATAATTCTTTGTTTAGTACCTTTGCTAGCAGTGAGGTCACCTCACTCAGCAGGATTCCACGGGGCTACAAAGTGGAGCAACTGTGATATCCCATTCCCTCCCACTTCAATACACATTACTGATAAGGTAGATTGGTAGAAGAACACAATGGCTTCAACAGTAGCATCCCATTTAACAACAAACTACCTGGAAAAAAGCAGTATCAAACTCTCCATATGTTGTTTCCAAATACACAGCAAGAGGGTGCATTCATGGTCACTGGAGGTCAAGCTTAACAAAAACCAGGAAATACAGAAATGCTGGGAGGACTAAATATAAGGACAACATCTGGCCAGAGCATCATCTGATAGAGGACAACTCCTTGAATTCAACTGCATTTTTGTTCCAAGGAGCCAATGGGCATGGATTCTAGATGGAATCCAACAAGTCTCTGCTTATGTTCAATAGCAAGCAGAATTGCTACAGTTTTATATAATAAAATATTTCCTAAATCTGTCCATGGTTATCTGCAAGCAAGATCCTAAGTACATTAAACTCAGAAGTAAATTCCATTCTGTTATTGAGTTTTATCCTGATGAAAGAACATTTAGGACAACATTTCCCCATATATCTTTGTTTTATGCAATAAAACCAATTCTGTTCTTCCACTATTGTTCTTTCAGCTACACTAGACTGGAAAATAAGACCAGAAAGTTTCCACACAGAAAGAAGTAGAGATCACTTTTTATTACATAGAAGATTTTTCCTAATTTTGGCTCCTTAATTCATTATTTTTGTATTTGCAGAGAGAAGGGGGATGAGGAAAGAATGATAGATTGTGGCAAGAAGAAAACAGTTGAATATCCGTATTTAGGCAATTACTATTATTAGGTCAATTCAAATTTCACCATATAGATGCAGATACACAGTCTCTTAATAAATAACAAGTTGTCTAGTTTCTGTCTTTGTCCTTTAGCAACAAAAAAAATCTGTGCCTTTTGCCTATGAATAGAGACACTTATGGACACCAGATTGATTGTATATTTTTAAAAGGAGAGAATTAGCAAACAAACGATTGTTTGCTTTTTCATCCAGCAGCAGTTGGAAGATTGCAACCTGATATTGTCACAGCACCAAGTTGGTGCAAATTTGATTGCCCTTGCTATCATTTTATATTCCTTCTTAAAATTATCACTGGGCAACTCATGACTTCACAATGAACTCTTTCCTTCCTTCTTTTTCCCCTCAAATTTTTATTTTGGCTGAGTTTATAAATGCACAACCACGGGGCGGTGGCTCTAATTTTAAATATTGGGCAATTGTATTTGTAGCCCATCATGTAAGGGTCCTTTATGTAATCCTAATCATTCAAGAAAACATGATTAAACAAATCTTGGCTTAGTGCAAAATGGGCACCAGTATCCCACGTGAAATACAAAGCAAGACCTTGCTTCCAGATCCCATCGGGTACAAAGCAAGGTACAAGTGAAGAACTGCACACACAGACAGGGAGAGTTTACTACCTATCCCATAAATATTAAGGTACACCCATGTTTTATTTCTGTACTTGTATTTAATGCAAAAAATAATCATTTTTTTTAAATACAAAGAGGGGACAAGTTTCTGATGAAACTTTTAATCATGCTGCATCTGAATTTTAATCATGCTGCAATGATCATAAGTGTGAAAAATGGTTATTAGTCACTTTATTCAGTGCCATTGTAACTTCAAACGATCACTAAATGAACTATTATAAGTCGAGGACTACCTATAATGAAGCAAGAGAGGCTAAAAAATGTTTATCAGAAAATGATTAGTATTATAGAAAAAAATGGGAGGACTCCTGCAGTTGTCCCAAAGAGAAAAGTGAGATTATGCCATTAACCTGCAACATCTGCCTCTCTTGGACATGTGTGTGAAGTGATGGTGCATCTACAAAAGGACTGTGATTTGCAACATGACAGCATTATACTTCTTTAATCAGCTTGACCCATCCAACTCCTTCATAGATGCCGCTGATGAGTTAGTTGGAAACATAAACATATTGATGTCTATATGCACATGATGCTTTATTGTTACCTGAAAACCAAATAATTTGCTACAAAAACCAAATAATTTGCTATTGTTATCTGAAAACCAAATAATTTGCTAAGAGGTACAGAGCATAAATCTGAAAAACACTGTATTGATGATCAAGGTAATATGAAAGGGAAAATTGGTGACACTGCATATTATACATAAATGGCAAAAATAAATGGACCATGTAGATGAATTTATGTACTCTTGTTAGAATATTTACTAAAGATTGGAAAAATGGATGGAGAAGTGTTAAAGTATGCAAAAGTTGATGGAAAGGTGGTGAACTGAATGTGGTCTGCTGTGAGGAATGAATATTTATTGGAAATGGTGAAAATAACTATTTATAAGAGAGTGTTTTTACCTGCATTGTTATATGGAAGTGAAATTAGCATATGTCAGGAAAAATGTAAAAATAAGTTGAATGCAATATTCTGTAAGCAATGTAGAAGAAGAAGGAGGAGGAGGAGGAGGAGGAGGAGGAGGAGGAGGAGGAGGAGGAGGAGGAGGAGAAGGAGAAGAAATGGGATCAAGAATGAAAATAGATTGAATTATAAAATGAGGTGACCCATATAGCAGAATATGTTGAAGATTTTAGATCATATAAGATTAAATTACCAAACATATGAAGAAAAAGTGAATGGGTTGAGAGGAAGGGAAAGACAGAGAAAATCAAGTTTGGATGGAATTGAAAAGATGATCAAAGAGGAGCTACAAAAGGCCATTTATAAAGTCTTACATAGAAGTGGTGCAAGCAAAAATGGTTTGCAAGTACAAAATATTGCAAGTACTATATGAAGTATAGTGAATGATGTTGGTATCAACCAATTTTAGCTATGTTTCATTTTTATGCTCTTAATTTTTTGGTTTATTCTTGTTCTACATATTCCCTAATATTCCTTATCCTAAAAGGACATACATGTAACCCTTGATTAGCAAATACAATTGGAACTGGCTACCAGGTCATTAAGTGAAATTGTTGCTATGGGAAACTACAAATGTGTTTTTGATCTTACTTCAGCTTTCCTTCGCTTTACCAGACTGCAAAGTTCATAAATGCAAGGATTGATCACAAAGTTACTTTTTCATCACCATTGTACTTGCAGACAGACATTAAATTAGAGAGTTGCTAAGTGAGGATTACCTGTAGTACGATGACTATATATGTCTGTCTAAAATTAGGAGCTTCTGCAGGTAAAGCAGGTGCCTCTGTTCTTGGACTGCAGTCCCTTCCTGAAATTCTTGGAATAGTGGGAAAATCCAAGAATTCATCTTTAAGTTAATTATAAGGAGCACCAAAGAAGGTGAATGCATTCTCAGGCTTTTAATTTCAGTAGCTTATTATTTCTTATTCCTTTTCTGCATCTGCATAATGTTGCCATTAGGGAAATAGAATGATGGGTATATAAGTAGGTAAGTACAATTATATCTTTATGAGCTTATTAGAGGCTTGGATTGGTTATGTTTATTTTTAAAAGAAAATAGATGTGCCATGTTTTACAAGACCCAATTTTACAGCTTAAATTATCAAGAGAGAAACTGCAAGAGAAGATCATGCCAAGAAAAGAATAATTTTGCAGTCAGATTTGGCAATGCAGTTCAGGGGAATTGTAGAGGCTGCAAAAATAGAGTTGGAAACTGCATGAGGCCTGTGGCTGGTGGTCACCCACCCTGGCTTAGTGCAATATGCCTACCACTGAGGAAAGGAAGTTTTTTTTCTGCACAGTGATATTTCAGGCAGACTCAGAGTACCCGTTGTTCACATAATAACATTTCTTCTTTGCAACTTTTATGACTACATTCTTAACTCTTTCCAAGACTTTTTCTCTCAGTATCCCAAGTCAAAAGTATTTCTCCAACTTGCATCACCACAGGCCATCCCACAGATACCATTAGCAGCCAAGGACAGAGAGAAAATCACATTCAAAGCCAAGACAAACAAAGAAAATATATAGAAAAAACTTGCTCAAGGCTCCAAAAGCTTTGAGAGTAAACATTCAGCTTGTCGTCACCAGGAAGTCCTTCATTCATACCTTGAGAATGCTCCCCAGAGTTTGACCTTTAAAATTAGCAAGATCTACTTCAAGGCTCCAACTTAGGCCCTGTGCCCATTTGTACCTAATTATGGCACATACCTTGTCAAGCACTGATGTGCACATATTTTTTTCTACCAATGGTGCACGGTGGTGCCTTCCACTTGTCCCCATCATGTTAAGTCATCTTTAACTGTAACTGGGTCAAAAGCATTTACCCCTCATGCTGCCACCATCCAAGGTCAGCCTTGAAATATGTAAAATATGTTTCGCTTTGAGCCTTTCCCTAGTGCTCCGTTCAACTGCTATCTTTCCACCCTTGAGTTAGCAGATTATACCTGAACAGTACAAAATGTATAGCCCTCGTTGCTGATCCCTACCCTGTTGTCTCTGTTCTGATTGAGCAGTGCTGTCCTGGTCATGTATGCATAGGGCATAACAAGTAAAGCAATTTATACAACATTATTTGATTCTTCTGGCTTGGCTGCTTTCCCTCTTCAGCATATGACTAGCTGAGAGAAGAAAAAAAAATATCCATCCATCACTGCACTGCAGTAGGAACAGACTAGATTTAGTCACAGGATTCTGTTCATCATCTCTAGGCTTCTTCCTTTGCCTCTCCTCCAAACAGCTCATTCCTTTCAAATCAAATAGAATATTTTTTTTAAAAAAAAAAATGCTGGTCAGAATCATGAAAAAAGGGTCCCAAAGAGCACTTTTACTAAGGCACTAGATGCCAACTTTGAGATTCTCCATGTTGTTCAAGAGGCAGCTGGAGTGAGATTTTCTGGTCATTTCGGAGCTATACAGAGCTATGATGTTAAATCATCTCAATATCACACCATTTCAGGTCATTTTCTTTATGTTTCAGATGCTGCTGTGTCTCGCACTGTAGGGAGACCATAGCCGAATGACAATCGATGAGACTGATGGGGAATCAGAGGGAACGTGGTCTGCCTGTACTGTACACCTGAAGCCAATAAGCACCTCTCTGATTAAACACTTCTTGAGTCACCTGAGTCACACTTCCCTGGCTTCCATGTGGATGAAATGCAAGGTATTTGATTCAACTTGTAGTTGCTTTTGGGTGCAGTCAATTTAAGTGGGGGACACTATTTAACATCATTTCAGCTAAGGATAATTTAAATATGTCTCACTTATGGACTGAGGATAAGATGAAGATAGTGTTATGGGGACATATTGGAAAAAGTGATTTTGTTCATTCCAGGCTTAGGTACAAGTAGAAAAAAAACAACCCACTTCTCCATTTGGATCTATGTTTTGGAAGGGTCTGGTGGGCAACATCTAAGATTTTGAGGAGCACAAATTGTGCAGTTGTAATTTGATAGGTAGAATTGAGTCATACGCTTACATTCAAGTTCTCTAGAAGCCATGGAAAAACGATTTTCTTAGTCTAGCAACTATAAGTATGATATACTCATGAATCAGCTGTTGAGCAGACTTCAAGAGGTGTAGTTCAGTGGAAAGACTCTGCTCTTTTAAACCTGCTTTCTTTTTACCCTCCACTTCCTGGAGTTTGTGGATCAGCTGTCTTCGACATGGCAATATTGTAGGAAAGCCTGGTTTGAAAGAGTTTTCCATTCTGGTCTTTTCCAGTCTCTGAAACAAAATAACTCTGGAGGAGAATATCCAATGACCAAAGAGGTAAGGACATGCCTAAATCAGCCTGAAGAGGCTAATTGGTATCAGGCTGATCTTATCCTACTATGAGCCATCCAACCCTGCCTCCAAAATGATTTGTAGCAAAGCATACAGATGATACACAGAGTTGGATGCTTCTGTCATTGAATGTACATGTTTAAGAGGAAAAATACTAACACTCAATGTTGTAAGAATGCCTCTAGTGTAGGTTAGATAAGACAGCATAATGGGGACAGGTTATAAAGGCTTATTCCATGTTGGGTTCAAGGGGAGAAAGGACCTCCAAGTACTACATTTATGATAGAGGAAAGGTTTTAAAAATCTGATTTTCAGAATTATATAATAGCTTCCCAGTACACAAAAATGAATTTTTCTTTACAGCATTAGTATTTCCATAATGGCATCCTTGGTGGTTTGCCTCCTGCAATCATGACTCATTTTTGAAGTCTTGTCTCTGTCTTTTCTTCATATACAGTTTTCATTTAACTTTCAGTAGCCCATCCTGCACTGATTTAAAAACAAAGACAGTGGATGCTCTTTTGATCAAAGATCCAAAAGGGAAAATGCTCTACAAGATGTTATCATAGTTCAAGGCATGCCTCAATATTTTAAAATTTTCAAAATTTTAAATAGTGCTATGCATAGGAACAAAAAGGTGTAGTATTGGAATATACCATGAAGATCAATTAGATGAACCCCAGTTTTATTCTGTTTAACATGCAATGGACATTAAAAAGGGACCAGGGCTTTGGTTGTGCAATCATGACCATCATCTTGTCTTGTTTCACCCCATGTCCACCCCTGCAGACACTCCTGATTGACAGGTTACCACGTGATAAAGAATCTTCCATCACTCCCAAAGCAACTTAATCCACTATTAATTCAAGAAGCTTCTTCTAATGCTCAGCTCAAATCTGCTTTCTTGTCATTCCCATCTATTGGTCCTGAATTTTAGAGCAGAGATGTTTGCACCATCTTCTGTATTTGAAATGTGTTTTTAATACCTCATCTCATCTGTCATAAACATGCTTAGTTCTTTTTACCATTTCCCTTGAAGGCTCGATTTTGAGGCCCTTCTCCTAATCATCCTATTCTGCACAGGCCCTATATTGTCACTATCCTTCATAAATCACGCTCATAATCTGGCATCTTGCTATCAATGCAAGTTCTATAAGCATGCATGTTTGAAATAGAAACTATCTAAATAATATTAACTTGAGATCTATGATAGCCAGCAGAAAATGGTTCATTTGCAAATCCTTCCTCCTCTATTCCTCCTTGGCAGAATGCTGAGTCGCACATATGACTGCTACGCTTCCTCTTAGTTAATTTGCTACCACTCCAAGCCATCACAGTTGCCTCCCTCCCCCTCTGTTCTGAGGATTGCTAAGTCACATAAACAGGAAATGCCTGGTCGTCTCCCTCCTTCAGAGTTAAACAAGCCCCTGTGTTATGTGTACAAGGGTCTCCCATGGGAGGGACTGCTGGCTGACCCCTGCCCTTACTGCATTTCCTGTGACAGTTTAAAAGGCAGCCAGAGGCAGATCCCTTTATGCCAAGCAAAGAAGAAGAAAAGTTACAAACAAAATTTTAAAAAACACATCCCAACACAGAAGTAAGGGACAGTCTGAGATTGTGGTGTCTGAGATAAGGCATATCTATTATGTTCCTTGGCACCAGGATGTTCTGGAGTTGGGGCCAATGTTTGACAAGAAGAAATATATATATATCTCAAAATAAAACTCAACTGGCCAATGAATCAGAAGAAAGGTGTTTGGTATATTTACAGATCAAGAAGCAAAGGAATCTGTGGTCATATCTAAAATCTAAACATGATGAAAAGATGCCCCAAATAAGGTGTCATTAACCCTTATCATAAAAGGGTAAGGGGGAAGCTGAAGATTTTGTTGACTCTGTGACTCTTCACAATCTCTTCTGAGGACATTTGCTGGTTGATTTGTCTTGTTTTGAAAGAAACTCTCTCCAGTATGATGTGTTCTTGTGAAAAGTTTCAAGAGGGATTACTCTTTTGGGGCCAAAGTAACAAAACCTTGCAGTACCTTAAACATCAATAGATTTATTATTGTGGATTCTTACATAGATAGTAGTCTCCTTAACCCAGGGGTGTCAAACTCAATTTCATTGAGGGCCGCATCAGCACTGCGGTTGCCCTCGGGGGGGGCCTACTGGGTGGGCGTGGATGGAGTGGATGTGGCCTACTGGGTGGGCATGGCCAACTCTACATTGTTCGCGTCAAAGGTGCCTGTGGGGGCCTGGGCAGGAGTGGGGCAGATCTGAGGGTCTCTGGCAGAAGGGGGTGGGACCGGGGCAAGCACCAAGGCATGGTCCATTTCTTCAGTCCTCACAAAGGGTGACATCTCCCCAGCATGCACCCAGGGGGCAGGGGCGACGCAGCAGGGGCTGGTTCCTCGCTGTTTCTAGATGGCCTTGGGCAGCTAAGACTGAATGCGTTTCAGCATAGATGGCCACCACAAAATTGTACATTGGCTCCCGGTTGGCCTGGGCCAGGGCCAAGGCAGGGGGACCGTTCCCTCACTGTTTCCAGGATGGCTTCGCGGGCCACATGAAACCACTTCACAGGCCGCATCCAGCCCCCGGGCCTTGTGTTTGACATGTCTGCCTTAACCTATGCAATGGCATATTTGTTGGACAAAGTAGGCACTCTCACCAGCTCTAGGTTTTTCTCCAGCAGCAGAGGTTTAGATTCACACAAAAACTACCCAATGCCCATGAAGGAAAGGCTCATTTCCTTCCCACAGGTCTGGATCTGCTAGCTTCACTCTAATCACCTGCTTAAAACTTAACTTTTTTTAACTGCTGAGGTCTCCTGTATCCTGATAAGAAATGTGGGAGAGAAAAAGGAACAGAATCTTTTGCAAACAAACAAAACAACAAAACTGTAATAATTGGTTTCAAAGTAAGAAATGAATCAGCCACTTCTCTCAGAACCTGCTCAATGAACCAAGAAGTAAGTCTTTTTAAAACATGGAATAGAATAAATTTCAGAACAATGGTGAAGGAACAATTACAAAAACAAAATATTTTAGTTTGCATCTATTTATTGCCAGTCTGCACATCACAGTAGACTATGAAGTTGGTCTAGTAGTGCAAGAATGAGTGTTTAAGGAATAATCTCAGGGCTTACATTAGAACATAGAATAATAGAGTTGGGACCTTGGCAGTCTTCTAGTCTAGCCCCCTGCCTGTGGCAGGAGATCCTATACCATTCATTCCAGACTTTCTTTGGACTTGGTGGGATGGATATATACATGATCATAAAAAGAATAACAAAATAACAAAACTGAATAATAGAATTGGAAGAGGCACCATGAGTCCTCTAGTCCAATCCCCCACATAAGCAGGAGACCCCACCATTTCAGTCAAATGGTTATGCAATCTCTTCTTTAAAACCTCCAGTGATGGAGCACCCACAAACTCTGGAGGCAATTGGTTAATTATTCTCACTGTCAGGAATTTTCTCCTTAGTTCTAGGTTGGTTCTCTCCTTGATTAGTTTCCGTTCATTGTTTCTTGTCCTGCCTTCAGTTATTTGGGAGAATAGGTTGACCCCATCTTCTTTATAGAAGCCCCTCAAATATTGGAAGACTGCTATCGTGTCTTTCCTTGGTCCATTAATTTAGTCACTTTGTCAAAAAAAATGAAATAAGTTACGTTTGGCATTATCTATCTTTGACAAAGACATGTTGAGTTCTGATTATACTTTTGCTTGCTTCTAGGTATTCACAGATCTGTTGCTTGATTATATTTTCTAAGATCTTCCCAGGTATTAGTGTCAGACTGATTGGTCTGTAGTTTCCTGGATCCCTTTTTTTCCTTTTTTGAAAATGGGAACCTTGTCAGCTCTTTTCCAGTCTTCTGATAGCTTCCCAGTGCTCCAAGATCTTTGAAACATATGGTTCCAAGATCATGTCTGCCAACTCCTTCAGAACTCTGGATGTAATCCATTTGATCCTGGTGATTTGAACTCATCTTGAGTGGACAGTTGTTGTCTTACATTTTCTTGCCTATTGTATTCCTAGTCTGTTTTTTATGGTTTTGTTTTTGGGCTACTTTTTCCTTTTGCGTGAAGACAGATGCAAAGAATGAATTAAGCAGCTCTGCTTTCTCCCTGCTGCCCGTCATTTCTTTGTCATCTTTTCCCATTAGTGAACCAATTGTTTCCTTGACTTTTTCTTATTTTTTTACATGTTGAAAGAAACTTTATTATTTTTGACATTTCTTGCAAGTCTTAGTTCATTCTGAGCCTTAGCTTTCTTGACTTCATCTTTGCATATTTAACCTATTGCTGGTTATGTCCATCTTTCCATTTTTTATACTTGTCCTTTTTGTCTTTCAGTTTGTCAAAGAATTCTTTATGCTTCCTTTATATAAGTTCATTTGACATAATGTGTGCAGTCCAGAGTTGCTTTAGATAGTGAGATGGGCAATCAATCAATCAATCAATCTGACACTGGCTTTACTTCCCTGAAAGAAAGCAAAATCTAAATCTTCATACAGTAAAAACAAACCATATTTTCATCCTATGGTTTCTTCTGCTGGAATTAAGGCCATTAATCAGTGGTGCCAAATCTGAGTAATCAAGCCAGAGACAACTCATTAGTCATATCCAAAAGGTCTGAGCAGACTAATGCACCACGTAGTCAGCTTTATGGCTTAACATAAGAGATCCTAAACTTTCTTTGAGTCAGTGGGAAATTTGAAAGTATGTTATTACAAGATGCTAAATTATCAAAAAAAACAAACTGTTCCTCACCATATTCTTAAGCCTCTAAGAGTACCCTTTAGCATAGCTGGGTTTATATATATGAACTGTGTCAACTTTCATAAATAGTTTACTACCTACAGTAAAATAGTACAGACTATGTTAAAAGATTTCTATACAAACAGCTTACCAGCAGACAGGCAGCAATCCAGTAACAGACCAATAACTGTCTCAATAGAAATTATACTTTTGAAGAGAGAGAAGAATGCTGTTCCTTAGCTGCAAGAGAGCTGCAAGAGACCTGCACATAATATCAGCTTATAATTAATATTCATATGTTGCATTTCTACAGTTAGCGTACCTTTATATTTTTCTTGAGCAGAAGAATTCACCTCCTAACAAAGCACCATCTTATTTTCTAATAATGCTTCTGCGGCCTATCTAGTGCCAAGAGACATCCTTGGAAATAAAGATACTGTTTGGGATGCCCTGCCTTGCTTCCAGCTATTTTCTTTTTCTTCTTCTTCTTCTTTTTTAAAGTAACCTTGAAAAATAAAATTAGATGAAACTAAGAAGGTGTGCTAAGAAGGTGTTAATTGGAGCTCATAAATATTAATTGGAGAGTGTGGAGCTTAGCTCAACATCTACTGTACAAATAGTCTTGTCTTTCCTACAGAGAGGCAGAAGTGTTTAGAGCTTGCTAAACAGGCTCATTTCTATGCATCAGTGAGATTGGTCTGGGTTTACTAATTTTATGAAGAATAGTAAGAGCAAAACCTGTCCCTTGTTGTTTTTATTGGCGTTTGTTTATATAAAATATTCATATACTATGCCTCTCTGTCCAACAGGGACTCTCAAGACATCTAATAAGTAATAATATAATCAAGACAAATTGTAAGAGGCCATAACATAAAGTTAAGAAAAGGACAACCGAAGAACAAATAACATACTATCATTAACAAAAACAACAAAGAGAGCAATTCAATAGCCATTAGTCTTCACAAAGAAAAGAAAAATCTGTCAAAATGTCCAAATGCAAGCAGACGAGAGACAAATGAATGTTGCAGTGAAGAAATTTCCAGAAGACAGTCACTATCATCCAATAAGTTTATGTGACATATCAAATGGCAAAGAGACACTGAGCAAAGCTGAAAATGAAGATGAAGTGAGTTAGCTAGTATAAAGAAAAATCGGAAAGTCCTCTAAGGAATGGTTGGAATGTTGAACTTGGAGAAGAGCTTTTTAAGAGAAGATACAACAACAATTTTTATATCTAAAATGTGGTCCATTACACAGAAAGCAAAGCAGATTTAATCTCTCCAAAAGGAATAACAAAATGGCAAGAAAGCAGATTTCAATCAAATATTAGAAGATCCTTCCTAATCCTTCTTAATAATAATTGTTTGATAGTGGAAAAGGGTGGTGGATTAAGCACCTAAAACTGACACTACTTTTCAACATCAAACATATTTTGCAGGTGTGCAATAAATTGACAATAAAAGATATTAAAATACTAGATAGCTTCTATCTGTTAAGGCATACTATCAACAGTAAAGAAACCAGACATAGAGGTCAGCAATGAAGGTCTTAGAAAAGATATTCAGATGACATGTTCATACTAATGATTAGAATCATACTGTATAAGCAATGGGTTTCCTTATTACAGCATGTGGAAGTGAAAGCTGGATTTTGAAGACGTAGGATTAATTCTGCTGATAATACAATGGATAACTAAAAATAAATAAATAAATGGATTGTAGAGGAAATCAATCTCAAATTCTCACTTGAGTACAGATGAGCAGATTCAAATTAACATATTTTGAATTCATTATGCAAAGACACAGCTTTCTTGATAAGTCTATAATGGTGGAAAATGGAAGGAAATAGGATGACTAGCATAAGACGAACGGACTCAAATTGAGAATACTCAGTCATCAATATTGTGATGATACCCAGTTTTACATCTCCACCCTGGGTGGGCCATAAAGTGATTCTGTGGAGGTCCTGCTTCAGGCTATGTGGGTTTGGATGGGAAACAACAGGCTCAACCCAAGCAAAACTGAATGGCTTTGGGTGTTGGAGCCCTCTGGTTCTGGGGACTTTCCATCTCTTGTGCTGGATGGAGGTACACTGTGCACTATTTGGAGGCCTTTCTGATCATACAGTTCCTGTTTGAAGAACAGATGCAGCCATGGCCAGGAGAGCCTTTAATCAACTACATGTTGTGTACCAATTGTGCCTATTCCTAGACCAGGAAGCTCTGCTCATGGTCACCTGTGCCTTAGTGAGCTCTCATAGGGATTACTGCAATGTGCTCTCCGTGACGCTGCCCTTGTAGAATATTCAGAATGCAAAACACTGCTGCATGGGCAGTTATGTGTTTCCGTCGATCAGTGCATGTTATGCTTTTGCTGCTTGAGCGGCATTGGTCGCCAGTTTGCTTTTAGATGATATTCCAGGAAAAGCTTGTGCAATGGCTATGGGTAGAGGTGCTCTCCTCAGCTGTGAATTTTAGATTTGTATATGATTTTATGGTTTATATTGTTTTTACTGTTTTAGTTCATATTGTTTTGCTTTAACTGTTTTAACTCACATAACTCTTTGTGAGCCACCCAGAGTCCAATATTAAGATGGATGACTATATAAATTTGATTAATAAATAAATAAAATGATTATGGGTGCTCTGTTGGGTAACATGAAAGACAAATCTGGGGATAGAGCATTCTAGAAAAGTCTATGTGTATGATCACTAAGAGTTACCACAGACTTGATGCATACAATCAATCAGTTGCATTCTGGACTACAGATATACATTTTGCAAAACATGCTAACCACAAGGCACTAGAATAACTTTCTCCATCCTGTTCCTCTACATATATGGTGAGCTACATGTTATCCCCATGTTGATATTGAGAATTATGGCAGTTGTAATCTAAAACATCTAGAGGGTATCAGACTGAGGAAAGCTGATTTAGGGACCTAAAAATAGATTTTAAAAACACTTCAAATAGGGTTCAGATATGTATCTTCAGTTGTACCACTTGGTGGTACTGGAGGTATAGCTATGAAATAGCCATTCCTGATTTCACAAATCCAACCTGTGCTTCAACCATTCTGCCTTATTTTATCAAAGCTGCAGCAAAGGGAAATTGTGTGTACAATGTGATCCCAGGGCTTCCTTTGTTGGTGGAGACTAAAGAAGAGCTGGTGCTCAGTGAACAGGCAGAAATGTTTGCGTAAGTGGATTCACCCTAAAATAGATTAGACCTTTAACAACAACAACAAAACCCTTGAATCAGATGTAGGGAGGCTGCTGAATCCAAAAGGAACTATATAATTAAAGGCTAGGGTGGGGTAAGTGCCAAAACAGCCATGCCCATCTGCAAATGCAGAAATAAGGGTGAGGAAATTGGAAGAAATCCAGGATAGAATAGGAGACTTGGCATAAATCAGATGATGGCTGGCTAAGATGGAGTCAGGGCAGCCAGGTTGCAAATAATTGATTTTCCTTGTATTTTTAAATTCATGACTATTATGGAAATCCAGAAAGCCATGTTATTGTCTTTCCATCCCAATCCTTTTTTCCTATTGCCCATCCTCTCCACTATGAGGCTCAGTGAAAGTCCTGCTTTCCATGAGGTGATGAAGCAAGAGAAATCATTTCTAGTTATTTTCCCAATATACATTAATTTTAAAGGATCCACAATGATATTTACAATTTGCTATGTGGGCTCTGTAGATAGTAAACAGATTTCAGCTGTATCCTCTGCTTAACTAGAAAGCTACAGGCAGGACAAGAAAAGTATTGAAAGTTACAGGCAAACTGGTTGCCAATCATAAAAAATACTGATGCAAAATAGGAGGCTGAAATAGATGGCATGCTTTGTATGCAGGCCCCAGTTTCACTCTCTGACATCTCCAGAGAAGATGAGAAAGGCCTTTATGTAAAACCTGAGGAGTTCCTGCCAGAGAAAGCAATCCTGAACAACACAGGCCAGTGTCTGATTCTGTATAAAGCATCTTTCCAGTTTTGTAAATGATTCTGGGATTACAGAAGCCAAGGAAGCATAAAAACTATAAATAAAAGTGGTTGAATGAGTACATAGTCTTCTTTCCTTAGAATCAAGATTAAAAGCTCCAGCTGTAAGAAAAAGCTGGATTAGTCAACTAATTGATATCAGCGTAACAATGTAGTCAGTAAACTCACTCTGAATATCATTTTAAGAATATCCTGACTGGTGGCTACAAAGATCACAGTGACCGATGAAAAATGTGTAGCATTAAATATAAAAATTCAACAGTTACACTTGATGGTTGAGTACACAGCACACCTAAGTTCACAATTCACATTAATTTTTATCTTTACTGAGAGTATTGTTCATAAATAGTAATTTATGGCTTAGCATGATGTACAAAGCCAGTCAGTGTTTAATTAAAAAACAATGGTTGGAACAAACCATGTTTTCCTGCATTTCATCTACATTGCTGAATTTATTTATGTCTCCAAGTTTGGGTTTGTGACAACTACACATCTGGAGGTCACTAGATTGGTGAAGATTATTCTAATCTTCATGCCATTTTTTTTAAAAAAAAAAACAACCTGGCATATTGCTGTTTTATCTGAATGAATCCACTTGTTAAATTATCCATTGCCTATTCATGAAGACTAAACTTTTATGTGGGAAAATTATGACTATGAATATGAATAAAGGGGTTTGCTGAAAACTAGTTAAAATTTAAGAAATAGACACCCATACTATTGTGACACAAAACAGAGCAAAAAAAAAGAAAAGAAAAAATACCCGAGACTGCAGTTGCTGAATAACAGAGTGTCACTTGTTGGCCTCCTTCCAATTAGAGAACAGTTCCTGTAATTCAACCCCCACCCCGCTACCCTCCATCTCTGCAGTCTGATGTAGGATGGATGTGGAATGCCACAGGGAGCCCCCTCACATTCCTGGACGCCATTGCGGCCCCTCTCAACCCAGGAATGTAGTTAACAAATTGCGTGTGGGAAAGTAGAATCAGTAGAGACCTTGAATGTCACAGCTCCCAGTTGAGTAAACAACTGTTTTCTGGCAGCCGTTCAGCTATACACCCTGGAGATCTTGAGCAAAGAATTGGAAAGAGGTCCCCTCAGTACAAAGTCTAATAAATGACTCCCTCCCCCAGCTTGTTCTGCTGGTCATTGGCCAGCAAGTCAGCCTTTCAAACCCACAAGGCTTTGAAATCCGCTCAATAATGACCAGTCATCCACCAGCAGAAGAAATTCCAGGAAAACTCCCTAACATGAGAGTGAAGAAAAGAGAGACTGCAAAAATAGATTTCCCTAACAAACTGGGATTGGAGATGGGTAGAAAAAATTTAAAAATTCAACTACCAGGAAGGGAATTCCATATTAAGGCTTCCAAGAATAATGAGCCAAAAGTACTTTATGCTGTGGCGAATTTAAACTTTTAAAATAATTGTTCTTTGTGTCTCTGTTCCCTCTAGCAAATACTTAATGACCTATTCAAGCTTGATTATTCCTATCTGGTACCTTCTAGGAGTAGGAGTGGTTAAATAAACCGCAGAAGCTTTTTTTAAGCTTTGTTAAATATCTAAACTGGAAACAACTGGTTTTTCTTCTCCTGGCGAATGAGAATTACACCAGCTCACCAAGTAATACTGGGATTGGGTTCACAGACTGCTTTGAGCTATAGTATAATTTTATTCTGAAGTTTAGTGTGTTGTTGAAGCCTACTGTGGTTTGTTCAATGAACCTTGTTTAAAGAAACCATGACTTAGTACATATACACATTCTATATGATCTGCAATTACTAGGAAATTGCAGTTGCACATTAATAAATTCTTAAATGTGTGCAATCTTTCTTTTATATTGCAGATCCATTAGATTCAAAATATTTTGACTCCTACTGTTGCATGAACACCACTGTCCACTCTGCCATGATTTGGTAATAATGTATTACTGAGTCAAAGAACAAGAGTAAAACAATTGATATAACATTTGCTAATACACATAGTCCTCAACTTATGACTACAACTGGGACCAGAATTTCCCTTACTAAGCAAGGCAAATTTTGAACCTTTTTTCAATGGTTTAAATGAGTCACTGCAGTTAAATGAATCATGTGGTTATTAAGCAAATTTGGCTTCCCCCATTGACTTTGCTTGTTGGAAGCCAGTTGGGAAGCTCACAAATGTGATGATATGGCCCTGGGACACGCAACATCATAAATGCATCCTAGTTGCCAAGTGCCTCAATTTTGATTACATGACTGTGGGGATGTTTTGATGGTCATAAATGTGAGAACTGGTCACAAGTCATTTTTTTCAGTGCCATTATAACACTGAACTGTTGCTAAACAAATGATTGTAAGTCAAGGACTACCTGTACTTTAAAAGGAGGTTAAAGGAGACAGTTCAATAATCAATATCTATAAAGTATCTATAATGTAAACAAGCACAATTTTGTCACAAACGGGAGGGATTTTATCCAGGTGACCAACAAAATTAATCAAACTATTGTCCAATTAATGCTCATGTTGTTCAGAAAATGTTTAACACTCTCTCTCTCCCTCTCTCCCTCTCTCTCTCTCCCTCTCTCTCTCTCCCTCTCTCTCTCTCTCTCTCACACACACACACACACACACACACTTATACAAATATGATTCTGTTGTCAATATTATTCTATTTGTTTCTTCAATTTAAAAAAATCATCATGGCACTTTTGAAGTAAAGCTAGGAATCGTCTTAAGTTACAACAGGATAGTTTAATATGTATGTCACACACACACACACACACACACACACACACACACACACACACACATCTGTAGGCTGTCCATACAAGTTACAGACTCTCCCTGTTTCCAAAGGAGACTGTTCCCTTTCTTATTCCCACCCCCACCATCTTTTCTTACCACACACTGCTTGGTAACTTAGACGGGGGAAGGACACTGTCTGGTTTTGGGGAGGTGACCATATAAGATATGAATAAGTGCTTTTTCCTTCACCATTTTGTACAACTGGGGGGGGGGAAAGAGCCCATGCCAGGGGGCTGGCCACTTGCCCGCTTCCCTATCACGGAGCATCAGGCATTGACTCTGAGTAGAATGCACTATTGTTTTTCAGCCTCCAGGCCTTTTCCTGTCCTCATAAGAGGTATAGTTGCAAACAAAGGCAAAGCTAGACAGCACAGGGTGGAGGCCAAGCCCGCCTCCTCCTTTATGTACCACACCCTGCTCTCCGCAGCACCCTTACAAATCAAATGGATGGACACTGTTACTTTGAAGCAGAAACAACCTATTTTTAGCTTCCACAAGCCAAAAATAAATGGGCTCCATGGACAGCTTAAGCACTTGAGATAAAATAATTTTCCAGAATGCTCCAGCCCTGCCTGTTGGTAAACTGTTTACTAGTTTGCCTAGGGATTCATCTCATTTTCGTCTTTTATATTCAGCCTCTATCTTGACTCTCTGCTGCAGGTTTCAGGAGAACTAACTACATGCCCCATTGCCATATGATTTCCTGGATTCTCCCTCCTGGTAGAAGAATCCAGTTTGGGACTCCCTATTTCTACTTCCTTGCCAGTGTCTCTAAGTATCTACACTCTAAGGTACGACATAACAGGACAAGGTAGATAGCTGATTTCAGGATTCAACAGATCTTAAGTCCTTAAATCCTTCTCCCTCCTGACCTTTCTCCATGGGGAAAAATGTAGACCAGCTGTTTTTAGGTCAAAGTGTTCCAAGCTACAAAACATCCTAGTAGCAGTAATTGCTTTTTCTACAAGTTTGCCAACATAGTGAAACCGCTGTGTCCTTTTATTGTTGTTCTTGTAGTTAAGCATCAATGTGCATAAAACTTAGAGTCCAAGATCAATGCAGGATACAGGATTCCATTTAAAAGATGGGAAAGAACAGGAAAAAAGAGAAATGGAACAAATATAGCTTCACTAGGAAAAAACATATTGATGGTATTGGCAATCAACAATATGATCTTTCTGGAGATCTTTAAGTGCAGGCTGGGTAATCTCCTTTTGAAGATTACTTCTAAAAGGGGCAAGAGACTGATCTAAATTATCTAAAAAACTTTTTCCAACTCCAAATGGTATAAATAATCTGATTCACACTATCACTAAGTCATAATGTAAATTGTTTGGCTTAACATGTCACATGAATCCAGTCATTAGTGACTTATTTAAAAAAACATAGTTGAGCGATGGAAATCATAGCTTACATTTAGACCAATATCTTAATACTCTCCTATTTTACTCCATTCTCCATACTTTCACGCTTTGACATAACAGTCTATAGCAACCTTGGATGAGTGGGATTTAAAATTCATTGGCTGCTAGTGACCCTGCCCAGACCTCTGCTCAGAAATCCCTGGTCACATACACCTCCCAAAAAACCTTTAACATGTTGTTTTATATTTATGAAACGTATACATAGGCATGCAGCTGGGATGGAATCGCTTCAAAGGAAGGTGAGGCCTCCAGCCTTCATCTTCCTTTCCTACCCAGAGTCCTAGAAAAGATAGTGACTGGCTAGAAGTCTGCTCTTCAATGTGAATTGATGCAGCCTAACCCCAAAAAAGGAGTGGGGGAGAGAAAATAGGACATTTCTCCCATTTACTACTATCTAAAAATAGGGTTGGAATTTGGGCTGATTAATGCAGAGGTTGATGAGAGAATGCAGGCTAGCACAACGATAACTGGAACTACCGGTGCTTTTTTGTAAGTAGGCATGTTGTAGTTATGCATTTTGGGTGTGTACATTGCATAGAATAGATATTGTTTACATAGGCACCCAGAGGGAACCAAACAATGATACATCCAACATAAGTGTCACCTAATTGCAGCACTGGAATGATGTTATTGCATATGGGTGGTCATTATGGCATCACTGTAATTTATTGCAGACACTTCTAAGCAGGTGGTTGGGTTCACACATTTGATTATGTAATAGTTAACTGTGCTTTATAGTAAAACTATAATAGCTGCAGTTTATATAATACTCTAAACCATGACTTATTAATCACAGCATTTAGTTTGTGTATCATACTAAGCCAGAAGTGAACAAACCATGGTATATGAATCCAATATGGACATGTTTTTTTTCATTATGAGTTTTTTTAAGTACTGGAGGCATACTGTGTCCCAGCTGCAAATATCAGGATGGCCATTAGATGGCAGCAAACTCTAATCCTTCACCATTATCTAGTCGTCCAGATATCTGCAACTCAGATATGCAAATATCCAGACATCAGGCGTAAGTATGGCACACATCTTCTGATGGTGCCTCTAGTGATTTCTGAAAGTTCAAAATATGTCCACCATCTCAAAAGTCTGAATACTGTATTTTATCTCCTCTATTTCAGATATCAGTCTGATTATTTCAAAGTGTGTAATTTTTTTACATGTTAAAAAGTTAGATTGAGCTATCTTGAATAATTTTGCTCTCTGTTAGACTCTTCTCTTTCCCTGTCACCACTTCACACATAAGCCATAATCACCAATAGAGCTTTAACATATTGTAAGCCATAAGGAAGTGAGAACAAACAGATTACAGTAAGCCAATCAGCAAATATTCCACTGCCATCATCAAGGTTTTTTTGCAAGTCTGGAAACTAATATTTGGAATACCCATCTTGTTAATATCCAATGACTGATGAAAAGCAATTGAGTTTTTGTAGAATCCATTTTGAAATTCTTGTCCAAGTGTCTTGAATTCTATTTATATGCTTGTCTCCCTTCCAGCTGTTCAGATTTATATTTTGTATTTTGAGCTCCCTGAAACACAAAACACTTGACTTTTCCATTTCCCTTCTGTGGTAGCCTTCCCCCATCTTGTTATCAAAGGTGTTAGACTGCAATTCTCTTCATTCCCAATCAACTTGACTATTGATTGTGTTCAGTGGAGTAATAGGAACTTGGCATCTCCCATCTGGATGCAAGCTTCAGAGTGATGGCTCCATTGCGTCTCAATCTGCAGACAAAGTTTAATAATCTCATGAAATGAAGCCAACATATATATCAAGAAAGGAGAAAAGGAAAATACACGGCCATTAAATTTCTCCAGTAATCATGAGCAGCCGCCCTGCAGATTGAGCAAATGAATAGCCATTGAGCCCTACTGTAGTCTTTCCATTCTGATAGACTGTATTGATTTTTTCTCTCAATTGTAACACAGCCTTCAAAATTATACCTGCATGTAAAAGTAAATATGCAATTTGTATGTATATCTCTATTATTTCTGTTTTTTGATCTAGATATGATTCGGGCGGGGGAGGGATTCTGTATAAATATGGTTACCCTAGTGCTGAGCTTCTCATTTATTCAAGGAAACAATGGAACCATTGTGCTCTGCAATATCCTGACGCAAACTGCTCTAATCTTATATCCTTCAGATGTGTTAAGGTTTCAACTTCTAAAAGTGATCTTTGGAGGGCACCAGAAGACTGTACATGGAAGAGTATCTTTACCATTGTCCTGCCTTCTCAGTAATATAGTGTTGACCCAACATGATTCCTCCTTTAAGTAGTGAACTAAACTAAATCTTCTTAGTTAAGAAGATAAAGATAGAATCAGAATCCAGGTTGGTCTGACTACTATAGAATGCTTTAGGTGCATTCTGCCCATTTGTTCAGGAAACTAAGACAATTTCTACAGCCTTGGAATAATCAGATGCTGAGAGGAGTGTGGAAGAAAAGGGAGTTATAAAGGCCTGCAGTGTCCCCCCCCCCCAAGATCCCTCCTATAACAGATGCCAATGTGGAAAAGATTTGTTCTGCATTCCTGAGCAGGGATGATTACAGCTCTCTTGGAATTGCCCCTCCACCCTACAACAAAAAGAGAGATGTCTTTTTGTGGGGAGAAGGATGTGAACCTTCAATGAGAAGTTGGAAATACTCATCTGACAAAGGTTTTGTGGAATATTGCCAGCTTTTGTGCAAAGCATATGTTGAAATGAAACTCCATGACAGGATGAATTACACAGCATTCCTAGATATTAAGTTAATCAGATGAATGAAAAGTTTGGTTCTCCTTTCTTGGAACTCAAGGGAATGGTCAGCTGCTCTTAGGCAGAAATGTACAAACATCATGGCCTGCTGCACTCAGATCTATTGGTCTGACAGAAAAATCCCACCCCTGTAAATAAAAACTAAAGGAATGTGGTGCTCCTGCATGTTAATAATAAATTGGTGTTCCAGGTCTAGTCTCAGAAAGTCTGCCATGAAGTAAATTATTGTTAACCCCATTTTGTAAGTATCCAGACCTTTTAATATTTGACAGATGCTACATGAAGCAATATAGTCTACCAAGCATGGCAAACCCATATCTTGTTAATTTTTGGAACTATACACTCACAGTGTGCCTAATCTTACATCTGCAGAAACATATTACAATACTAAAATAAAAAGTGACCATTGTCAAAATTGGTAATAATAAAGATTCTGGTTTAGAACTACAAAGCCTAACATTCTGGGGCTATTGGACACATTTGGAAATATGGGACCATACCATGGCTGCCATCACAAAATGGTGAGCATGGCCAATTACAAACAACCGTTTACCACTTTACCCCAAAGGAAATAATGAGTCTACATCCATCTGTCCCCTTATTATGCCACTTTATATCTGTAAATATGAATATACTTTAGAGGAGGGGGAGAGCAGGAAGCAATGGTAACGATGACACAAGCTGATGGTTTTTTAAAGGGTGTTAGCATCCAATTTATTTACTGCTTATTAAAAAGCAGGAAAAAAACATGTGAGTCAAGTATACCAACCGAAGTGGCTATAAGCACTGTTTATTTAAAAAAATATATACTTTATTTAAATTTAAATCCTTTCAAAACTCACAACAGCAAAGAAACAGATTACAGTTTTATGACTGAAGTCTAGGTCTAGTTATGGACAAGCAATACTACAGTATAGGTAAGCCTAGATGAGGATGTGTATCATTAGATGCATTCCAACAGTACAAAGGTCATAGATAAATGTCTTAATGGCATCTGCCCATAATTTGGAAATCTTTCTGCTTGTTTGGGCAATTATTCTCAGGATAACCTAGCCTACAGAGCACTGTTATGATAAATATTATAGGATTCCATATACTGCACATACTGCCTCAAGCTCAGAAGTACAGCTGTGATTAAACTACAACTCAGTCAGTGTGGAGACTGTGTCAAAGACAAAATACAAAATATTTAATTTCATATACTCTTTAGTGAAAGAGGTTATTAGGACTTTTCGAGCAGAATTTTTAAACATAATGTGCAGAAATTGAACATGTTAAATCTTTCTTCTTCTTTCTCTCTAGACAGAAATAAAGCTAATAATATTCTTCCTGACAGAGGTGTTCCACAACCATTAATCAAAAGACATTATTTAGTTTTTCTTTCTATTCACTTTAATATATTTTTGCCTTGTGATTAAAATTAAAATAAAACAGAAGAAGTGATATAAAATGATAGGAGAGCTGCAAGTGAAGGATGACCATGGCTTGATTGCCTACAAAATGTTATGAATGAGGTGAGCAGTTGCACATAAAGGCATTGGAAGTATATCATTTCAACAAGAAAGATGAGTGTAGCCAAGCCATTGTGCAGGAATAGGCAACCTTTCTCGGGCAATATCAGCATCTGGCCACTGAAAGATGCACCCATAGGCAGAATTTGTGCTTAACATGTATATACAATCAAATGATCCTCTTCAGTTTAGTATTTATGAATTTCCACTTTTTATCACATAAGCAATTACCATTTGGGATGAGCTTCTGAGGGTTTCTTGGAGTTGCCTCCAAAGCTGTGAGAGATGTATGGGGCTCTGGAGTTTCTGTTGTGTATTTCTGAGTTACAGATTTGTGCAGTATGTTATTGATAGCTCCTGTGAGATTCCCCATAGAATGTGACTTAAATGCCTCAGATGTTACAGAATAATAGAACAGAATAACAGAGTTGGAAAGGACCCTGGAGGTCTTCTAGTCCAACCCCCTGCTCAAGCAGGAAACCCTGTGACATTTCAGACAAAGGTTGTCCAATCTCTTCTTAAAAACTTCCAGTGTTGGAGCATCCACAACTTCTGGAGGCAAGTTCCATAATTAATTGTCCTAACTATCAGGAAATTTCTCCTTAGTTCTAGGTTGCTTCTCCCCTTGATTAATTTCCATCTATTGCTTCTTCAGATGCCTTCAGATCCTTTGAAAAATAAATTGACTCCCTCTCCTTTTGGCAACCCCTTAGATATTGGAACACTGCTGTCATGTCACCCTGTCCTTCTTTTCGTTATACCCAATTCCTGCAACCATTCTTCATATGTTTTAGTCTCCAGTTTCATAATCATCTTTGTTGCTCTTCTCTGCACTCTTTCTAGTTCATAGAGAAATCAGAAAATGAGTTGCTATGTTTACACATTGCACTATTTTTCTTTTAAGTATGATGTGTTAATATGTTCTTGAATCCTTTGGTTCTTTCACTTTTTTCTAATGGCAGAGCGAGAAAAAGAATGAAGTCACACAAAAATCAGCTCGAAAAGTTTTGATAATGACATTTTCTTTTTCATACTGCCCCTCTTTATTCAATAACTGATTACCGTGCTACAAAAGGGTGGGTGGAATTTAAATTTTGGAATGGTCTACTAAGGGATTCTAAATTCTTTGCCTTCTCAATTAGGCTTTTGGGATAGAAGAAGGTCTGTGTGAGGAGAATGGAATCCAGTCTGTTGCTTCCCCCCCCCTTCCTTTTTTTTGTTACGGAATTCTGAACTTTGATGCTGCAGATAAATTCCTCAGTTGAACAAGTTTTGTGCTTTATAATAATTTTGTGCCCCAGCCTGACTGTTAGTTGCTAAGATTTTCATAAATATAGGTCTTTCAAGTCTGAACCCTTGGTATCATCATCATCATACTACTATTCCCAGGGTTTATAGGTGTTCCTTCCTTACAGTACTTCCTTTTAAATAGGCTCTATGTTGCTTTCCAGAAAAAGCTATGGCAAAACTTCTTAAAACTTTACACTAGAGACTATGGGCAGCCTTAATACCATTTCCCACCCCTTATCTTTTTCTGAATACAACAATGTGGATATCAAACTACATGGCAGCCTATGTAAATATATTTTAAATGCTAATAAAGAACTTCCTTTATGAAGAGAATACTTCTTGTTATAGCTTATCACATGAAAAAGGTGTTAACACCATTGCTTCCTAATCTTCTGGTAGAATATAGTGTCAACCACACAGCAGTATCATTAATTTGAAGGACTCGGTTATATTTTCCCCAATGCCATCCTAACTGAGCCTCATTGTTGGGAGGAAAGCCCCTTGTTATAGGAGGAAAGTATTTCTCTGTTTATAAAAATCTTTAACAGGAGTATTCAGGTATGTTTGCACTGGTTTAAAAGATTAGCAAACTCTTCCACTGTGCAAGAACTGCCGGTATCCAGACAGGAACAATAGAACTTCAGTCTGAAGATTGGGACAACTGTATTTCCTGAGTCAAAGAATGGGCGTTTGGTGATACAGGGCCACATTAAGACTCCTTGTAGATTCTCGGGCCATTTATCTTCATACGTTTTCATTGCAGTAATAAGCCAAAATTTTAGGATTATAAAGGTATTTCCTTCACTTATATTTTCAATGAGATATAGTGAATTTTATTTTGTCGAAGAGTGCATGATGTCACAAAATTAAATTGCAATGAGTATACATGTGATGAAGTAATAGTAATGAATTAAATATATTTAATTTGGATGCTATATAAATTAATTTCCCTGTCATATTTTCAGTGTTTTTAAAAAAAAACACCTTAAAATACATTAATAAACTCCAAACGTTTTACAGGCTATAGTCCAGTGTTTCTCAATCTTGGCAACTTTAAGATGTGTGGATTTCAAGTCCCAGAATTCCCCAGCTAACATGCTGCCAAGGTTGAGAAACACTGCCCTGGGCACTATGAATAATATGAGCATGCCACAGTAATATATTCATATCCGCTGTTTTGATAAAAGTGTACAAGATAACTGAGGTTTATGATTGAATTGTACTGAAACTGGAAAACATATTAACCAAATATGTCCTGTAAGGGTTAGCTGCAAGGTAATTCATACATCTTATTAAGCCATGGTATGTTTAATCATAATTTACTGAATCAGTCACAAGTGGCTGGTTCCCATAATATGCCACCAGCAAATCAATAGTATGTATGTATGTATGAAATATCACTATGTATAAACCTAGCTGTTACCAATATCTTATGTTTTTCTAGGTCATATGGTTTGCTTGTTTTGGCTCATTATGTTGTATGAACCTAGCCAATATGATTCCATTACCTAGTTAACTGTGTCTTATTCATAAATCAGAATGAAACAAAGGATGGTTTAGAATTATATACGAATCTATCCCATAGGGTCTAGCCAGAACTCTGATAATTGCCTGCTGAAGGCAGCTTTGAACCTATTATTAAAGCCACCACTGTCTATAACATATTACATTAATCTGTCCTGGAAGTGATTAGGCAGACCAGTTTCTCCAGAAACAGTCACAGCCAAAATAGAGGCAGCATGCATGTACCATGAAGTCAGTTACTGAATTAACATGTTTTCTGAGCTTTCAAATACAGTACATGAAACCATCAACTAATCAAATATGCTGGTCTTATACAACATGCAAGATGAAAACCAAGATTACTTGGTTACGTATGTAGTATGACTATAGATACAAGGTTTAGAAAAGTACTCCTAGTCAAAGACAATAGTTGATTGTTTAGCAATAACTTCCAGGCTGTAAAGCTGCTGCTTTAAGGATAAATGGAAGTTCCCTTGCAGAGGGTGTATATTCTACATTTTCAGAATCCCCAAATAATTATAGTTCCATTTTCATTATATCATCTTTTGATACAACTTGGTCTTACTGTGCAATACACTGCATGTACTGAGCCACCATCCTTCCCTAATACTACTGTTTGGGTAATATGCAAACTCATTTATTTGAATTGATCAACCACATGTTGAGTAATAAAGGAAGGAAGAGTTCAGCCAGAACAACTCATGAAAATATTATGCTTTAAACATAATCATCTTAAGGACTCAAGGAGGGAGAAAGTCAAAGAACACTCCGAAAGTGGACTTCTCCAGCAACTCGATGGAACAGTGAATGTGTGTTTGTGGATATTTTTAAGAAATATTTTAATGTGATATATGGGTGACACTGGAAACAAGTATCTAGAAAAACAGAAATAAGTCGGTTGCAACACATTGCTCACTTCAGTTGATCTCAGAATAAAGTTGGGTTGGATCAGGTTAATGTTTGCATAAGAGATTATTAAACAACTGCAAGGCTATAAGCTCTGCTAAGAAGTTGAAAAATAATCTGGGAAGAAAGTTATAGCAAACTATTCAATCCTGTTTGCACAAAAACTACACTGGTACAGCCATATAATTACCAGAAGTCATGTTTAACATAAAGAAATCTTTGCCTTTCAGTGATATATATAACCTCATCGTATATCATTGTAAAAACTTCCTAGCCATGTCGATAACAAAGTTTCTTATTTATCCATTTTACCTTCCTGCAGTAACTATTGCATCCCCACTGACTGGGAACTCAGAAGAACAATGTAAGTCAGGGCAGTACGAAATATCAATCTTCCATTCCTCCATTTAAATAATGGCAGTCTGAAACTGCAGATCCACATATGTGTGTTTGAGCACACACGCATACACACAGACACTCCTGGCAAAATAACAGAGTTGGAAGGGATCTTGAAGATGTTCTAGTCCAATCCCCTGCTCAGGCAGGAAACCCTATCTATACACTATGTTCAGTGCTTTTTTTGAAAAAAATAAAATAAAAAATAAATGTGCCAGAACTCACACACGTCATACAACCCGCCTTGCCTACCCTACAAGGTTACATCCAAAAAAGGTGCAGGAACTCCGTTCTGGGCGTTCTATGACAAAAAAAAAAAAAAAAGCCCTGGCTATGTTAAATACAGCTCCTTAAATGCATGGAGCATTGTAACTCTACAGATATTGCTAAACTACAACACCTACGTTCCCTACTCCTTGACCATATTGGATGGGACTATGGGCGCTGTAGTTCAGCAGCATCTGGAAACCCACAGGCAGTTGTCGCGTACTATTGTGAGTTTAGGATCGCACTGAGTACAGCTGGAATCTACTGCTTCAGGTAAACAAAATGCACGCGGGAAATAAAGACTTCCTCTTCCTTCCCCATCGTCCTGATCCACATTTGGCTCTGCAAGAAGAAAGGAGGATGAAGCTGCAACGTATAGGTTCAAATCCTGTAGTCGCTTAGTCGCTGTGTGCAGATGTATGGGGGGGGGGGAACGGTGGGGAGGGAGACTGTCGATCTAATAAAACCAACTTTTTTTCCTGATAAACCGAGAAAAACCTGCCAAAGCTGAAAATGCCATTCCTCAGTCCTTGTTCATGGAAGGAAAAAATTCAAAATCTCAGCCTCTTAAGAAGGACGCTCTCGGTCGGAAAGAGAGGGGTGGGGAAGGGGAAAGATGAAAGATCACGAGTTTCTGAATTTCCCTCGGCTGGACTTTTGAAAGCCATTCCGTCTTTACTCAACTTCATTCTCTGTCGGCTCGGGATTGGTCAATCAGAGCTGAAACTCCACCCATCTCTTTCCAAATCCCTCTCCCGTGTCCGTCCCTTGACTCTGCTTCTTTATGTCCCCGGTGCAGGGACGGCGACGGGGAAAGGGGAAAAAAAAGAGGCTACGATTGAGGTACTTTTAACGTCCCTGGCATTAAGAGCTCCGCCGTTGGCTGCGGTGGTAAAAGAGAGTTTCAGAACTCTTGTTTTCTCCTCGGCAAGTTTTCTTCGGTGGAAAAAAAGACTTAGAAAACTCAGAAAGGCGAGAGTCTTGTGTGGTTTCCCCTCCACCCCCGAGGACAGGTAAATTCTAAAGATTAGAATTTAACGTTTTTGTACACTCGGCAAGTCACGGGTGAATTTTAGTACGTCGTTCGGAGTGTGGGAAAGGGAGAGGAGGAGGGAAAAGAAATTATGGGGTAGAGCTTGAAAGGTTGAAGAAGAAATTGAAAGACATGAAGGTAATGATGAAGATGGGACAAGAAAATTAAGGGGAAGAGGCAACAGTCCCCTACATTTTTTTATGCCTTCAGCATTTTGGCTTGGGAATTATAGGAAACTATAATTCACCCCATCTGGATGGCACCAAGTTGAGGATGTTTGGAGTTGTGAGGAATTATAAGAAACAGGATGCAATAGGAGAAGGAGAGAAAGAGTAGGACAAGAAGAAAACACCTAGGATGGAGAAATGGTTTGAGTCAAGACAGATGTACCATATGGAGCAGCCTGGGGAAAAAAAAGTGCTGAGGTAGAAGTTGTGGTGTGTGCGTGTGCATAAAATAGTTGGGATTTTATATCATACGCTTGAAGGACTAGAGCTCCTTAACTTTTCAAGCATGAAACAGAATTTCTTTTTAACTGTGGAGTGTGATCATGTGAATAGAACTAAGTAGTAGTACTTTAAGATGCCAGACTTAAACATGAGCCTGTCTGGGGGGGGGGGGAGTATTCCATGTGATCCATATATACACACACATTCGTATGCACACACAAAAACCTCTCATGTTTCTGCTGTGGCTTATGAGTCTAATTTCTTAGGCCCCGGAAGCAACTAGAGATCTTCCAGATGTTGGTATTTCCTCTTCTAGGTAGCATTTTAATTTAGTGTTTTATTAAATAGCCTGTGTTTTAATTGCTGACTTGCTAAGGAAAAAATTAGCAAGAAAGCAGTCCTTCCAGCAAATATTCTGGATTTCAACCCAAAACTGGCACATAGCAGGATTAGTTCTTTTTTCAGACTATCCAGAGTTAGCTCTTTCCACTTTTTATATTCCTACCTTTTGGGGTGGCTTGGATTGCAAATATCACAAAGAGCCATCTGGACCTTTTCCTTCCATTTTTGTTCATTTGTTTGCTGGAACTCTTTTTTCAAAGTAGTGTTTCTGGTTGAGCCTTTGAACTTGTAAACTGCAATGCATTCTAGTGCTAACAGGCTGTTCATGTTCTGTGTAAACTATGACTGTCTGGATAACAGACATGAATTTCCTAAAACAAAAGAAGACGCTGATCGTATTTTCTAATTTCACTCCTAATTGTTTTAGGGTTCTTATATCAAGACAAGACAGAAATAAAACAAACTTGTTGTTCAAGAATGCCTTATAAGTTAGAGAAATTAAGATGGCTTTGCCCAACTTATCACCCTCCATATGTGTCATGTTTTTTCCCCTTCATCTGTACTGGGTTGAGTAGGCACGATGAAGATAATTGTCGGTTGCATCTGGAAAAAAATTTGAATTGGACAAGATCAGCCTGGACATTGGAAAAAGCAACAAAAGGGATGTAAAACAACATGTGCTATTTAGAGACACATTTGGAAGTAAACAGCATTAGATTCAGTAGTCAAGTACTGTAAATATTCTTATGAGAAGAAGAGAAAGAAAGAGAGGGAAGGGAGGGAGGGAGGAAGGAAGGGAGGGAGGGAGGAAGGAAGGAAGGAAGGAAGGAAGGAAGGAAGGAAGGAAGGAAGGAAGGAAGCCAGATTAATTCTGGAGTCAGGCAGCACCTAAATCAAATCAATTAAATTAAAAGATGGATGGATGGATAGACAGACAGACAGATGCCAATGCAGCCATTGTTTATCAGTAGCTGTACATAAACTTTCCTTAAACAAAAGAATAACTAGATTTTGGATTCCTGATGAATTCAAAGGAGTGGGAAGAACTTTTGTTGATTATGTTGCTCCCGGGCAGCAGTGTTTGGGACAGTCCTTGCAATAGTAACTTAGGCTGGTTGGCAGAAAAAAGAAGGAAAGGAGGAGTAAAACCAAAGATGGATGATAAGGAGGCACATAAAGTTGTGGCTTTTGGAAGAAACCAAAGTTCTTTAGCAAGAGCAGGCTGAGGTGGCTGCTGGCAATGGACAGCAAATCCAAAAGAAAGCAACACTTTTGAGTTTCTGAAAGTTGTGTTTGTTAAATGGGAGTCATGTTGAGAAATAGAAAATAATCGTCTGCTTGGCCTGCCACAGCTTTTGAGCAGATTCCACATGCAAATACCTTCCTCTGCTCTTTTGTCTCCTTCTTCTCCACCCTGTCTCCTGTCAGCATTTTCATGATGATATTAGTGAGATCTGCTAGGCCTCAGTGAAAGGAGGGTGATGGAGGGTAACTGAGATGAGACGGAGACCCTTGACGATGGAGGGTAACTGAGATGGAGATGGAGAAAAGTCACAATTCTCATGGATTGCTTGAAGAAGAACAAAAAATCATAGCCTTTCTCACTAGCATGGGCAAATTTTAACCTCCATTCTAGGAAAGAAAATGGATAGTTTTGGGTACTTTTCAGTAAAATGCAAGTCTGATACTGTTAAGCAGGGTCCCGCTAGAACAGGTTTTTCTGATTTGTGTAATAGATTGGTATCTTTCAGCATTGTAGAGGTTCATATATTTAGCCTTGTTTCTCTTATACTCATCAGAAGAAAGGAGGAGCTGGGACATCATTACCGACAAGAGACACAAAGGGTGCTACCTACACCTCCCTCTTTGTGAGATGTCCTGCAAAAATGTGTTACTTGATTAGGTGTAGGGAACCATGGACATAACTTGGAGAAGGCATCCAAACATTTAGAACAACAACAGGTACAGAAGCATGTGTTATGCCCAGAGTTGGGAGAGTATTAGAAAAAGACTCAGATTGTTAACCCCCTGACTTCCTGGAGTATAAGAGAGAGGGTAGGGAAAACACAAGCATGCTTGCAAGGTTCTTTTAGTATAGATTATCTCAATAAAGTATAGTTCTAATTTTCCTGTGAGTCAGTGCCTGTTCTGCTCTGTCTCCTAAGGATAACATTGGGTCACAGAGCCCACAAGCAAAAATGCATGGGAATAAAATCCAGCAAGATTCCCCATAACTCCTATCACCTATATGTATGCAATCCTTTTATTATGTTCTGATAAGTATAGGTGACCATTACTTTCTGTTCTTCCTGTGTATAGGCTAAAATTACAGGTTGTTAAACATGAACTGCTTCTTTACAACCCAATCACATTCCTCTTAAAAAGCAGTTAGTGTGTGCCATAAATTCCAATTGAAGTTACTCAGTTTTTGTTTTTTTAATATTTGCCAGCTTCCAAACCTAGTAGATAAGAGTAACTCTGAATGAACAAACAGAGCCAAAAATAAAGGAAAGACGGAGCTGGAACACCACTTAGTGATTCAGTAGCTACTCCTGCTCTGCCTTTCTGGCCTTTCCAAGGTGAGCCACAACACAGAAAACAAAGGAGACATTTGAAGAGATTTCTGGATATGGTTAAGTCAGCACAATGGGGGAGAGAACATTTTCCACTGAAAAAAAGTATATAAAGAAGCATTTCATTAAGCCAGTACATTAATAATGTGCAAATGCTGGTAATATTTCAAATATCTGGCACTTTAAAATGTTGGATATTGAGCAAAAACAGATGCATGTGGGTTCAAGTACATGCCAGTCAATGTGTAGTATTGTGTAGACTTTGGTTCACCAAAGCAGTATCTATGCAGGATTGTTTCCATGTTCAAAGCGTTAGTTTGTAAAATAGCTCTCCTATCCTGATGGTCTCCAGATGTGACATTATAATTCCAATAATCCAGCAAGCAGTTACACTTATGGAAACACTGAATATGGTCACAAAATCCCAACTGGTTGAAAGGATTGGATTAACTATAAGCACATCTGACCAGGGCATCTTCATTACTGAAATGAGGAACAGGAAAGATGTTTGCTTTCCTCAATCAGATGTCCTCAGATGTATTTAATTACAACTTTTATAATTGGCTAATAATGGCAAATAGCACCATGGTGACTGTACTATTGAGGGCAATGGCAGGTGGCAGTACTGGTCAACCTTGTCTGGGTTCAGAAGTTAAGCATGGTCAGAGACCATTTGTAATGGAATGAAAGACAACTAGGAAAACTCAGGATTTGGGGGAAGGCCAAGAAATTTTTAAATATTATTTTATTATTTATTTATTTAGTGAATTTATTTGCCACCCATCTCTTAATGAAATGACTCTGGGCGGCTTCCAGCATTAAACCATTAAATCCTAGCAAATATCTAAAAAAAATAAAAATAAAAATCCCAATAAAGATAAAATTGTAGTTAAAAGATGGGGAGGGAGGGAACAGGATGCTCTGGGGGGAGGTGGGATTGCATCTTAATTCAACAACCGTTGCTCCTCCTCCATTTGGGCTCCAAGTCATCTGACAGAGTCAGGTCTTCAGGCTCTTGCAGAAGATCAGAAGGGTGGGAGCCAATCTCAGCTCAGAGGCTAAGATGTTCGAAAGGATAGGAGCCCGGGCAAAGAAGGCCCTTTTCCTGGACCCCGCCAGCCAGAATTCTTGACTGACAAGGCTCACAACATGCCTTCTCTGCTGGCGCAGATAGGGAGGGCCCTTTCTAGTGAGGTGAGATAGTTCCTCAAGTAACCTGGACCCATGTCATGCAGGCCTTTAAAGGAAATAACCAAGACCTTGAATTGCACCCAGAACCAACCAGCAGCCAGTGCAGCTCACAGAACAATGGTGTAACATGGACCATCCTAGAGACCCCAAGAATTGCCCACACTGCCATATTTTGCACCAGTTGAAAATATACATTGGGAATATCCTGGGAGAAAAAAAACCAACTGTTTGGTAAGAAAACTACATGGATATGTCTGTAAGTCATCAAAAGTTGACTTTGACTTGAAGATATCTTAGCTATTTTACTTTGCCCCAGAACCCCATGTTAGGGAAGGATCCTTTTAAGTCACATACAGCTAGAACAGAATGTAATAAGGATCTGAGGCTCTGCAGAAAAAGAGTTGGGAAGTTCTTGCAAGATGATGCATTCCCTGCCAATCATTTGCCTCGGACCTGGAGGGTACAGACATAGAGAAATAGTGTACTGCAGCAAACTCTGCCATCAAGCTCTATTTCAACCTAACTATAATTCCAGCCAACGTTACAGAGGAGGCAAAGGAGAAAGTCATTTTATCTATTAATATGTAATCTCTCTAGAATTGTTTGATCAACAGCACTGTGTATTAAATACAAATATAGGTTTTGCAGACAGAAAACCATCTGTGCCACCTGGTGGTGGATTCCAGAAGGAATCTGCTTACTGCACCATGTAACTTTTCCTCTACCTAACCTTGTGCATTGTACTTTCATTACAGACTGGTTACTGGCACACATGGGCAATCTTCACTTTCAAATTCATCATTTTAAAATAGTTTTGGAACTTCAACTATTACTTTGTCTCTTTTATCTTCTCTAGGATGCTCCGTAGCAACAATCCAGGCTCGTGATATGAGATGTGAGACTCCTACTGTGACCCTTCTTACTTGCTGCTCCATGGTTTTGCTGGTTTTTGAAAAAGAAATTGAGAAAGAGAGATGGTGGAAGACGAATCAGCTCAATAATATTGATTTTCCAGCTTTGCATACATTGAGTCAAACAAATGCAAACACTGTTTTAATGACCATTGCTGTTCAAAAAGAGAGACTGGGATTCCCTATGCTCATCCAGACCTGTAAGAAGCAAATCAGATAAATAGCTATATGAAAACTGTGAAGGGTCACTATCAAATTGGACTGGGGAGAACAGTGCAAATTAGACAACATTGTCCTGGAAGAAACCCAGAAGTTCCGTGACAGGCCTATTTTTTATTCTTTGTTAAATAGTATAGAAGAAAGAAGAACAGTGAAAAAAAAAACATAAGCAATGGGGGGTGCAGGTGTGTGAGACCATCCTTAAGTCATATCCGTATACTTCCAGATTATCATCAACCTTTTCTGAAGGACACATTAAATTTCTGGGTCAGGTTTTTGCCAACTGGCTAGGAAATGAGTCTTGGAAAGCTACCCGTGATTGGCTGGGTGTCTGGCTCACACAGCAAACGTCGATTCAAAACAGAGTTGACCCCAGAGATGATCAGCCCACCACTGGGGGATTTTCGTCACACCATGCATGTAGGGCGTGGTGGTGACGCCTTTGGAGACACTTCTTTCCTTAGGAACCATGGTGGAGAGGAAGTCAAACCCCACAATTTCTTTGCTCGTACACTGTGGCATGTGAGAAGGAGCCCGCTAAGGAACCGGGGAAGCCGAAACAAGGATCAGGGTTCATCTGCTCCTCCCGCCATCTCACCCATCATCAAAAATGCTGTGTCACTGCCTCAGCTCAATCAGACTCACTACGAGACTGATGATCTTGGTATAGCATTTGCCTTCAAGAAACCCCCAACAAGCTTCTCTGACTATGGTAGGTGGTTTCTAGGGTAACTCGTTTGAGTTTAACAGGTTATCTTGTTTTAGATATTAATTCTTTCTGTGCTTTGGTTTACTTAGTTCAATGTTTCTCGACTTTGACAACTTTAAGATGGGTGGACTTCAACTCCCAGAATTCCTATGCTGGCAAAGGAATTCTGGGAGTTGAAGTCCACCCATCTTAAAGTTGCCAAGTTTGAGGAACACTGATTTAGATACACCAACAAAAACATTTCATAAGAACACTCAAATAGACATTTCAATAATATTTTTAGAAGTCTATTTTGGATTGATGAGTGCCATTCTGTAGTATGTGTTTAAGGGAAGTCTATCACACACATTATCTTACATTGCAGTCTCTATGATTCTCTTCTCTAGTAATTTTCTTTTCTTGGTCTCCCATTCTTTTATTGAAAACAGTTGTGCAATATGTGATTACCAATCATTCTGAATAACATACTGACTCTTAAGTCATAGCATTGTCCTAGTACATATTCAAATGACATCTTTTAAGAATTTTTCAGAGGCTTTGCAACAAGAAATTTCTATAAGTATATGCCTATTTTTTTTTAAAGTATAAAATAAAAGACTGAAAATGGAGGGTTTCTAGCAGAAAATCATAATGGGACTCAGCTTTCAGATGTCCTTTGTTTTGGCCTTTCAACCAAGTGCCAGCAGGCAGTTGAGAATGCTTTAAAATTTCGTCATTTTTTTTGTCTTGATGGTTCTTCTGGTACATATTTTCAAGTCTACATCAATTCTACTAAGTCGTATGTTTCCAGAATGCACTTGGCATTTTCCTGGAATGATAACGATAAGGCCAGAAATAGCTACATATATTTTCTGGTTTACCCAGCAATCCATAGACAGCAGGAGATTAGAAATGGGAAGTGTGGTTATAAATGGAAAGGAAAGGGAAGGGGTGGAGTAATCGTCAATTGCAAATATGCATGAGATTGGCAAGTGCAACCAAAATGAAGCAAGTATATTATGAAGAGTCTAAAAATTGCAAAAATAATGTTGTTGTTATTGCTGCAGAATAAACACTAGTACAGATGGTTTCATACCAATTATTTCTTAATGTTTAATATATCTGCAATATCCTTGTTTATCTATTTGCTAATAACTTTTATTTTTATCTATTACTATATTGCTTATTCTAAATCAAAATCTTACCATCTGCAGTTGAGTAAACTATGTCAGTGGTACATAAACAAAATAAACTTTGGAAGAGTTAACTTGATAAAAAAATAGAACAGAAATAATTCAGAGCAATAAGATCTGCTTTTGGGGGGGGCCACAAGGTGACAACATAACTTTAAATTTTAAAAGTGAACAGAATATAAAAATCTGTTGCCAAGCTCTAAATAACCAGCAAATAAGAATTTTGCATATGTTGCAGTAATCAGAATAAATTGAAACATAGGATATGTTCAACATGACATAAGAAATGCCTACACCTGTACAAATTCTACATAAGGAAGTCAGAATCCCTGGAAAAGAACAAGCTTCCAACTAACATATAGAGAAATACATGGTTAACAACCAGCATATATAATCCAGAGATTTCTCTGTGTATACGTCACTTCACATTATGCTGAATGTAAACAGAGAGATAGGAGCAAAACAGAAGATGTGATCTCTCCACTTATAAAAACACACATCACATGCCTCCTGATTTTAGCTTTTTAGACTTGTCTGCAACTGCACGTAGGCATCAATGCGTACCTATGCTGCAAAGGGGTTGATGATGCTCACACCTTCCAAATCTCAACTACACATTGTGTTGAGATGTGCATCCTGCATGCTGATTGATTAATTCAACTTCCTGTTGGCTTTGTTGTTTGAGTGCCCTCCAGCTAGAACATTAAAATTCAGAAATATAAATGCAACAGCTAACATATGCATTTCCAGACAGATGCATTTGTTACCTGACATGCAGTGACTCAGATGTCTACTCCAGGCTTATGGCTCTAATGCTGTAAAATGTATTTGATTAGCATGTCTCAAATGAAATACTTTGTTCATCACTGATTGGAATCCTTTATGGCTGAAATTGGTGTAACAATAAAATACCTTGAACCAATAAATAGATCATAACTTTGACATTGTGCTTATAGAAGTCGGACATTTCATTACTGTAAACATAGAACTAACTCTGGGCCTATGCTAATACATGTAATGACATGTGTCTATTTGGAGAATTGCTAAATATGTCAAAAGAAGAGTTATATAGGGCAGTGGAGAAAAATCTTCATCAAAGGCATTATTTTTCTGTACACTTGTTTTGGACTTTAAATCTTAATGAGCAAAGGCAATGAGACATACATCAGTGGAAACATACCTAGGATAAGGTTATAAATCTGTGCTATTTTGCTAGGTTTGAGGAGATATATATGTAAGACTTTGGGAAGATACTTTTCATTAATGCTGGAAACATGGCCTATGTCTACCAAGGGAATCTATATTCAGTACAGAATGCCAAGCAAGCAGCTAATAGGAAAAAAAGAGGAATCTGTATGTACAGGAAGAAATTTGATTTGGATCATGAGAGGAAACCAGAATGAAATAGAACAGATCTTCTCCAGTGTCAAATGCTAAACCATTGCTCAGATATTTTCAGACAATCCTCTGTGCATCCACCTAATCAACATAGGAAGAAGTCTATCCCAATTCTGATCTCAACTCAAAACAATGGAATGCATCCAGGTTTTACCCTGTTTAATTAGCAGTTGCTTTCTTTACCTCCTGTGATGTCTGCATCTGCAGTAAAAAAAACTGCAGCATTCTCACTGAGGTGGGACCAGGAGAGTCAATTTGAGCAACTGCAGCTGCACAGTTATCTTTGCCTACATTGCCAGTCTAGCCTTGTTCTTTCCTGGCATTCTTCAAAAGAGTTATGAGAGAATGCTGCCCTCTGATGTTCTTTGTGAATTGTGCAGTTGTTGCAATCACATTCCCCTTTCCAGCTTTTTACACTTTATCATCCCTCCTATAAATTCCAGCTTCATGAGCAAAGTGCAGAAAAGATAAGGTTAACCAATCATTTAGAGAGAAAACTAGTTCCCCATTCTTTCTGCTTTTATCCGTTCAATCTTCTGAGTGTAATCAAACTTGCAGTTCCATTGCTCCCTATATATTTGCTCCCTAAATAAGCATGACCAATATTTCATTGCTTAGGCCAGCTGGCTCTGATGCATAATTCATATTGCTTTTAGAATTACAAGTTTAGCAACAGGCAGGAGGATATTCACAGAAGATTTTAACTAAGGCAGTGCCTATGTACCTAAGATATCTTTATTTTAGAGATGAGAATGGCTGAAATGTGCCTTGGAAAATTAAGTAACCATATTGAACCATCATAGGATCATTTTTTATGCTTTTTAAATAAAAAGCAGGCTACAATATTTAAAATAAATTAAGAGCCAATGTGATGGAATGTACACCTGGAGAAGAGCTTTAGCAGCACAGGGCTTCCCCAGGGAGGAGGCAGTAAATTCCATCAGCGGCCCAAATTAAGAGACTGCGGAGTCCTGAGCTGGATGGGGAGGGAGGGAGGGAGGAAGATGTTCAGGGTAGGCACACCCTAGAATCTCTCAGGATATATCTAGCAGGTTATAGCTTTAGTCTGGCAAGATTCTGTCCATTAGGAATAAGCAAATAAAGAATTTGATTGGATTTCAGTGTGTCATCTCTGGGTTTGGGCCTGACAGTCAACTGGATCTGTCTATACCAGGGGTAGGCAACCTTGGCTCTTTTATAACTCGTGGACTTCAACTCCCAGAATTCCTGAACCAACGATGCTGGCTCAGGAATTCTGGGAGTTGAAGTCCACGAGTCATAAAAGAGCCAAGGTTGCCTACCCCTGGTCTAGACCAACAACCTCTTTTCTCCACAGAGGCTACCCCAGATTTGTATAGGATGTTCATAGACTTCCTTGGTTCCTCCTGATACCTGTTTCTCCAGCAACTGATATTCGAAACATAATGCTTCCTACAATATAAATAATACACAGCCTTGAAGGCACCAGGTTTGGAAAGACTGCTCTAGGAAGATAATGCAGCACTATTTATATTTAATGGAAGAACTGTCACAGTATCCATTTTGTTCTTTCTGCCAATATATGACATACAGTAATTTTGATTAGGAGGATAAAGGGGCCAGAGTTTCACAAAATACTCTACTTTGCACCTTTTAGATTTGAGAAATCCCATCGTTCAGGAATGTAATCTGAACTCACAAAGCATGTTGAATGGGGTTAAAATTAAAATGAGTAATAAATAATTGTTTCTGGTTCAATGTGTTATGATATTTTGCCAATGTGTTAGCACTTTGTAATATCAGGCGCACTGACATTCTAGAGGGAGGGGCAGCAAATGACAACATGTGTGTTCCACAAGAGCCATGACTTACAAACTGATGTTAAACGGCGCGATGCCAGCATATAACAGAACTATTGTTGTGATGAGGTTAATATTCCTGATTATGGACTCTGTGGGTTTATATAATTTTTAAGAGTATGGTATGTCTTCAATTTTAGTCTAGAAATAGAATACACATAGACACGAGATGAATGCCATAAAATGAGAAATCAGACACAGAAATATAATATAACACTCTAATTCTGAACCTGTTTCTACATATTTCCTTTACTGGCTCTGGGAGCCCACTGCTGAAGGATGGCTACTAGGTTAACCCAGGGGATGAAAAATTTGTTCTCGGCACCAAGAACAGTTCATTAGAAACAGCTCACAATCCCCTGAGCTGTGACTAATTTGCATATTTTAGCTGAGCACTATTAACATAAATGTGCATGAGGTGGCAAATGTGAATCAATGTTAGTCTGACATGGTGCACTCGCTCTACAATAGACTTTTCCTGAAATGGTGATCTCTTGCAGGGGAATCTTGACTAAGTCCTAAGAGGAGGAAATAACTCATCTTCCTACCTTGATCTCTCGGCTCCTCCCCACCTCCCCAAACTATTTGTGAGCTTAAAGAAAAGGACAGGGGGGAAAAAGAACCATTTTGAAATCTGGTCCTAGAAATTCCAGGTGCAGTCAAATATATATGACTGGGTTTCATTAGCTTGTTTATTTTTTGCCCATTTTAATCCATTTGCTGTCAAATTGTTTTGTCCTGAGATTTGCAACTTGAAAATTGCAGTTATGAGTAGGGCACATGAAAAATCTCTAGTTTCTCTAGAATTGGGAAATACTACCGACCTATCCTCATATTTCACATTCTACCAATATAGAATTGTCACCTTCTGCTATAACAGGTAATTCAGAGAAGTAGTTCAATTTTTTTTTCTCATTGTTGGTTTCATGGCCTTTCAGGATTAGAATCTGGATTCTGCACCATTCCACGTGTTCCCCGGTCCGAGAAGGCTCCCGAGAGCTCCCGTCCTGCTGAGTCAGCATTGCAACGTTCAGATTCCTTGCTGTCTTTCCGCCTGGACCTTGGCCCTTCTCTAATGAGCGAACTTCTTCATGTCATCAGCTTCTCAGGAAGCAACAGCTTTGACTGCAGGGAAAAGACAGACTGTGAAGAAAGTAAACCCCCAAGCAGCAGTGAGCCTCACTCATCCCTTCACGTCAAGAGCTGGTCAGAGGGCTCACTACTTGGGAAGTCAGAATCTCATCATGGTAATGGTGAAGAAAGCCAAAATGCATCAAGCCTTTTGGATTACTCTGAGCCTGGATCACCCTTGGGACATTTGGTCTATGCCAATGGAGATTCTCATTCTATAGAGTTGTCTGAGGAAGGATCTCCCTGTTTGAGAAGCAGGAGTTCTAGTTCTGAACTAGGGGCAGTGCCAAAAGAGACCTATTGGCAAAAAGGACACCACAGTGACTGTAACACGGAAGCAAGAGAATTCAACCATGCTGCCCATGTCTTAGCATGCCATTATGAGGCAGGAAGCAGCTACTGCAGCCCATCTCCACAAGATCATCCAAAGAGACAAACCACATGGGAAAGCCCAATTACCAACTCATGGCACTTGAAAGTAGGTGCACCTGAGCAACAGGAATATTCTACTGGGTGGCAACAAATAAGGGAAGAGGAGGAGGAGGAGGAGGAGGAAGAGGAGGAGGACCACGACAAGTTTGACAGTGATGAAGAAGCCATTGTTACAGAGAGATACAATGATTCCTTTGAATATGTTGATGAAGAGGATGAAGATGAAGTTAAGGTTTGAACAGACGTATATGCTCTCTTGTGGCCTCCCATCAGCCTCTTAGGAGATATCAGAGCAAAATGAAACAATATAAAGCTATCTGGCATTCTGGATATGTTCAGATTCACAAGATTAGCCTTCTTTTCAGGTGATCTGCTATATGTCAATGCTTCCTAAACTGGTGTTTCCAGTCTGAAAACCAATTTGAATTCCCATAGAGTGATAGTTTTACCACACTTACGGAATGCCAGGCTAGGAAAGGCAGATGGAGGACGGAACTCATTTCTCTACCATGGTCTCTCTCCTCCCTGCTTTGTGTATTTAAAAAAAGAAATAGAAAAAAGGAACAATTTATAGCAAACAAAAAGTATTAGTTGCTCTTTTGTGGTAACTGGCAGTTAAAGTTGCTTATGACTTCATATGCTCCTTCATTCCCACTGGCTGATTGATTTCATCATGACAAGTGATGCCATGATTTTTCCATTCCCTAGAAATAAAAACATTTATACTTAAGGATAGAGACCCTTTCAAATAACTATTGGGAAAAATGCCACTTAAAAAAAGAACAGTCTAGAAAAGGGAAGAGTAACCGTACATCCATTGGGACAATATTCTAACTGTCTTGTGCTAAAAATGAAGACCAACTCAACTGTTTTTCCAAAGCAAGATACTGAGACACCAGCTAGGCAGGATGGTTCCTCTCCTCTTTTTACCAGAAACACAAAATTTGGATTGGATCTGAAACCAGTTCATCAGCACACTGTTCATTTTTCTTGCACCAGAACTCTGATTGAGATAGGATTATTTGTTTATTATGCACCCTCAGAAGGAAATGTAATCCTAGTCTTCCATTGTTATCATTCCAGGGGAATCTATATGTCAAGCTTGTTGTTTTATATACTTCTAGAGAGTGTACAGAATTCAATGTATGTTAAGGATCTGACACGGAGGGCTGAAATATAACTTTGCATCTTGTATGTCCTATTTCAGGCATTGGCAATGCAAAATCCTAAATAACAGTTTGTTTCTAGCACTTACAGCTTTGCATAGCTACTGCAGCAGCTTATCTACAATGTATGTTCAGGAACAAAGGTAAAATCAGAGAATCTGAAACAGGACTGCTTTTCATGCTTCCATGCCCCCCCCAGCCCCAAAAAGAGGACAGTTTACATGTTGTGTTTGGAAGCCTTCCAGGTGGCCCCTGAATTTGCTGTTACTGCCATATATAAAGCTGTTGCTTAGCCAAGAAAGCGGCTGAATACAGCACAATCCCTGTATTAATTCCACTTTACAATTATAATATATAGTGTGGCTTAAACAGGGAGGATGGCATGCATAAAGTCATCCTTGTGCATTTCCTTTTTCATTTAAACCTCATTTGTCTACCACCCTACACAACTGAATACTCTTGGAAGCAACTGTTCTCCATATCAGGAGAGAGCCTCAATGAAATTAAAACTGCAGCCATACATGTCTCTGGCCATGTGCTCTGCCAACCTAAGTCTGCACTTTTGCCCACTGGTACAAACAACCTTCATTGACAAGGTAATAACTGCCCACCCCCTTGTTTCAAGGGTGATTCAGGCAACCATAAGTTAAACACTCCTTAAAAGAAGCAGTATCTTTGAAAGTATCCTTGAGGGGAAGATCAGACAGCTTAATCTGAAAGGATCTCTGAATATATTAGTATATATTCTCACAGCAACAGTTGACCACCCCAAAAAGAGAAAAATGGATAAAATTTTCTCTCTGGCTAATTATAGCGGTGCCCAGTTTGACACAGAGATATTTTGGAAGCATCAGCTATTTGAGATAAGTCAGTCTGAATCATGACTTTGTGCTCATTTTGAACGAGCTCTCAGACAGTTATGTTGGCTGGGAAAGAAGGGTTGTCTTGTCTTAGACATGGAAGAACATGAGAATTAGGCTCCTCACTCCCCCTCCCCTACATATTTTCAGAAGATACTCATACATTGACCTCTTCCAGCTCCCACCCATCTGCCTGCATTTTTCCCTGATCAAATCACTCTCTCAAGGAACTATTTTGCTGAGAAACAAAAGGGAAGAAGTGGATGTCATACAGTAAACTCTCTAGGAGATTAGCAGCTATGAAAAAGAAATGTTGCCAGAGGACCTAACATGCATGGCAGTAAGATTTCTCTAGTCAACTGAAATCAAGTTTTAAAAGCAGGCATAAGGATGTTTTAACATTCTTCCTTACCTCAAAAGGGTTCTTTGAAGTTGTTCGTTTGGGTTGCTTCTAGTTAAGCAAACCAAAGCAATCATAGTACATGGAGATTCAAATCCTTCTCTTTTGTAACCGGTTGATCATTAAGTTTTTTTCTTCTTTACCACTGACTGTATTACTGGTAGGGTATCTTTCTGCAGCCAAAGACTGTAGCTCCTTGGGGATAATTAAAGGGGCATATAGGCAGGGGTAAAGAAATAATTAGTGAGATCCAAGCCCCCCAAAAGATATGTACTTTTATTTTGTCTCTGGCACTCTTTACCAGTTTGGGGTTTACTTTCTAACACCTTTCTGACTCTCTCTCAGGCCATAGGTAAAGGAAGGGTCTCCTTAACCAGAGAGGTTTGAACAAATCAATAGCACCCTATGATAGGAATATAAGCTATCTACCTCAGTTATAATGCCCTAGTGAGTACATGTAGCCCTCATTTAGCAATTCGTTTGTTTAGCAACAATTTGTACTTGCAACAGTGATGAAAAAATAACAGTTGTGACCAGTCCTCACCTTAATGACCTTTGCAGATCTGTAAAGCAAAAGAAGGCTGAAGTAAAATCATAAACACCATCAGGGATTCACTTAGAGACCACTTCATGTAACAACTGTGGTTAAGTGAGTATTACCTGCACAGAACTCTGTCCTTCAGAACCACTTGATTCCACAGTCCTGTCTTCTGAGGTACAGATAGTCCTTGACTTACTGAGCCCAAAATTTCTGTTGTTAAGTGAGGCATTTGTTAAGTGACATTTGCTCCATTCTATGACCTTTCTTGCTCCAGTTGTTAAGTGAATCACTGCAGTTAAGTTAGTAACACAGTTGTTAAATGAAGCTGGTTGTCCCATTGACTTTGCTTGTCAGAAGGTCACAAAAGGTAATCATATGACCTCAGGACATTGGAACCGTCATAAATATGAGTTAGTTGCCAGTGCCTGAATTTTGATCACGTGACCAAGGGCATGCTGCAATGGTTGTGTGAAAAACGGTCATAAATCACTTTTTTCAATGCCATTATAATTTCAAATGCTCACTAAATAAACTGTTGTAAGTCAAGGGCTACCTGTATACTATTTATGTATTCTGACACTTTTTCAGGAACTTGAATGAGTAAAAGTACTTTTCTATAGGCTTAGAAAAAAATGGGATTCTTAGGCTTGTCTTCCTGAGATGTGGGTTCACTGGAGCATTAGATGACAGTCTCTGCCTACATTTGGGATTCTTTTGAATGAACAAGTTCTTTCCATATTCACAGAAGAAATTTTTTTTTCTAATTTTTTTCCTTGTGGCAAGCAGAGATGTCTGAGATGAGGTCACCAAAATGTCCCTCACAGCACTGTGATTGTTCACAAGTTGGCAACAGCTGGAAGAAGGCTAATCCTGCAGTAAGCTGTACGTGGCAGGAGGAGGGAGAAAAAAGAGGAAGAAACAAAATATAGTAAACAAGCATTATGTGGCAACATCCAGGCAACTGATTTTCTGTGCTGGATGGCTTATAACAAGCTGTCTTCAACCTCACTGCCTGAGCAACAGAAATGACTGTAAGCATCTTTAAATAACACATCAGTAGTGATTTGGCATTTAGCTAGCATTCTTGATGGCTAGAGATGGATTGGGGGAAGGGTTAGCTTAAACACTGAACAAGGCGGGATGTTAAGTACATCTTTGCATTCAAGTGCACATTTTTTATAAAAATCAATTGGCTATACACAGAGCTAAGCCATAGGCTTATCTAGTTCTGATATTTGCACTGGCTGACATTGGTTCAACAGGCACTTTTCACAGCCCTATCTGGAGAGGTTCAGAACTGAAACTGGAAACCTAATATACAAAGCTGATTGCATCCCACAAAATAATGCTATTAATGGAAGCTTTCCTCCCTATACATAAAGGAGGTTCCCCTTCCCCAATCACTGCTATTTCAGTGATTTTCACACACAGCTGCTTATGTTTTTTTTTTAAGTGGTATTGAACATATGTCTAGCATGACCCTAAACAGCTTTGAAAATCTGTAGGAAAAACACCCATATTTATACTGCTGGCCCATTTTCCCAATGCTATCCTCAGTAATTTGGAGATGATCTTAGCAAACATCCCTCTGTCAGCTCTCGGTTATCTGATAAGCTTCAAAGCACAGATCCCATCCTTTTCTTCTATATATTCCTGGCACTTGTTATTGTTCTTATTACCACAATTTTTATACAGTATGTAAATCTGCATATATAAAGACTGGTTGGTGTTGTTGTGGTCCTTTTCTTTGTATTTCAACTTTCATGACTATTCCAATTCAACTGAGGCAGTTTTAGGAGTCAAAAAATACACAAGCTTGAACTAGCCCACAGTTATTTGTGCCATTTAGATTTTGCTTCTCAGCAACTCACTATAATTTTTTCTATAGAATAGAATAATTCTGTTTGGGTTGAGATGAAAACATGACTAATCACTTTACCAGGCTCCTAAGAAGAATCTCATCTAATCAAGAGGCATGCTTTAGCTCTGACTAATCCTTGATATACCAGAAAGTTTAGTTAACTCAGATAGTCAAAGGAAGGATTCTTTTTTTCTGCAGACACATAGAATTGAGAACTAATTATTTTCCTTTAATAAATCCAATTTACTGTATTTGTCTGAAAGTCCTCACATTAGCTCACATTCGATACAAAATGTGTCACATGAATCCACAAGTCCAAAGCATTCATAATCCCATTTTAACTTACCACCATTACTATTTACAAAGGGTTCAATGCCCTATAATTAATGCTGCATTTAATTTTGAAAAAAATATCTTGGAATGTCCATTTCAATAAGTTTAAGTGTTTATTTACTCTTAAGCCGCATTATGTTAAAATAGATTGTATAATCTTATGTAGAGTAGTAGATTTGTACAAATATGGTTTGCAAGTCAGAACTGGCTGAATTCACACCAAGTCACAAGCAAACAAAATACATCATACAAAGCATGCTATATAAAGCAGATTTTCATGATCAGTAATTCACCCCAGATAAGGATAACATGCTGAAATGAAGTGATGTGAAAATTTAAAACCTCCTTTAGTGATTAGAGTTAAGAATTTTCCTAAGCCAGATTCCAGCTTCATCAGAACTTTGCTAGATGTTTTTGTGGCAGATAGCATGTGTTCTTCATGCTGATATCAAGGCTTTAATTCTCCAACAATTATCTGCCTCTCCTTCCCACAGCTGCAATAAGATAGCCTTGGCAAGACTGAGTTAATTGCTAACTATCTGGAATTTCCCATAAAGATAATGACGAGCAAAGATAACATAAATGCAGGTAGAGGAAGAGGCTTTCCTTTAATATATTTGGAAGCACTTTTAACACCTGTGGCTTGTTTCTCCAAATTGCATTGCTAGATACCAAGATGAGGCTGTTGTTATACAAGACAAACAACCATCTTTAGGCTGACTAGTCAGGAAATGCTGCTGCAATATGATGTCAGCTGCAGAATGCAGATTGAGCTGTTGCTTTCTAAAGCAGCTTTCTTCAATCTTTACAGCAATAGAGCAGCAATCTTTGCTAAAGCAGAAGCCTAGTAGATGCAATAATCCTAAGAAGTAGGGACAAAAAAAAGCAAATATTAATAGTAGGGGCCATGTCAAATCTTGGCTGCTCCTTACAAATATGCTACACCCTGGAATTAGAACTTCCTTCAGGTAAAGAAGATTGCCATTTTCTTTCACCTATTCATGGAAGAAATAGCCAAATAATACAAATCTACAAATAGATTTGTAGACTTCAATTCCAAGAATTCTCCAGCCAGCATGAAATCCACACATCTTAAAGTTGCTAAGGCTGAGAAATATTGGTCCAATCCAAACTTCTCCAGCCTAAGCCCTAGCAGATAGATTGTGCTACAGGTAACTGTAGCCAAAACATCTACAAGATACTTGATTGCTAAAGACAGTTCTATCAGTCAGATGCAGCATCAAAAGTGTTTGGGGACCCATAGGATTGATTCACATAATATACTCAGTCATGGTTTGTTCCAATTGTTTTGATAAATTAGTCGCAATTGTTAATAGCAATTATAATAGCAATAGTTTACAAACTGCAGTGATAGGATTTACAAAATGGGCTAAACAAAAATCAAATAAACTTCATTGAAGTGTATAAATCTAACCCAGGGCTTCTTTACTATTATATTGTAACTGGGGACTTTTCCTCACAACCATCTTAACATGCTATGTTTTCAGTTCTTGAATTAGCAGAAAATATGCTACCACAAATTGCCCTGCCCCATATTCTGACAGCAGTTGGTACTTACAGTTTTAATATAGGACAAGTTATGGAACATTACCAAAAAGTCAATGCAGTCCTAGATTGCATTAACTGGAATCGTATCAAGATCACATGAAGCATTAGTACTGCTACATACTGCCTTGGTAAGACCACTGGATCTTACTGCATCCAGTTCTGATCAATACAATACAATACAATACAATACAAAAAAGATATTGAGACTCTAGAAAGAGTGTAGAGAAGAGCAACAAAGATGTTTAGGGGTCTGGAGGCTAAAACATATGATGGTCGCAGGAACTAATATGTCTAGTCTAATGATGAGAAGGAGTAATGAATCGGCGCGTGCTTCTGCAGGGTTATGAGAGCTGGGCAGGAGCCCAGGATCAATGCATGCTTCTGCAGGGCTTTGAGGGCTGGGCAGAAGCCCCAGGATTGGCACATACAGCTACAGTTGATCAGCGCTTCTGCAGGGCTATGGGAACTGGGCAGGAGCCCAGGATCAGCACACACTTCTGGAGGGCTATGGGGGCCAGGCAGGAGCCTCAGGATCGGCACACCCTTCTGCAGGGCTATGGGGGCTGGGCAGAAGCCCCAGGATTGGCACATGCAGTTAAAGTGATTGGTGCTTCTGCAGGGCTATGGGGGCTCAGCAGGAGCCCAAGAGAGGGGGAAAAAAGACAATGGGGGGGGGAGAGAAGGGGACTGCCAAAGAGAGACAGAGAGGTGGAGAAGCGCAGCCTTGAGAGGAATCAGCTGGATGTGCATGGAAGAGAAAAGAGGGGGGAGAGAAGAGAGGCTATAAGAAGGGGGGAAGAGGATATAAAAGAAGGGGGAAGAGAAGAGGATATAAAGGGAGAGAAGAGAGGATATAAAAGAAGGGAAGAGGGGATATAAAAGGGGGGACAAAAGAGAGGATATAAAAGAAGGGGGAGAGGAGAGGATATAAAAAGAGGATATAAGAGAAGGGGAAGAGAAGAGAGGATATAAAAGAAGGAGGGGAGAGAAAGGATATAAAAGAAGGGGAAGAAAAGAGAGGATATAAAGGGGGAGAGAAGAGAGGATATAAAAGAAGGAAAGGATATAAAAGAAGGGGAGAGAAGAGGATATAAATGAGGGAGCAGAGAAGAGGGGATATAAAAGGAGGAGTGAATCCGATTTCTCCACTGACTTTGTTTGTCAGAAGGTTGCAAAAGGGGATCACATGATCCTGGGGCACTGTGACCATCATAAATATGAACCAGTTGCCAAGCATCCAAATGTAGATTGACCCTGGAGATACTGCAACAGTCATAAATGTGAAAAATGGTCATAAATCACTTTTTTCAATGCCATTGTAACTTTGAACAGTCACTAAGTGAATTGTTGTAAGTTGAGGACTACCTGTACTTTATCACTTTTTTCCCTTTTTTTGGTCATCAAGTTTTTGACACTTTGCTAGGCAACTGATGGTACTTGAATATTGCCATATCCTAAAAGTGGTACAATCTGTGAAAAGGTTGAAAAGCCCTGTTGTTGTTGAATACGTATGTATCATGGATGTGTAAGTTTGGGGACCAGAAAGAAACAATGCTCTATCAGAAAAGAGTTTGGAAATTTTAATGGAACATGAAGAGAAAAATCTTGCCTTAGTTATAGATTAGCATATGTTCCTTTTTATCCAGGATGATCATATATTCAAAGGGCATTCAGAGAACAGCCTTTGGTTTGAATGTCTTTTCGGTTTAACATTTCACTAGTGAGTAAAATATTAAATACAAACTGAACTACAATATAGCAGTGTATAATATGGTAACTGATTCCACAAGCTATATATTATAGTTAGTTCTTTTTCATGTTTTAAGAGCAGCCTTTGCTCTTCAGAGCTCGCCATATATTTTGGGCTACAATTCCAATCTTCCCCAATCATAATTAATTAGTGTTCTGGTTAGATGTGATGGGACAAATAGTAATCTAACACAACTGAAGATGGCAGAAAAGTTACTCCTAGTAAGACTCATGCATTGGTTAAGAAATCCCATGTGTAAGTTTCAGGAAAGTTTATTTAGTTGTGTTATGCTACACAAAGGGAAAATAATATTTAAAAGATCCTTACTGTGTGTACCAAACTACAAACTCCTAGAACTAAATAAATAGTATCAGGAGGTATTTTGCAAGAATGCCTGTATAAATGACTGCATTTTTGGTTCATCTAGGACAATAAATGGCACACAAACCCTCCATAAAAATTGTGAAATGAAATCATAAATTGTGCAAACAATAATGTTTTCAGGTATAAATGTTTGAGTGTTTTAAATCAGGTATAAACTTTAAAGAACTTTTATGTGATTTGAAAATGTGTATTCATTGCTCTGCATATAGACATATATTTTCAGATCCTTCTGGGGAAGCTCTGGAGGAAAATGATAATGCAAATTTCTATTTTTTCAGATATAATGGATGTCTGTTACTAGCTCCCCATTTCCATATCAATCACTAGATCAGAAGTGACACTGTTTTTAAAATAGCCTACAGGCTAAAGGTTCCTTAAATATTAACAAATTTATTTTGAAAGATATTACAGGCAATGATGCATTTGTTATGGAGAATACTCTTCTTCCACCTCTCTTAATTCCAAAAAAGTATGTTTTATCTAGGAATGTACTTGATATGGATGCAGCACAAAATAGTGCATTCGACTTTTCTGAATCCAGTGGGATTTAATCACTAGGGAATTTCAAATCTCTGGGCTAGGCTAGGAAGTCAAGGCTAAACCCAATTCTCCTTTTTTCAGTGTATTTATAATTGCAGTATATAATATTCCATTTCAAAGTTTTTAAATATATGTTTTAATAATGTGCTTGCTAATCTTTGGTAATTGGTAATCTAACACAGTGGTATACTAATGATACAGGAATAGCATCAATGAACACATCAGATACTTTGCAAATATCACAATAAACAGACATTGGTGTTACTTCTAACCTGTGCAGTAAAAATTCAATCTGTATTTTGTAAATTGAGAACACAAAAATGTGCTTTGGGTAGGAATAATGCTGAATAGATGGGGGACTAAAAATGAAAACATTGTCCTCCATGGGGCCTAGCTATCATAACTTCATCTTCTAAGGCTAAATCTTTTGAGGTTTTCTGGGAAATTGCTGGAAGTTTCTTCACAAAAGTCAGCCACATTCAGCATAACAGCTTTAAAAAGTCATATTCGACAGTTGAATATCAAACTAGAAACCATATGTTTGAAATATATTAAATAGAACATGTTCCTTTTGTTTGCAATAAAGTGGCAAAGTTGGAGTAAAAGAGTGGAGACTGAAGTGAAAAAGCTGCTAGTTAGTGGAGAGAGGGAAACAGAAAGATTGAGAGTGTGAGGGAGGAAGAGAGAAAGAATTTGAAATTCCCGAATAAATGGCATGCTGCAGGAAACTGGCTTCTAAAGTATGAACTTCAGACAGCTGAAAGAGAACTAAGAAAAGAGAGAACAAAATGTAAAGGAGCCTGAATAGAACTCTTTAGAACAAATAAATGAGAGGACTCTGACAAAAATACCAAGAGGGAAAGGACTAAATGTAGAATACGCAGTGGGTAGGAAGAACAAAAAAAAACCCGTACAAAATCTTGTACCATTTTATTGATGGGTTGTGGTTTACTCTAAACCAACAACATATTTTGCATTTGAAAAACTAAATGTCTCTATTGGAAAAGAACAATTATGTTAGCTTAATCTTCTCTCAAGTTGCACTCTTTTCCCCCATTCTTGCACAAGAATAGGCATATTTTTCATCAAATTCAGTAAGGCAGGCAACCCCAATGGAGAAGATCTTTTAGTGGTGGTATCCTTATGGAATAGCCTAAAAGATATTTTATTTATCCCCTCATCCAACTGGCTTTGTGCCTAAAGTGGGACTACAATTCATCGTCTCTCGATTTCAGCCTAATGCCTTTAACCACTCCACAATCTGGCTCTCTATTGCCTCTTAAAATGAGGCTAAAGCTTCAATTGATTTTATGCTGGCTGTTCTAGATTTATATAAAGGTGTGGGAAGAATCCAGAGAAATAAATATTTTGGAGAATATTAAAAAGGCAGAATATATTTCCTTAAAGGAATAATGGAGAAGATCTTTTTAAAAAGACAGAAACCAGCCCCAGCCCCTCTCCCCCAAGGAGAAAACTCAGCAGCTTTTAGAAATGCAAATTCAATAATCCTTTCAGAAAGGTTGGAACCTTCCAGCTAGAAACTGAGGAGATTAGGAAGACAAAGACCCCTAAAATCTACATACCCCACCCAAATTCTAAGGACAGGAAACATAATAGGATTAACCCACCAATACCAAAAGGACACACTCAGACTCAGGTCAAAGTACATGACACAGGAAATACAAAGCCTCAAACAGGAAGAACTCCAAATACAAAGCCCAAAGGAGGTATAAAAGTCCACCACTCCCTGCTACATGTGGTCAGCTTTCCCAGAGCCATCTTTGGTTCTCCTCTTCAATAAACTGCAACCTTTCTAAAGCAGTCTCCATTTTGTTTAGTCCCACTTGGACTGGATCCTAATGAAGATTTTTCTTTCAACAAAGGGTTAATATTGGATATTATTACGATATTCACATTTTAATAAATGTCCAATGTGTTGTCTCAAGCATACCCATAATTATTTTGTATTTTATGTATCAGTAATTTACCCATCAAACACTTCATAAATGCTTCATGCATAATTACTAGGCACTGAGCTTGACTTAAACTTTTATAGTTTTATTAACCACACTCAGAGAATTTGATTGATAGGTAGTGCAAATATCAGAAATAAATGAAAAGATAAGCAAACATACAAGTTGATTGACACCAAGTCATATTTGTCCATCACTAACCCAAAATTGGTTCAAGTGATTTTTTTTCCCAGCTGTACCAATATTATCCCATTTGCTCAAGACATAAAGGGCAATAAGAAGTTGCAACTCTTTCTGGCCAATTGGCACAGCTTTCCAAATGACACTGTAGAGTTAAATCATCCATAGATGCTTCCAGTTAAGAACTTACTCATATAAATCAGTCATTGATTCCCACTTTTTTTTCTATTACAGTTCTCTGCATCCCAGAATGTGCCTCTTTTTCTTCCTCTGTTTTTCTGTATCTTGTTAAAATAAATAGTTAGAGAATACCAAACTTTATCCAGGCTTCTTTTTTCCCATAACACCCACTGCTAAGTTTTTTTTCTAGGTATACCAGGGTGCATATTCTATTGTTATTTTTTCAGAGAAATTGTGACATTAAGACCGTACAATTTATGTAATAGATTTCCTAAAGTCAACAGGTGAAATCCTATACAGACAGGCAAGGAGGAACCTCTGTATATGGGTCAGAACTGGGTAGTTGGAAGAAATGTCATCTAAATTGCTGTAGGAGAATATTATGTATATAGCAGTCTTCTGCAAACTGTTAATCTCCAGAGGAATGAAAATTACAAATCTCAAAATTCTCATTAGGAAGAGAATTCAAGATAGATCTGAAGCAGATTAGACAAGTTTGGTGGTATATTTGTTGACCCCAAAGAGTTACTTCTCAACCAAAAACACCATAGGAAAAAATCTGATAAAATCATACTTAGCCAGGAGAAGATATCACTGACAATGTAATCTACAAAATAGCTCTCATGGAGGGAGGGAGGTATTTTTATCTGCTGGACTGTCAAAATGCAAAGGGCACTACAAGTTAAAGCAATATAGTAGAAACATACAGAAACAAGATGGAGAACTAATCTGCAGCCAGTAAAGTTGATTGAATACATAATGTTTGTTTTATTTTATTTGAATTTATTAGCTGCTTGTCTCCAATGTGAGCATGTTCCAGTGCCACACTTTGCAACCTGGCCATTGCATTCTGTGTAGGATAGCTCCATATTCAGTTTAATACAATAGTCTGTGTATCTATTCTTTATGTGAACAATTGCAACCATCCTGCTCAGGAAAGGGTAGAGTTGATAGGTCAACCAAATCTGGCAGTGCCAGGCCTTGCCATATACAGCCATATATACATAGATAGATCCCAACTGTGGCTGCTAAATGAAGACTACCTGTAGTCATTTGGATCTCCAATGAAAATGATAACTATATGAGCAACTCCATAGCAGTGTTCCAATATATAAAAGATTGCCACAAAGAACAGGAGGTCAACCTATTTTCCAAAGCATCTGAAGCAGGACAAGAAGCAATGATCAAGGAGAGAAGCAACCTACAACTAAGGAGAAATTTCCTGAGAGTGAGAACAATTGATCAGTGAAACGACTTGCCTCCAGAAGTTGTAAGTGCTCCAATAATGGAGGTTTTTAAGAAGAGATTGGACAACCATTTGTCTGAAATGTATAGGGTTTCCTGCTTGAGCAGGGGGTTGGACTAGAAGACCTCAAAGGTCCCTTCCAACTCTGTTATTCCAAATTATGATTTTTTTTCTTGAGGGAATCCTAATTCCTATACTTGTGAATTATTGACCAATTAAGTCTCTATCTTGTTTTGATTTATCTGTATGATACATAGGAAGTGACAAAAATGCATTGGGACGTGACAATATTTCTGACCTCCATGCTTGTGTCCAACATCAGAATGCAAGAACAAAAAGACAGAGTTTATGTCATGACAGTGCAACACGCATTTCATCATTTTTTATCATCATGATTTATACTGGATGTTTATGGTTCAACTTCAGTTAATTGTCCTTCATCCATCCCATCATTACGTTGAGAAACCAGTTCAGAACATGTTCAACTTCTCCTAATTAGGATGTTATTAAGCTGAGTGTCAGCATTCTGGCCATATTTTCTCCCTAAACTTCTCAGGCCGCTCTCAATGCCTGCAAATAGAAGTTAAACAGCACTGGAGACTTCTGGCATCCTGCAGCATAGCTATTAATCTACAAAATTATAGTCATCCCTCTCTGAGATCATTCCCACAAGGAGGAGTGAAATTGCCACAGTGCAATATCCCAATTCACCGAGAAAATCCAGGAGAATAGTATGAACAACAGTTTCAAAAGCAGCTAATTGATCAAACTATATTGACAGTTACATCTTTACTGTTCGCTTCCTGTGCAAGGTCATCCATCAGGACTGATTCAGTCCCCAAATTAGACTTGAACCCTGAATTAAAATAGTTGAAATAGTGTTTTCAAAGAATGTCTATAGTTGTCCATTCTTGAGTGCCAGCCAAAAATTACAGAAATACAGTCAAGTAACTGCATAGTCATGCATTTTTCCCAAGTTGTATAATGAATTATACTGAGATTCAATTTATTTGATCCCAGGAAAAAGAAGAGAGGTTGAAAAATCTTTTTATTATTTCTTTTCCTAAGTGACAGTGCCAAAATCAATAGAAAATTACTCAATACATATGAATGCTTCCTCATAATAAATATGCACAAAGAAAAAAAACAATCAGGTAATAGAAAAGAACAGGTAATTCCAGCAAAATAGGAATTAATGTTCAGAACAATGACCAAATAGTTCTAACAGGTGTTACCATGGGAATTATCAATGATATAGAGACTTTGGCTGGATTCATGGTTTCTATTTATTTTAGAGAAAATAACTAAACTATTGTTAAGAAATATAGTAGAGTACATAGAAACTTTGGTATATAAGAGATACACAAACCCTTGTGTTCCAAAGCTAGATTATTCAGTTCCTAGTTATTGCAGGGATATCTAGGTTATCTTCTTCTGAAAAAGCGGTTAATTACTTATCACACAAAACCTGGATGTAGTGAAGACTAATAAGTTGATTTGAAATAGCAATCACCCAAAATGTGGCTGGCTTCAAATTTCACATAATTGGCTTCTCTACTTTTGATTTAGTGTGCTGCATGATCCCCAATCACTGGGTTAATAAAATAAAATTAAATTAAATTAAAGGCAGGGAACAACAGTGAAAAGATTGGTTTGCTGTAATAAGGAAGCAGAAATGTGGCTGTTATGGGGCATATTAAACTACTCAATACAAAATCAGACAATCATGGTTTTCATTTCTATATACTAATACACAGAATATGAAAAATAGATGTAATTCAACTTTGGCTGGATTCATGGTTTCTATTTATTTTAGAAAAAATAACTAAACTATTGGTAAGAAATATATTAGACTACATAGCAACTTTGGTATATAAGAGGTAAAAAAGGCAAACAGGATTTTAAAGATATAGCAAATGAGACAATTGCCAGAAGTACAAGAGCAACTGAAGATAATATTTTTTCAAAAGAACCAGATTCAAAAAGGGAGGAAGATTTTCACAATATCTTAAAAATGTACATATCTGACTAGGTACTTGGGTATCATTTGGTTGCCAAATTTTTGTCCATACATCAATAAGAGCTTGCCTAATATAGTGACTTCGAAAATATTTATGTACTTTATATTTATGATCCCATAATATGGCATGCCATCCTATTTGTAAGTCATGGCCCTCTCACCGTTAGAAATATATGTACACCCAAAATTTACTCAATTAGACAAGACCATAACATATAAAAATATCTTAGATGAAAGAGGGGAATTGAAATCCAGGAAAACCATCCACGATGAAGGGATAGAATTAGAATGGTGGGCATACCTGCAACTGCAGGCGAGATATCGGAAAGACAAAAAAGAGTTAGGCATTAAATTAGAACCAATAGAATTGGATAAAATAATTTTGGGGTCGGAGGATAAAATGATTAAAAAATTATACTACTATTTGCTAGATCAGGCGATGTACGAGGAACAAGTAAAAGTGACTATGTTGAATTGGAGTAAGGACTTTGGTCTTAATTTTGATCTGCACATATGGCAAGAACTATGGGCAAGAAACAAGAAGCTTACTTTGGCCACCTCTTACAAAGAGAACCTTTGCAAAATGTTTTATAGATGGCATCTCCCACCCATAAGATTGTCTAAAATGTATACCAATGTCTCCCCTAAATGTTGGAAATGTAATTTGAAAAGTGGAACTTACTATCATATGTGGTGGAAATGCACGCGAGCTTGTGATTTTTGGAACAGGATTAAAATATGGTTGGAAGAAATATTAGAGCAAGTGGTAGAACTAAAACCAGAACTCTTTCTATTAGGTTTAACTACGCAAAAGCATGACAAAGGCGTACTTTATTTAATGCTACACATTTTAACGGCTTCCTGGCTGGTTTTTGCTCAAAATTGGAGGAATAAGGGAACCCCAACGGAAGAAGAGATCCTGCATAAAATTCTATCATGCGCGGAGATGGACAGGCTTACAATGATTATGAAAGACAAAACGGAACACGAACACTTCGAAATCTGGGGCAAATTTTACCATTGGTATGAATTAAGAACTGCTCGGACTTCAAGCTAATGGTAGAATTAAAAGATATACATAACTGTACATATAATTGTATATATAATTGTATTGTATAGAAGATGAGGCTTATATAGAGGTTAAGAACAATGTATTAAACTTTTGTACTATGATAGGAACTGATAGGAAAATTCACTCTGGAATGTCATGTTTGTCCATTGTTGTTTTAATTGTATTATGAATAAAAATTAAAAAAAATGTACATATCTGCTCAGAAAAGTGAAATGGACTGGACAATAAAATTAAGAACATCTAGATTAGAAAAGTGGAGGAATGGATTAAAATTACATTGCTGTTGATATCTACTTACTCAGCCAATGAAATGTGGGTTATTTTTAATGCACATAAACCTTTCAAAGAGACAAACAGAGGACTTCATTTACCTAACATTGATTGGGAGCCAAATTCTGCCAAGCTTGGTTCTTCCAAGAAATTATTGTCTTGCTGAGTGAAGAGTTGCATCATTAGGTTTTCTGCCAAGCTAAACTTTCCCAACATGGACACATCCAGATGTGTTGGACCCTCTTAATTTGCATAAATGTTGGGACAATTGGTAAAATCATTCCATTCATACCCAGGTATAGCTGTATGCTTACAAGTTTTCAGTTAGCAATGATTACTGCAGTACAATTTACCCCTCACCTATATGAATTTGAATCTGTGAACATACCTCTGCTTAATTGGACAGCACTCAGAGCATATTTGATCTTTTGTCCGTGCTAAATATTATTCTGTTTGGGGATATTGCCATGATGGTCAAATTCTTGGCTTGATCCCTTTATTTGTGGCTGTTTGGCTCCCTCTACTTGTCACAATCATATGGGCATTCTCATAGGCACAATTCCTAATTCATGGGAAGTGGCATTGTTTGAGGTGTAGCTGGGGAAATAAATATTATTTAGTGATTTATTAAGCAGTCTTGCTATCAATCAAGAAAAAACATGGGATATGGCACTTTCTTTGCATTTTATCACACAAACCTACTGTATAATATTTTATGAGAGTCTGTTTTCCTAGTCAACAGCAAATATTGCTGAAGACTATTCAGAATAGCATGTGGACATCTAAAATCCGCACTATCACTCCTCAAAGTTGTTTGCATATCAAATGTCATTAGTGAAAATGGTATACTGTACATACATGTATCTTTGGCAACTGAGAAGCAAAGCAGAAGTCTTAAAAGGGCTTGACATTGTCCTGCTACATCCAGATGCTAAATCCTTAGCACGTCTTCGCTTCAGTGAGTGCAAACTTCATACAGATAATAGTTCTGTGTTCTCACTTTATGTCCCAGTAAATATTTTGCTAATATTTTTACAAACAGATCTAGGGATGTTAGATTATGTTATCCATTATCTTAAGACATTTCAGACTTGCCTCTCCACTAGCAATTGTACACAGTCTTGTATGCTATGATTGACCAGATCAAATCTGGATGGGTTTTAGAAATATCAATAGTGCTATAATAATTGATCAGCATTCTTCTTCATCACATTCAAGTCGATGAAATTCTTGAAGCACCCTACCACTCAGCCCTCACCTTCACAGTACGATGTGTAAGTCATCAAGTAGAGGACTCTGCACTTGTCAAGCTGACAACTTCTCCAAGCATTAAATTAAAAGGACTGTACAGAGTTAACATGCTATATTGCTACAAAACTGCTGGAGCAGATAAAAGACAAGCTATTATTATTAACTATCTTAATTGCAGCCAGGATAACTTATTAAAGAAGCAAGGATAAAAGGACAACTTATATTTAATTATCTAGAGAGCTTATTTTTTTATAACCATAATAAAGAGGATCAATAATATCATCTAATTTGGAAGATAATGGGTAATTTTGCCAAGAAAATGAGTCAACACATCAGAGTTATGTTATCAATACCGTTCTCTAAAATGTGATTTATTATAACATTGCATAAGTGTAAATTAATATGTCTCTTGTAAACAACTTAATGTTAGATTCACACATTGCACTAAACAATGGTTTGTTTGTATGAGTGAGGATACCCTCAATATACCAGAGAATCAATTTGGTTTAGGCCAGAAAACAGGAGACTGTGAGTTCTAGTCCTGCCTTAGGAACAAAACCAGCTCTGTGACCATGGCCCAGTTACTCTCTCAGCTCTAGGAAGCAGGCAACAGCAAACCACTTCTGAAATTTGTCAAGAAGACTACAGGGGCCAGCCACTTGGGGTCAATACTGACTTGAAGGCATCAAAGGAAATGTCAGGACATTGCCTCTATCTTCTAGTTATTGGGATTCAGACACTATGAATTGGTGTCATTTAGGTTGTGAAAGTAAGAATGCATTCCATTGAATAGTAATAATGGTAAACCAGAGTGGAATGTGGAGGAGCCCAAGAATGACTGGAAGTAGTAACTGGCGAATAATGTATCCATTATGGTTTGGAATACATAGCCAAGCTCATATTATTATATTTTGGATACATTATGCAAAGACCTAGCTCTCAGAGAAGGTGCTGATGCTGGGAAAGATGGAATGAAAGAGAAGATGAAGACCAGCAGCAAGGTGGACAAACTAAGTTACAGTGGCAATGGGTGCATCATTAGAAGAATCAAAGGACCAGGTTAGGGACAGACCATCATGCAAAAAAATCTATGTGGCCACTGACTTCCAAGGAAGAAACATTGAACCCAAGATGGCTCCATTAAAAGCACAGCCAATAACCATGGTGGAATGAAGAGCCAATGAGTAGACGGGGTTTTTGTAATTGCTCTCCTGGCAAGGAGATGGCCTGAGATATCCACACATGCTCCAAACAGTTGCTCCTTGTAAGACTTTGGCAGATTTAGAACTCTGAGAAACAAGGGGAATAGCCTATTTCTCAAACTACAGACTGTGCCTTTAAGGACACTGGGTCCACATACCCGTACTTCCTTTTCTAATGACTTCAGAAATTGCTTAACTGCTTTTCAGCTATTAGGAACTTTTGGATCAACAAGTTTTATAGTACCAGGTGAGTTTCCTTTCATCCTTAGCAACAGAAGTTTTAAAAGAAGTTTAAGGACGTAAACTAATTATTTTGGAACAAACAGCAAAAAAATGATTAGAACTTTGGTTTGGAAAGTTACAAATGAAGTAAGGATCAAGATGCATCTGAAATAAGATTTTAAAATTAATTAATAATCCTTCCTGTGGGAAAATTGTTTTGAATTCTACTTAAAAATATGATAGGATTAGACTTTGAAAGTTGGACACTAGAGGGATCAGGAGGAACTAAAGATTACAATTAAGGGAGAAATCTATAACCATTGTAAGATACTGAGATTTCTTCAATTCCCCAACCCATTTTGGAACCAGCTCATTCACTTGCTTGCTTTTGGAATTTCCTTATTGAGTATATAAGAGTGACAATATAAACTTAAACGTGCCTTACTAATACAGAATGAAGCAAAATATTTTAACATTGGACTTATTAAAGGTTTTTTTTTAAAGAAGGGTTTTCCTGAAGTGTTTTAAAATGGTCATTGTCTGTATTAAAGCATGTCATTATCTATGGTAAGTTCTTTAATACCTTTGATATGTTTTTCTTTATATTTGAAGTATCTATTATTGTCCATGTTTTTACTTTATAAGCTGCTTAAAGTCAATTTGGTCGAAGTGGCATACTGCAACTATCATGAATAAATAGATTGTAATATTAAATAGTTTCTACTAAGCTACCCAAAATGAGAATAAGACTACTAGTAAAAATGAACAAAGAACAATTCAAAGAAAGCATAGTTTCAAATTTAATTTGATATAGAGGACCTATCTGCTAGAAATACTGGGATTTGTTTATTTGTAACTAATTAGTTATATTCTTCAGATTCAGTCTCCAGAAAATGTTTTAATGCACAGGTACACAAAAATCTCAGGCTGTGCAGTTTCTATTGGTTAAAGGACCACCCTAGGCTGTCAACTCTCTTTGAGAAAGAAGGCTGTTGAAGCCTTCAGGCTCTACAAGAGCTTAAGATTTTTGTTCTTTAACTCTGAAAACTTTAGGGGGAAAAAACTAATTCTTCACACACACACAAACACACACAGACACACACAGACAGAGAGACACACACATGGAGTTTCTTTAGTCCTAAAAAGGAAAAGAGAAAGAAAAGGAAAGTTACACTTCTTCCACCTCTGGTCTATAGAAAAACATTAGAAGACCCCATACAATATCCTTGCTCCGTGAACTGTACTGGGTACCACTTTGCTTCCAGGTCCAATTTAAGGTGTTGGTCATCACCTATAAAACCCTACATGGCATAGGAGCAGGTTACCTTCAGAACCAGCTTTGCTCAATTTCATCAGCCCACCTCACTCTATCAGGCTGGGAAAGCGTGCTGCAGTCAAAGAATTATCACTGACAGGTTCTAGGAAGAGAGCCTTCTCTGCTGCTACTGCTCCTTTGTGGCACATCTTGCCTCCAGAGATGAAGAGAGTCCTCAGATCTCTTGGTCTTCCGCAAAGGGGTCAAAACCTGGCTCTGCAAGCTTGCATGGGGAGGGCAGAGGACCACCAACCATGAGGCTGGCTAGTTAGTCCCTTGAGAGCCCCCCCCCATAATCCAATGTTAAATGGCCATCTAGGATTATCCCTCCTTTTGATGTTTGTCATTATTTTATAATTTAATTTTTTAACCCTAATTTAATTTTTAATTTTGTTTTACTGATAAACTATACAATATTGTACATGACCCAGAGTCCATCTTTGAGGGAGATGGGTGGTTTAGAAATATAAAATATAATTAACCACAATAAAAGAAAATATTTGTAGCTCAGGGTTGAAATGAGAGATCCTTGGTGCTTTCTAAGCTTGTTTTCTTGCAGTATCTTTACTAGCGCTGATGATGTCACCTAGTTTGAGTAAAGAAACGTTTGCAAGAAAACAAGCAAGCTCAGAGAGCACCAAGCATCCCTCAAATAACCACAATGTTGCTTATTTTAGTTTTGATTTCACATATGGATACCGCTCCACTTGTGGTTTATTTAGTAACCCAGAAATAAACAACCAACGGTAGCAGGTGAATAAATCTGGTCAATGCCTGACCTCCAATAGTAGTTTCGACATTTAGCGCTCTGACTCAGTCGCGTTCGTTAACGGACCAGCACCTCAAAGCCGCCCACCCCAGCTACACGGGCAGAGAAACCTCGGAACACTCTAACGAAATGTTTTGCTAGGAATTGTGTTTCGTATCAAAAATACTGAGTCGGAAGAAATTGAGCGAATCCCACACGTCTGCTTTGACCAATGATACTACAATTCCCAGAATGCACCACTAAAGGACTTGTTTTCATGAAGCATAACTATGGTAACAATGCGCCTTTTCAACAAGGGACGGCACTTAAGACGGCAGTTACAGCGCTTTCCGATCTAGTAGTCCGAGAAATCTGACGCAGGCAATCAGAAGGTAGAGTGAGACGTTCTAGCGTACTCAAATGTCGTTCTCTATGATATTATGTCAAAGGCTTCCGTTATATTTACTCATAGAGTAATAACATAGAGATAGAAAGAGCAATATCCTCTTAAACTTGTACGATTGAACTCAAATTTTCTGTCTCTAAGCATGTGTCTCCCTGTTCTTTTGCCCTGAGATTGTGAAGTGTCTGTCTTCCTTTCCGCCATAGATAGAAAATCCTATGTCCTGCCTCAGCCCGGCACCGCAACGCCACCTCAGTAGAACTTCCATCTCTCTAGCAGAATCTAGACAAAGCGTGTCCATCTCAGTGATTCGGGGGAGGAAGTTGTGAGCAAGTTTTGTACCGCTCCCAGAGGGCGTTCCGGCTATAACTTCCGAAGCTCTATTATTTCCAGAACGGCCCTCTTGACGGTTCTCGGCGGTTCTTCTCTATGGCTCCGGGCTGCCGGAGGGCGGCAGGAGTACTGAGCCTTTGAACGGGACGGCCGTGGTGGCGGCGGCGGCGGTAAGGGGCGGGGCAACCGAGCGGGAACCGATGGAGCCCGGAATGGAAGCTGAGACGTTGGAGTCCAGGATCAGTAAGTTAGGGCAGACCGCCCGGGTTCATCCTTAGTGGTAGCAGGTGCTTCGGGCCTGCTTCGAAGACAGCTCTTCTTCGCGTGACCCGCTCGCCACATCACATGCCCTGCGGTTCCCCTTTTTCATCCTGAGGTCGCTGCTTGCCAGGAAAATGTTGCCACGTTTTTGCTCTTTGCTGGGTTATCTTGAGCGAGGAAGAGACCTGACCTCTATCCCCCTTCAGCCCTGGAGACTTTTTTTTTCTGGCCCAAGCTAAGTTTCCTTCTCCCCGACTGCCAAGGTGAAGGTCTGTAACTGTGCCCCAAAAATGAAGCTTGTGCCTGGCTTAGTCGAATCAGACAACAGCAATCCCAAGAAAAAGTTGCTGTATTAATCACATGGACTGTAAATATATTGCTGGTACAAATAACATTGGTTTAAAAAGGAGAATTCTGAATATGTTTAGTTATGAATATAACTCATCAAAATCCAGACATGTTCAAGGAGATATTTGTAATCTTTAGTTGCAACTAACTATCCTAAAATGAGGTAGTTGGTAATTTGCAAAATGATTTTTTTAATATCTTTATATCTGATGAAAGGAACTTTGGCCCACAAAGATTTTTGTGCAATGTTTTAACCTTTAAGGTATAGCAGATTCTGTATGCTGTTTGTCGCATGTCTTGCTGCTGCTTTAGTATCTGTTTGTCCTGTTTCCTCCTCTTTTTTGATCTGACACATTATTTTTTAATCAAGTTTGCTGTGTGCAGAATAGATGACTATTATATATTCTTTGGCTTTATAAGAATAGAAGCTGTAGCAAGTTTTTTCTCCTGGTTATAGTGCAGATGATAGCAATATTGATTTGAGGTTACATTATTGTAATGGTGGATTATTTTGAGAGAGCTTTGATTTGCATTTTTTAAAAATGAACACTTGTTTCTCAGTAGCATGGATTTAATTAAGACTTGAGTTTGATATCTTCTCAGGAGATAATGTGTGCAATTCAATGTTTTATTCTTCTATAATGTCATGTTCCAATTTGCATTCATAGAGCTACCTTAGCCAGATGTTTGATTCAATTTGTTGAGAACTGTCCATTCATTTAGTAATACTTGCACATGCTAAGTAGATAACTTATTGTGACAAAAAAGATATTGAAGATTAAACCTGGGATCTTTGTTATGTAAGCACATGGTTTACCACTAACAATGGCATCTCCTGTTGTGTCACTTCTATTATGTCTGATGGCAACGTTGCAATAAATTTTTTAGAACATCCCTTTTTAAGAACTTCCCTTTTTGTGTAATATGATTGGTAAATGGACTTTGACAATTATTCTGATTGCAAGTAAAAAAAATAAAACTTTTCTTTCTTTCAATTCAGATAGAGCTACAAATCCTTTAAATAAGGACTTGGAATGGGACAACATAAATGCTTTTTGTGACCAGCTGAACAAAGAATTAGAGGGGTTAGTATACCTGATCTCATATTTGACTATCTGGGGTTTATCTATGAAAGAAAGTATTCCAAAGAAGCATTCCGAATAAACTTATGGCGGCATCTGCATCCCTTTGTGTTTTTCTAATGTTCAAAGCTTTTGCTTATTTAGCTGTAGTAACTAAATTAACCCACTATTCTGAGTTTGTGTAATCCCTTTTGCCATGCAGTCCTGATCATATGCCGCTGGATAAACCCACCAGCAGCTGATTTGTGAGGTTGGGATGCTGTCCAGGAAAGCAGTTAGCCTCTTTTGCATTACAGGTAGTTCGTTTAGTGACCATTCAAAGTTACAATGGCATTAAAAAAAGTGAGTTATGACCATTTTTGACACTTACGACCGTTGCAGCATCCCCACAGTCACATGATCAAAATTCAGATGCTTGGCAACTGACTCATATTTATGATGGTTGCAGTGTCCTGGAATCATGTAATCACCTTTTGTGACCTTCTGACAAGCAAAGTAAATGGGAAAGCCAGATTCACGTAACAACCATGTAACTAATTTAACATCTGCATTGATTGACTTAATAAGCTAGGTCGTAAAATGGGGCAAAACTCATTTAACAAATGTCTCACTTAACAATAGAAATCTTGGGCTACCCATTCTGTAGATCTGAAGCAAATATCCACAGTGGATAGCATCTGCCTGTAAGGCAGAATAGCTTTTCCCATTTACTGGGCAGCTCACCAATCCTGCCAGTGAACTATCTAGCAAGCTTGTTTTGACACTGGCTTTAGTGCTCATTTAGAATTGCAGGATTTTATTTTATTTCAATGCCACATCACTCTAACTCTGTAGCTTTTTTGAGAGAGCCAGTTTACTGTCTTATGGTACATGCTGATGAGCTGATGACAGGCAACAGGGAGGTACCCTGGGTTTTGATGGGTGTAACCTTTTCACTTGGAAGGAAAAAAGTACAAGCATAGCAGAGGAAAATTCCTTAAATTCCAAGAGAAGTAGCAAGCCTCCAGAAGACTGAAGTAGTCAATAGGTGCCGAGTTCTCCCTACCTCTTGGGTATCATCTGACAAAATAGTTAGTAAATCACAATGGGTTTTACTCCCTTGGACATTGCTGTGGATTGCTGCTGGCTTAAGGGAAAAACACTATTTTAAAGGTAGGACAGTTAAATGCAACTTAAGCCTGTCTTACTCATGAGCTAAGGACAATTTGAAGATAGTGTCATAGGGACATAGCAAGAACAAGAAGTTACTAGAGCATGTTTATAATATAGTTAAATGCCAATAGGAAAATATCCTATGTATGAAATGTGGGAGTTCTGGAAAGATAGAAAAAATAGTAAAAGCAATTAGTTAAGACTTTAGGTGTGTGTGTGTGTGTGTATACATACATACATACATACATATATATATATATAATTGTTGGGTGAATATATATGTATGTGTGTATATATGTGTATGTGTGTGACACCTAAAAACACTACAATTAGAATATAGGATTGATGTAAATTTGCATAAAGCACAGGTGTCAAACTCACCACATCACATGATGTGCCACGACGTATCGCGACTCTTTGCATTGCTGGCAATGGGGTGGGCGCAGCTTCAGTATGATGAAACTGGCCCACTGGCCGGCAGTTTGACACCCCTGGCATAAAGGATAGCAGGTTTAAATTGATGACTTTTGTAGAGGATCATCATTTTAACACAGGAAGTTAAAAGCAATTTCAAAATGATACTTGTATGCCCTCTTTATTGGCAGTAGGGCTCTCCAGCATAGTTTTTCTGGATTACTTGAAGATTTCACTAAGATATTAAAACTAGGAAATGTTTTTAGGGAATGGACTAGTGTCATAATCAAATTTTGATTATAAAAGTGATTATTCCCAGAAGTAAACTTCAATCAGTCTCTTAGTGTCAGTTAACAGTTTACTAAATTGCCTTATTCATAATGTTTGCTGCAAAAAGAGGTATAATATCTTAAAAGGGGAGTACAAAGTATTTGCAGAGTTAAGAACCAGTGAGATTTTCTTGAAGCCAGCTAATAGAAAGTAAAAAATGTGGAGACTACATGAGGGAAAAGTGGGATTTCATATAACAATGGGCAGCATCTCACCAACACATCCATTTCACAAAAAGTGTCAGCCTCAAGGCGGTCTGAAAGTGACCTAAAAAGAATAGCCTCTGGATTGAGAGCTCTTATTCCAGTGAGTGGTAGCTTGTATGTTATTATGAATGTGTTAAGATTAAAATAAAATGGGATTTAGAGAGATCCAAACTGTTACTTCATTAACTCTTCCTGTGACTCCACTCACTGTTTTATGTCTCACTTACAGCCCACCCCTAGCAACCCGGCTCCTAGCCCACAAGATCCAGTCTCCACAAGAATGGGAAGCCATGCAGGCTCTCACGGTAAGACGTCATGAATTGTATCCTGCTTGATTTACTACAAGTTGGAAGGAAACAAAGCTTCTTGGTAACTACCTGAATGAAAGATGGTGGTACAACTTAAGCAATCTTGGGGTTATGTCAGATTTTTGCTGGAAGAAGGGTAACAATATTATCAAGGCTAAATGTGAAATGTCAGGATGATTATTATCTCTCCCCCCACCCACCCCCACTCTGCACTCTGATTTCAAGTACTATACCTTTGACAGACACAGACATTCTTCTTTTCATGGGATACCAAGTATTTCAGAGGAGACATCATACCCTCGCTGCTTTCTGGTTTCTAGAAAACTGCAGTTCTGTTTGGTTATTGCATTTCCTAGGCCAGGGGTCCCCAACCTTTAAGACCTGTGGACTTCAACCCCCAGAATGCCCCAGCCAGCCATGCTGGGAGTTGAAGTCCACTGGTCTTAAAGTTGCCAAGGTTGGCCTAGGCTTTTTGAATTTTCAGTTTAAAATACTTCTTTTTAGATTCTTGTGCTCGTTTTGGTTTTACTTTGGTTTTATTCTCTTGCAGTTTTTGGTTATTTTAGATTTTTAAAACATTCATGTGTATTGGTTTTTAACTTTAAAAGTGTGCAATATGGTAAATTGATAAATATATTCCCCATTCATGTGAAACAATTGGTCTACATGGAAAGCAATAATCACAGCAGTTGTATTAATACATGAACGCTAAAAGCTAACCCTGACTGATTTTACATGCACTCTATTTCTAGCAAGAGTAAATACTATCTGTATCTAATCACTTGGGAAAGAGGAAATTCTCATCTGAATACAAGTCTATTGACATTTGAGATTTTGGATCAGGTGCCTAATAAGGACACTCCTGCTTAGCTCTCATCTAGGTGTTTCCAATGATTCCTTGTCATATGTGCCTGCCACAAAATGAGAAATAAGAGATCTCTTAAGTTTCTGGGAGTAACTGACACTTTTTTTCTGTCATTTATATCATATTTAACTTACGTTTTATAGAATGAATTGTTAGCTCATATTTATGTATGTGCATATGTTATTTGTCTGAATAAGGCATTCTTGGGCTTAATATTGAAAGCCATCATATATTTTTGGCTTAGCATGTTGTTATTACAAGGCAATGCTCTCCGAATAGCCCAAGGTGGCTAATTCTGTACTGAATTATGGTGGGATTGCTTTTAATTATTTCCATATTTAAGAGACAAGGAAGGTAACGTGCACAAAATATGTAGCTCTAAATACAACCAGTGTTTTCAAATCTGAAGTCATAATTTGTGATTTTTGGCAGAGGAGAAAACCTTTTATTACCTCTTCCTAAAATGTAGGAAAACTTCTAGCAATTATAGTCCAACATCTAGAAGGCACTATTGAGGAAGACTGGTTTATATTGTGTTTGTGGTTTATCAGGGAGAAAAAAGTTAATATGAAAGCTTCAAAAGGCATACTTTTTAAAATAATATTCTTCTCAGTCCTCATTTTGAAGAGAATGAGGAATCCTGGCATGTGGGCATTTAGGGTCACTTCCTGCTCTATTTTACAGGTGCTAGAGGCGTGTATGAAAAACTGTGGCAAGCGCTTTCATGATGAAGTTGGCAAGTTTAGGTTCCTTAATGAACTCATCAAGGTTGTGTCACCAAAGGTGAGTGCTCATTACTAGTGTGTCAGGTTCAAAGAGTAACAAGTAGTGATAAACAGAGAGCAATTTCATATTTTAACATGTTAAATAAAAAGTAATATTGGCTTCACCAAGAAAACCTTGTATTTTGAATCATTTTCTTTTGAGTTCCGTGCTAGTATACTGTAAATGAAAAGTGAAGAATGGTGATTTATTCCCTTAATGTCTGATATTGTCAGGATTGCAACAGTTGGATTTGTCTTCACCTTCAGCATAGAACCAAACACATGACACTTCATCTCATGCTTCATACAGAACAACCTAGAACAGGGGTATCAAACTGCCAGCCCGCAGGCGTCACATGGAAGCCGCGCCCACCCCATTGCCGGCAATGGCAAACAGTCCCGATACGTTGCGTGATGTCTCGAGTTTGACATGTCTGCCCTAGAAGCAAACTTGTGTGTTTTTCTTTAAGTCCTTCATGTTAAATATGAGGTGTGATTTATTCCTTCCTCAGTATCTAGGAAACAGAACTGCAGAAAAAGTGAAATCCAAAATCTTAGAATTGATGTATAGCTGGACGTTGGGTCTGCCCCAGGAAGTGAAAATTACAGAAGCATATCAGATGTTGAAAAAACAAGGTGGGATATATTTTTATTTGCCCAGAGGTCTTCACTTAATTGTACAAGAATGTGGATGTTCCTTCCAAACTTGGGTTAATAACTTGGGGGTTTTATATTCTGGACTACAAAAATACTGAAGAGGTAGTGTAAAGAACTGGGCATTTTTTTTAGCACTAATGTTTTTGCAAACTCATACATACAAATTAATAAATGTGGTAGAGGATGGTTCAATATGATTAAAGCAGGTTAATTTTTGCTTCATATCTTACGCTGTTAGATATAATACTTTCCATAGGAATCTTTCTACCAGTAATAGTCACCAAAGCAGCTATTTGACATCTAAATATGCAATTGATTAGCATTATAGTTATGTTAAATTTTTATTACTGATGTTGTATCTTTATATTCCAAGACATACCTTGCAGTATTCAACCTTCTCAACATTATGAACTTTACAAGTGAGTTAGGTATTTGCCAAAATATAATAATTTGAATCTGATTAATTAGGCCTGACATGAGAATTCTGGATTATTTATTAATTAATTTGCTAACCAGAATATTCTGAGGTACTTTATCCAATTTATTTCTGAAAGCAAGTCATTATAGCCATTGCATTCCCACAATCTATTAAGGAAGTTAATCAATTTTTAAAAAATGAAATAAGTTTAGTTCAATAAGATTTGTTATTACAAATTCATACTAATTACTGCATTGTTTTCAAGGAGCTTAGCTTACTTCTTAGATATCAGTATCAGGGTGGCTGGTTTATAGTTTCCAGAGCCTTCTTTTTCTCTTTTTTAAAGATAAAAGTAGCATTTGCTCATTTCCTTTTCCTTCAAACAGTCTTAATCTTTAATTCATCAAGTTTTTGTTGTAGGATTAAATTGCCGTTCAAACTTACTTTCTCCCATTTCAAAAATTTCTTCAAGACTTTACTAACCTCCTTTTGTAAATCCAATAAATCACTGTCAGATCTTTTCCCATTTCTTGATATGTCATTTGTATTTCAATTCTATCATTTTATAATTCTTTTATAATCCACAATTTCTTCAAAATATTTCTACATTGTTTAGGATTTTCTCTTCTACATCTTTGACTTCTTTAAAATTTCAGGAAATATGTTGGCAGATGTAGACATTATTGATGTTAGTTTAGTTCCAAGCTTCTTTATCCTCTAAATCCATCTTCTATTTGTAATTCAAAACAGTTATTTAAATAACTAATTTATTTCCCTTATAGATATAGATCCTAACTATTAAATCCAATAATATCTTTTAAAATCTCCTTGGCTCATTACATAAAGTTTAAAGCTTTATCACACAAGGAAAACCATTTTTTTTTAAGTCTAACTCTCTCCTTCCTTTTATGCCAAGCCGGCTTTCATAAAAAAGCTTTTAGATTTTCAAGTGGCTCTCCCTTCCTTCCTGGATATATCATTTGAAACAGGGGAGACCATCTGATCATCAGCCTATCAAGGAAGCCAGTCCCTTCACAATTGTTGAATTGTTGGCCAAATGGTTTACGTCTCCATATCTGAGTTAATGTATTTATAATACGTTCAGGCTGGTCTTCTTCTGGTTTCAGCTGAAATAAATGAAAATTCATGTTCAATGTTATAGTTGTTTTTGGATCATCTAGATTATCTAGGATCTCAGTGTATTGTCATAAATCCTCTTCAAGTTCCATCTTAGCATTGCTTTGTTCAGTCTCTGTTGCTGTTGTAGTTGTAAAGTCTTTAAGTGAGGTCAAAATTTGGATGTTAAAGTTCTGGGTAGGTTGTTCCTGACATTCTTTAAAATCCACTTTGTTATTAGTTCCTTCTTCTGTTGTTTTTTGAAGTGTAGGTTCCTCTAATGGGGTTAAAGCTGTATTTTGTGGCTTTAAAGTGGCACGTAAGTCTTTGATTCTAGAATTCACTAGCTCAGTAGCCTCTAGAATTTTTTCAAGTATGAGTTTGACATCAGGCTTCCTCCATTTCTGTAATGTTTACAGACTTTTAGTGGAGACTATTTTTAATAAGAGTCAATAACTGTCCACCTCCACTATAAAAAAATATTTTCACCACCTAGCTGTTTCAAGTTCTTATCTTTTGGTTGCTGTCAAGGACAAATTTTAGTCTCAGAGATCTCCCAGTCAGAAAAATTTTCCACTTGCTGTACCAAATGTCACCACTAGATGTCCCCGGTGACATACAAAATAGGGCTTTTTTCAGGTTCAAGAGAGGAAACAAAGAACATTCCCTTTTTTTCCCCCAGTTAACACAAAAGTAAAGCAGTAAGTTTTTGTCGAGATACCAAGCTTTTAGGGAGCCCAGGTATCCAGATATTACAAGTCCAGGTAAGTGGTCATTTAATCTTGTTGTTCCTTTTTTGTGTGTATTTCTTGGCTTTATATTCCCAAAGTGAGCAAAAGCTGCAGAATTCATCTGGGGGGGCAAGGGGTATTTCAAAATTTTTACAGGAAAGTAGTTGGGAAGGAGAAAAGAAAAAATAGGGTCTCACCCAGTTCCTCCAGTTGCTTCTTCATGCTTAGTTGGTGCTTTGGGCTTTCGGCTGGTTCGACTAAGTGAGCGGCCATTAACAGCGGTCCTGAGGAGTTACTGCAGATCAAACGGCGAAGCTGCCGCCCCTCCACGATCCAGAAAGAGTCCCCCCCCAACAGTAGTTGCCCCTCCAGGGTGACTTTCGACCCTTTCCAGGGTCTTCCGAAGGAGAAAAAACAGACAGCAGGGAGAGCAGTCTCCGCATGTCCGCCAGTGTCAAAAAAACGGAACCGGAAGCCCAGATGTAGACATTATTGATGTTAGTTTAGTTCTAAGCTTCTCTCTCAGTTCTTTAAAGACCTTTTGAAATCTCTCAACCTTTATCTGACATTTTTTAAATTTCTGCCTGAAATGTTAATTTAGGGTCCTGTTTTTGTATTTACAAAATCTCATTTTTTTATTTTGAAGTTTCCACCAATAATCTCTTTCCTCATAGGCTCAGCAAGTCCCATTCCCACAAAAGTGTTTTATTTACTCAATTTTTCAAAGTTCTTCAAGTCCTGATATCCCAAATTCATCTGTTTCCTTAATCCATTTAAAACGTTCTTAGATTGAATTCTTATTTAGCTTTTTGCCATTTGTTTCATGTTTTTAAATTCTTTAAATTGTAAGGTAATCTTCCTTCTATATCAGGGTGAAGTTTTACTCACCAGGTGGATTTTCAGACTTGTTGTTCAGAAGATCTCTTTTAACTTTAAAATAATTATAATTCCAAAAGTGATTAGAATGTGAGGTTATACTAATTTAATGTCCTTAAGGGCTCTATCACAACTAAACTTGATGGTTTCCATTGTCTTCCAGTGCTTAGACCCACAGAACTACTGGCCTACAGTTTCCTTACAGGGAACAGTTCTCTGGAGAGGAACAGCATCTCCGCTCCTTCAGAGTTGCCTAATTCAGTTTTCCTCATCTCATAGTGCTAGTTCTCAGTGTTTCAAAGATAATACATAGTTTCAACCAGACCATCAAATTTTTCCTTTATTACCACAGTATGTAATTCATCTAGCCCTAAACATTTGAACATAGTAATTTCCTGACAATAACTCTTAGCAGCCCCAGGCTTCAGTCCTGCTTCTTCATGTTGGTCTTTACATTTGCCTCATGAAATCAATAGTCACTTATTTGAGAGGACTTGGATACTTCTGCCACCTCCTTGTTATTCTTTAGCATGTTAACATCTTCACTGAGCATTTGTTATATGATTATTTTCCTTTCATTGTGAACATATCTAAAGAAGTCCTTGTTCTTGTACTGGTCTTTGTTCACCAAACTCAGTTTATTGTCTTTGTTTTTCCAGACCCCCTTCTATAGTTCCATGCTATCTGTTTGCATTCGCTTCTTAGAAGGCAGGTTTTGTCAACACCTTCCCCTTGGCTGGATGGGTAATAGGAAAAATTAGCAATACAAGTAGTCCTCAATTTACGACCACAATTGAACCCAAAATGTCTGTGGCTAAGTGAGACATGTGTTAAGTGGGTTTTGCCCCATTTTACAACCTTTCTTACCACGGTTGTTAAGTGAATCACTGCAGTTGTTAAGTTAGTAACCCGGTGGTCAAGTGTATCGAGTTTCCCCATTGACCTTGCTTGCCAGAATGTTACAAAAGGTGATCACATGACCCTGGGACATTGCAACTATCATAAATATGAGTCAATTGCCAAGCATCTGAATTTTGATCATGTGGATGCTGCAGTGGTCCTAAGTGTGAAAAATGGTTGTAAGTCACTTTTTTTCAGTGCCATTGTAACATTGAATGGTCACTAAATGAACTGTTGTAAGTCAAGAACTACCTGTAGTTCCTTCATTTATTTTAACTGAGAGGTTGTCTACTTCACTGCAACATTCATTCACTTGGAAAAAGGGGTCAAATTGGGGAGACTTATTAAATTGGCCTGATAGGGAAACGGATCATTTGTCTACTTTTGGCCACTTGGTGGAGAGGAGGCAGCTATGTTACATTGTTTGTTGGTATACGCATTGGAAAGAGGTGCTGTAGAATTAGCATCTATAATTTTGGGATACAAGTAGAAGAAATGTGTTCTCCAATACATTTCTACTCTTTGTGCAAAAAAAAAAAACACCTCTTGGTAAGATCTTTCCTTTCTCTCTCCCCCACCCCCAGGGATTGTAAAATGTGACCCCAAGTTGCCAGAGGACGCGTCTTTCCCTTCACCTCCTCCTAGACCAAAGAATGTAATCTTTGATGATGAAGAGAAATCCAAGGTAAAAAAATAATTCATTGCCTAGATACTTTACAGTAATTGCTTTGCTTTGTCTAAGGCAGGGATCCTCAACCTCGGCGACTTGAAGACTTGTGGACTTCAATTCCCAAGCTGGCTGAGGAATTCTGGGAGTTGAAGTCCACAAGTCTTCAAGTCGCTGAGGTTGAGGACCCCTGGTCTAAGGTTTGAAACTCTTAGCTTTTCAAGTACCGCACCACCTGAAAAGGTTTTGGGTAGAAAGTAAAAATATGAACAATTTAAGGGTTGCAGTGAACTGACACCAGCAAGTTTTAATAAGTTTGGATAGGACTAGGTTTGGATGAGACAACCTGTAAACCTCTATTTTTTGCTCCTCCGTTCTCATCATTCTTGATTACTGTTTTAAGCTTTTTTTTTTTTTTAACAGACTGGTAGATTTGTAATCAGACAACTTCTAGAGCTCCCAGATTGCCCTCATCTGGGATAAAAGATGAAACTGTCTGTAGGCATGGTTATAGCAATGGGCCATACAGTTCAATCTAATATTGTTAAACCAAATTGTCAACACATGAGTGGTTCACTAAACTTCCTCCTTTTTTTTCCTTAAACAAGTTTAGAAACAGCCTGTGAAATCTGACTGTTTATCATAGTAGATTACAGATTATGCTAGCCTGCTTTACAGAGAAAGCAGAAAATATTAAATTTATCCTTACTCTATTGTTGATTACTATAACACTTTCTGGGGTGTTTTAGGTCTCTATCAAAGTATATAAGGCTGAGATTTCGAAAGGTCTGATTGATTTAAAGAGATAACATTATCTGAAAAGTATTGCTCTTAAAATTACCCTGCTTTATATCTCATATCTGTTTTTTCAGAAACTCTTCTATTGTAAGCTTTCCACAGACAGCTGTTTTTTTCTGATCTCTGTGTCTTTGCAGATGCTGGCCCGCCTGCTCAAAAGTTCCCATCCTGAAGATCTCCGAGCTGCCAATAAACTCATCAAAGAGATGGTTCAAGAAGTAAGTTTTGCTTGGGACATGCTTCCATTTCTGTGTGTCTTATCAGTTGACATTGTTTGATAATCTTGTCTTCAAAGTTTTCATGCTATTTCACAGGATCTTTTCCTTTGCATATGGAAGGCAGAGGTTTCAGAGATAAAATATGGTCTTGAAATACATGTCCAGTGAGCTATAAAAACTTTCAGGGGTGGCATATTTTAATATCTGGAGTTGCTTAGGATGCTGAGTTAGCTGCAGTATCTTAGCATTCAGTGATCTCGATAGAATAATATTGAGGGTCTCTTTAAAGTCATTGAAAATAACAGGATTGCCATGTTTTACATTTTCTAGTCTTCTAAGGAGTAGGAAGAGGACCCAGTTGTAACCCTTCTCTTCTTTCAGGACCAAAAGCGAATGGAGAAGATCTCCAAGAGAGTGCATGCCATTGAAGAAGTAAATAACAATGTGAAACTGCTGACTGAGATGGTGACTAACTATAGCAATGGAGAGATGACAGAGAGCAGCGAGGATCTCATGAAAGTGAGAAGATATCCACATTTTGCATTTTGTTTTGCAACAAGTCCTAATGGAGTATTTGAAATTCTTAACTATGAATACATGTAGCGTTCTTACATCACAAGCAGCAAATGCTCCATTTATGTTTGCTTGAAAAAGCAAAAATTGTTAGTCCAATATGCCCTTACAAAGCATCATTGAAAACCCTTGGTGCTAATGTAACATCTTTGTATTTTAATGTAACAAAGCTGCCTGCAGAGCTTGAACTTCTAAGTATCTCCCCAGTTACCCTTGAGGCTCAGCTGCCTGATTATTTTTTCATTGAACCAATGGCTGCTTTACATGCCTGTGTCTGTTGCTTAAGCCAGATTGTAACATGAGTAAATAAGTCACCTAAGATTTGCAAATATTGGTGTATGACTGATAACAATTGTATATATTCAGCAAATATACAAATTTACTATTATTTTAAAATACTATTATCTAAATTACTTCTAATACTTCCATGTCATTTACTGTTAAGTTGAACAAGTTCCATATCATAGGTTCTAGATCACATTACACTATATTACATTTTTAGCATAATGTTTTGTGCACTACAGTCTACTTTAGACATGTCAAACACAAGGCCCGGGGGCTGGATGCGGCCCGCAAAGTGGTTTCATGTGGCCCATGAAGCCATCCTGGAAACAGTGAGGGAACGGCCCCCGCTGCCTTGGCTCTGGCCCAGGCCGGCCAGGAGCCAATGTACAATTTTGTGGTGGCCATCTATGCTGAAATGCATTCAGTCTTAGCTCTACAAGGCCGTCTAGAAATAGCGAGGAACCAGCCCCCTGGGTGCAGGCTGGGGAGGTGTCACCCTTTGTGAGGAATGAAGAAATGGACCATGCGTTGGCGCTTGCCCCGGTCCCACCTCCTTCTGCCAGAGACCTTCAGATTTGTCCCACTCCTGCCCAGGCCCCCGCGGGCACCCTTGACGTGAATGATGTAGAGCTGGCCATGCCCACCCAGTAGGCCATATCCACTCTATCCACGCCCACCCAGTAGGCCGCACCAACCCTGGCCACACCCATCCAGCCCCCCCCAAAGACAACCACAGTGCTGATGCGGCCATCAATGAAATTGAGTTTGACACCTCTGGTCTACTTCATTAGAAATTTCCATACATCTGCTGACATGGATTTCAGTCTACAGAAAACCTATATGTTAATACTTGTTAATCTTTAAGCTGCCTTAAATATGTGTTGCATCTGTTATCTGTTGCATCAAAGATATGCTAAAATCTTTATTAGTATATTTTTTTGCTGGTCATATATAATACTTTGTAATACTCTTTCCTAGAGTTTCTAGATTGGTCATGCTGTTGGGAATGCTCATAATCTCATACTCCAGAGTTGGCTGGGAAAGACTGATAGCATCGAAACCAATTAGAAAATTAATATGACAATCCTCCAGAAGGGGGCAGAACATCTTTTTTTGCTCTTTGGTTCTACTAATTAGCCACAATAAACAAAGCAGTATCTGGATTCACATGCAGGACGACTAAGCCATTGTGATACTTGGCTTCATTTGACTTCATGGATTGACTGAATCCCTGCCTTATTTCAAAATGTATAGTTAAAGAAACCATAATTCAATGTGTTGTGTGCACCTAACTATTGAATTTAGCCTTTAAACCTGAAATTTAGTAAGTGATGTCAATTAATGATAGAAAAGGTGTTAATATTTCAAGAATAGCCCAGAAATTACAACTTTTCCTCTTATTGAAACAACCACTTATAGAGCAAATACTGGCTGCTCCTTTCAGAAGTTGCAAATCCATGAATAAAATGAGGAATTACTAAACTGGAATTGGTACGTGCATCTACTCAGGCACACTGCTCATAATCTTAACTTATGGGTAGGTGTAAATACACACACCTCTGACTGCACATTTAATTGCAAATGACTAAGTATAGATGAAACGGATGTTGTTCTTTTTGGATCTGTTGCTTCAAGGTCATCCAAATACAGGTTACAAGAAATCTCTCTCCTGGGCCAGACTGTTGTAATTAGGACTGGAGAGTTCATACTCCAAAGTGCTTCTGAGTGGGGCTTCCCACTTTGTCTTTCACTTCTACTTTTTTTCTCTTTGCTTCTTTTCATTTGAATCAATTTTATAATTTCATATAGGTTCAAACGGATATAATTAGTAAAATAAAACCACCCCAATGTATTTTACACCTAGAAGTGCACCTAATTATGCTAAACTTTAATATTCCTCGTTATAGGAGCTGTATCAGCGCTGTGAACGCATGAGGCCCATGCTTTTCAGGCTTGCTAGTGACACAGAGGATAATGATGAAGCACTGGGTAGGTATAGGCAAGCATCCAGTCACACATTAGAATAATTTCAAGTAAACCCTAAAGATATCAATAGACTTCTTCACCTTCTGTTATAAGTCACTCTAATCATGAGTTTCTGGATTAAAGTGCACCCAAAGTTACCTTGTGCATAGAGTTTGTGACCTTTCACTTCTGACATCTCCATTCTCATCCCCTGGTGAGCATCTGCGTGTGCCTGTGTTGTTCTAATCAGGTTAACGGATTGAATGGAAGCAAAACTGTTCATCCATGTAGACCTGTTCCATTATGTTGGCTATATTAGGAGTAACAACCAAATGTCAATGTAACTTTCAGCTGAAGGTTTTAAACCTACTAACAACGTAGGCTTAAAACATTTGTATTTTTTTCTTGTAGAAAAGTTAATGTTAGGCTTTATCTCTATTGTGGAGCATTTGATTACCGCTCCAAACCTTAGTTTTTATCATCTTGGTCTTGTTGCAGCTGAAATTTTGCAGGCTAATGACAACTTAACGCAAGTGATCAATTTGTACAAGCAGATTGTGAAAGGAGAGGAGATCAATGGTGAAACTACAGCAGGTTCTCTCCGAGGTAAGGAGGCTGAATAATCGTTGCTGACACAAGAGGAGAGAGCTCAGAGTCTTGTCTAAAGTAGGAATCTGAACATGAGATGAGGAGATAAACAGATAAAAAATAATCTAACTTTATGATTCAAAAAGTGATCTTATGTGGCTAGCTCAGTCTCATTTAGCCCAGCTCTAGGACTGAAAAAATGAAGCAGTAATCAGAGAATTAAGACTGACGGGAGTTGAAGGAGGATAAGGATTTTTGCAGAGCAATCTCTTGACTGACATAAGGGAGTAATTGCTAAAAGCTGTGTTTGTTGCTGTTCTGTTCTTCTTGGTATAGACTTTGTTTCTTTGTTTAGGTAGCACTTCTGCACTTCTGGATCTGTCAGGACTAGACGTGGCACCTGCCTACCCAGCTGTACCAACTTTCTCAGGCAGTAGCTCAGCAACTGTGCCAGAACAAAGCAGTTCAGTCTCTCTACTGGACGATGAGCTCATGTCACTAGGTAAATCCATGGTTCTACAGGGGACAGAAAGTGACAGTTCTAAAAGTGGTATTTGAGCAGAATAGAGTGAGGCCAGGTGGGAATACTTTTTAAAAATGAAATTTAAGAAGAATTTAACTCATTTCTCAATCTCTTATTTTGCTTAAAGAAAATTCTGTGCTTTGTAGAAATAGGTCTTGCAGGATTATTGTTTCTCAGATGTTGAGCAGATCTTTATGAATACCAGCTGTTTGCTCTGGATGTAGCTTTTCTTCTATAACAAGGATGTTCTAAACAGGGAAGAATAAGGTTGAATAATGCTTCTGATTTAAGGACCATCTGTATACAATATATACAAATACATCAAAATTGTGTTTTTCCATTTATGTCTATTCTTATTAAAACTTTGGAATAGCTTCCTGATGGAGATAGCCACTCCTTATTGATTTTCAGGAAATGTGAAAACAGAACTATTTCAGAGAGCATTCTCCTAAGTTTATGCATTGCAACATGTGCTCTAGTCTTTTTATTCCTTTTATTTTTTCTTTTATTGTTCTATTATAATTGATTGTATTGTGTATTGGGGCATCTTATGACTATTAGTTCATTTACTATTTTAATCATTGTTTGGATGTTTTAATTTGTTTTCCATACTATACTGAGTTACTGGATTGCAGAGGAATACTACTGTAGTTTGGGCTCCTCACTTTTAGATTAATTGGATCTTATTTCTCATATCTGCTCTTTCTGATCCTGTGTCTAGGGCTTACTGATCAAGCAACTTCTTCAGTCCAAGGCACCGACAACAGTGGGTGGAACAGTTTCCAGGTAGGGGTCTTGGTTATTGGAAAGCTGGAAGAACATCATTGGTTGATGAACCCTACAACTTTGAGACTAGAAGTCAATTGAATAATAAAACTATGATAGCAGATTCTTCAAGCTAACCTAGCATATTGTACAAGTGTTCAATTAAAGATGCTTCAGTCAAAATGTATCCAGGTTATCCAGTGGAAATCTAAGTGAAGATTATTTTAGTTGACTATTTAGGTCTATAAAAGTGCCCTTGCACGTTGAAACGTTTCTATAGCATAGGTATGTGAGCAAGGTTGTGTGCAGAAGTAACTTTTATGAAGAAAATCCCCTAATGTGAGTTGCTTGGTTTTCTGGATCTGCTTTTATTTCAGATTGTTAGATCTTGATTTGAGAAGAAGAAAATCAGAGTCTTATTTCAGGAAAAACAGATGCAACTAAAGTGTGAATCAAGTTTCCTATTCTCATTTTTCCCCAGCTATCTTTTTGTAAAGCAAGGGAAACCTTACTTTCTTGGAAGGGATATCAGAAGACGTTAGAAAGCTTAATGAAAAGGCATGCTGAATAGAGATGGCCACAAATATGTAATTGAATCCATGTCATTCCTTGAATTGTGTAGACTTTGTAGATTCTGTGCAAATCTGATCTGCTATGCAGAAAATTGTAGACTTTTCTAATCATATCTGGGAGACTGCAGTTATTTGAAATTGCTATTAACATGTGTGAAAGAAACCTAAGGGTTTTTCTGTGCTTTGTATTGCATGTAATACACTGTTCTTTATCCAAGGGTTGTGCTTAAACTATTCAGTTTGGTGTGCTTTTGGGGAGAGCTGTATCAATTTTTCTTCTTTGTTTTTCAGTCATCTGAGAGCCCTGAAGTCAGTGTCTCTTCAGGACCACCGGCTGCAGTCAGGAAAGCTGAAGCTGGACTGCCTGCATCTCCTGCTGCCACGAGTGGTATGGATGATCTGGATCTGCTAGGCAAGACTCTGTTACAACAGTCTCTTCCCCCAGAGTCTCTTCAAGTCCGATGGTAGGAAGCAAGGAGGGAAGGGCAGAGGGTGTTTCTGAAAAGGGAGTAGCATCTGCTAAGGGAGAAGAACGCTCACTCTCTTTCACACTTTGCAGGGAGAAGCAGCCACCTCCTCGATTAACCTTGCGTGATCTCCAAAACAAAAGCACTTCCAACCCATCTCTGAGCACCAATAGCACTTCATCTGTCTTCCCAAATCTCTCTTCAAGCCCTGCTATCACTTTGCCCTTGGAAAAAACAGCCCCTGTCTTGGCCCCTCAAGGGTCACCTACTCTTTCTGGAAATGCAAGCCTTCCAGCAGGTCTCCCAGCTTCCACGCATCCCTTAGAATTCTCACTGATGAATGTCACTGTGCCTCTGGAATCTATCAAGCCAAGTGAGTTTGAGCAAAGTTTTGGAGAATGGTCTTATGCCAAAGCATCTGGCTTAGCTCATTTCTTGTGGTGGAATCTCCAGTTTTGGGGGGAGGAGAGTGGAAAGACTGGTGACCTTGGAGTCTTTGCAGGGAGGGAAGCGACAGAAGCCAAGAACCGTGTGCGCGTGCACACACGCACACACACATACACACACACACAATTCCTGAAGCCTTTATCTGGCTGTTCCCAAAATAATGTAGTCTGATGAGATTTTTATAAATAGGCAGGCAACAATAAAGAAGCAACTCTGATCAGCTCACAATGTCACCTGGTTCCTTGTGTCTGACATTAATGCAAATTGAAACACCTGTAAAAAGTTTGTGGTTTGTGCAAAGAATCCTTCTCGATGTACATTTGCAAGATATCTCCGTTGCCTTGACCTGGCTTTTGAAAGACGAGGGAAAGAGGTTGAGGAAAGTTAAAATGTGGGGTTCCCCCTAGTTGATATATAAAGGACAACCAAGCTAAGAGAGGTGGAATTGGGGGTGAGGAATTGGGGGGGCAGGGGTTGGCCATTCTGTTCCTATCTCCTGACTGTAATAATATTTAGTCACTGACTGATTGCTTCTTTAGAGTGGACCAGTCAGTATTCTCTCTTATGTTTTATGCCTCTCCTGGTACTTACTCCAGGTAGCATCCTCCCAGTGACTGTGTATGACCAGCATGGTTTCCGTGTCCTCTTCCACTTTGCCAAGGACTCTCTGCCTGACCGACCCGATGTACTAGTGGTGGTCATTTCTATGCTAAGCACAGCCCCTCTGCCCATTAGGAACATCATCTTTCAATCTGCTGTCCCCAAGGTAATATTTTTATGCAAATTAAAATTTCATGTGCACCTATTTTAATTTTTGAGAACACTAGGAAGTCTGCACCCATCCTCAAGTTACCTAGTGTAAGTACCTAATTAAATACTTACCTACCTAGTACTTTGCCTATATCTTCTGCTGATTTAAGTGAGTTAAGGAGAAGTCATAACTTAGTAGTAAAAGACATGATTTGGTTTCATGACTTTTTTTCTCTTACCTGAAAGGCTATTGCTGATTAATAGTTTAAAATCTAACATTTGTTTAAGATCTGAGGCTTTGGAGAACCACTACCAGTTACAGTAGAATAATTCTGCTTTTTTGTTTGGGGTTAGGGTTTCACTTCCATACATTCATGTTGATCTGGAGGGAGCAAGTCCCATGGCTGATCAATATATGTTGATATACTTCCCTGCTGCCCTTGGTATGCTGATTGCAATGACCTGTTCCTTTGTTTAGGTAGTTAAAGATTTTAAAAAATGATTGCTTTCATATTTCCCATTGTCTTTTCATTGAAGGAAAAGAAATGTAATATTCGTAAAGGCTGTAAAACAAGCACGAATTAGAATTATGAACTAAAAGATATGAAGGCTCATGTTATGTTAATCAAACTTCTGATGGATGTAGTATAATTTATCAGTCCAATTCTTCCAGAGGGGAAATACAAAGCCTACAACCTTTCTAATTTAGATAATGCCATTATTTGGCTGCATGGAGGCAATTCTTGTTCTTAATGGTTAAATCATAGAATGTTATTGATGTGCTTTTATTTGTACAGGTGATGAAAGTGAAATTGCAGCCACCTTCAGGGACAGAACTTCCACCATTCAACCCAATAGTGCCCCCTACAGCAATCACCCAGGTCCTCCTGCTTGCAAATCCACAAAAGGTAACATTACCTCCTTAAGTAAACAACTGGGGCTATGCTCTTTAGCTAGAGTTATCTTTCTCAGACATCCTAGTTCTCCTACTCCACTCCTTACCCCACATTTGCAAATCTGAGCCATCATCCCAGAGATCTTCTCTTAATTGTTATACACCTTTTTCTCTGTCTAGGAGAAAGTAAGACTACGATACAAGCTGACCTTCACCATGGCAGATCAGACTTACAATGAAATGGGAGATGTGGACCAGTTCCCCCCTCCAGAATCATGGGGAAATCTCTAGTGCCTCAGCCAGTGTGCTGTGTCATGTTTCTAAAGATTCTGTCTCGTTTAGGACCAGAGCCTTCCCAGGATTGGCTGCTGTTTGGACTGTGCTTTCAGACTGCAAAGGCAGGCACAGGAGGATGAGAGGCAGAGAAGAACAAGAGGGGATGCCTTTCTTGGGGTTGGAGGGACAAGAAGGATTGAGTTGCTGTCTGTTCTTTGATTTCTGTTCTTATTTGATTTGTCCTTTACCCTCATCTTGTTGTCTCACTTTTTGCTTTTTCCTGAGTGGAATAATAATCATATCAGCACAGATGAGCTTTGAAGAGACACTTTAGATCTTCTGTACAGCTTTCCCATCTGCTGAGGTAGTATTGGATCTTACACTTTCCCCTTAATACCACTTCTGAACAAGCAACCCTGACATGTTCAGGTTAATAGATGAGTTTTGGTTTTTTGCTGCAACACAAAAGCTGCAAGACAAAAGATGGGCCAAGATAAGTACCCAGTACTTTGTCACAGGAGAATAGCTGTCCCATTTAAAGCTTTGTGAATTAAATATCTTTAGGATTACAGGGTAGCTGTTTCTGTTTTGCTCATGAGGTCTTATTTCTCCCAATGGTCAGACAAGGGGACGAGTGTTGGCCTAATTCTTAATATAACACCCCAGGAGTCAGAACCAGACCGGGTTAACAGGATGGGCAACAAAGAATACAAGGAAACTTTGAAAACTTTTGCTCCATGATTTGCTTTTCTGGGAAAGGAAACAGACTATACCAATATACTGTATGCAGAAAGTTGCAGGATCCATCTTCAGATCCACTTTGTTGTATGCAAAGCTCCTAGCTCCATCTTACGTATCCAGTCTTTGAAACCCACTAGAATACAATGGAGAAAATTGATGAGAGAGAAAGAGATATTCTCATAATATGTTTCCCTTCAAATCATTAGCAGTTATAGCTATCCTTTTGATTTCCATAAATTGACATGCTCAGAGATACCAGACTCGGAAACATGCAGTCTATAGGGCTCCTCGGTTTATTTTTATGAGCAAAATGTCCATGGAAGTTTTAGTAGTTCTCAACTGGTTTCATAATAAATTGCACTAAGAGGGATGAAATTAAGCTTTAGCAGCAAAAACAATAAATGGGATTGAGACAGTGAATGACATTTTTACCCAACTGAGTTGCATACTTTCTTCAGCCAAATTGACAGGTTTTGATGGGAAATATTTCTAGTTAGGTTCTGCTATGACTGGATACTTTTAATTTCTAGTCTCTTTTTCAGGTTTATCTTTGCCCTTGCTCTTCTTAGACTTGTTTCATTTAAGTTTTGAAGTATGCATATTTATGTGTGTGTGTACCTATACACACACCCACACATACAAATTCTGCACATAGAAGAGCCTAAAATAGACTGTGTGAAGTCTGCTGTACTAATGAGAAATATTTTCCCTAAAGTGCATTCTAAGAATTGGGACCTCCTGAAATAGCATGAGGATCCTATATAGAATTGTAGTCTTATAAGTCTCTTGTTTTTCTCCTACTCGTAATTTATAAACTTCATTTGAACTTGAATGGTTTGCAGTCACTGTTTTTGGTGGGATAGAGTAGTGGCTTTTCATATCACGATTTACATGGAACTCTGCCTGTATCATCTCTATCTTGGGCCAAATCCTTAACTATGTACAGTATACTCTGCACTTTTAAAAAGTTGTACTGAGAAATTGAATGTATTATGCAAATATCTCATTTTTTGGTATACTTTATGGTGTTTCTACTAGTTAACTGAAATCTTGCCTTTGTGAATTGGTGACATTGCTGGTACAGTCTGATAGGCTACAAACGTAAGGGATAAGATTCTCAAAATGCAAAAAGCATCATTAATTCCTTGCTTCTGGATTTCTGTAATATGTTTGGGATATTTACGGGTATTCATGTCTGCTTTAAAAACTGTCCTGGAGGTTAGCCCTGACCATCACTTGATAATCCACAAATACTAAGCGTGTTTATAAAAATACTAATGCATTTTTTTTAAAAAAAAAGCAATTTACTTAAGTGTTATGCAGATCATTTGATTTAGTAGAGGGATAAGTGTAAGAGCAGCCATTTCCAGTCATAATGAGTTGTGTTCCTTAGTCTCAATTCCTGTTTTAATGCAGAAACCTCCAATATAACTAAGATATGACTACCAACCACAGTTGCCTTCATATTTCATGCAAGGTAGTGTTTGTATGGTCATCTGTAGAGCAATTACAGAGCAACATTATTTGGCAGAAAGCAAGAGATGGCTGCAAATGCTAGCCATAGTTTTAACCCTAGGAAACCTCATTGCCTGTTCTTCCTACTCCTGTTCTAGGCAGGGTTAGTATAATCTCAAACTGTATGTTATAGTTTGTGGCCAAATCTGCTCTGCATATATTAATAACTCACTTCCTCTTCTTCCTGCTGCTTTTTGCAGGGCCTCTGCAGCAGTTATTTCTGCTATATGATAGCTGGACTTGGTGGAAAAGAGAGGAAATGCATTCTTGCATTTGAGATATAGCAGTAGATGATCTGTAAGAAAGAAGAATAATTACATTATACAGCAGTGATAGATTAATAAATTTTAACAGAGAAGCCATAATTATTCCACATGATAAGAGTAGTCAGATCCTTCTTTATTTTTGCAGGTTGTGAGATGGTGACTGAAACATCCCAGGAATGATTTTTTTATATATTTCATTAATCTGTGCAAGAAGACCAATGAGTTTTTTTTAACCTCAGTAAAACTGAAATTTAATGTCTTAATAAACATCTTAGGACAGTGGTGGCGAACCTATGGCACACGTGCCAGAGGCGGCACTCAGAGTCCTCTCTGCGGGCACGCGCACCATTGCCCCAGCCCCATCTCCGCATGTGACCCCCCTCCTCTCCAGAAGCCCCCCTGGAGGAGATTCACCCCCTGGTGTGGCCTGCACAGAGCAGCGCAGCCAAGGACATAGACGGGCAGCAGGAACAAGACTCCGCCCTCGCGCTCCATAGCATGCAGATGCTGCTGCAGGGTGTGGACAGCGGGCATGGCTGTCATGGTGCTGCAGGGCTGCCTGGATGATCTACAGCAGGCCATTGAGGCAGTGCATGGCCCTGTGGGCGGGCGGAGCAGGGGGCGGGTGGGGGCAGAGCAGGCAGGGCGGGGGGCGGGTTTGGGGCACTCAGTCTCTAAAAGGTTCGCCATCACTGCTTTAGGACCTAAACAAGGAACAGAAAAGAATACTTTCCCTATTTTAACATACCTGAGAAGTATACTGGATCAGACATAACACATGTTTCTCTATTAGGTACCATTGATTTATGACGTGCCGTCATCTTGATGTTGACTCTTACCGGCCACAAAGCTAGGCCCAAATGAATGGTCTTTCAGATCTTTGAACAGTGCATCCACTGCTGTTATCATTTCCATCCATTTTGTTGCTGGTCATCTTCTCTTAGATTTCTCAAGAGTGTTACGTCTTCACTCTTTCAAACATATACTTTAAAATATAATTTGAGTCTGGACATCTGTGTCTTGAATGAGGACTCTGGACTGATTTGTTTGATCCACTTGGCTTTCTGTGGTATTATCAGGAGTCCTTTGAACACCAACATTCTATTTTTTTTTCCATCCTTCTTCAAAATCCAACTTCTGCTTCCTTAGAGTAACAGAAAAGCATTGCCTCCACAGTTCTGATCTTTTATCTTTCCCAAAGCCTTCAATTGCTATCCTACCAAGTGCTAACCTGCAGTGTATTTCTTTACTTTGGTTGGAAATCCTGAAAGGTAGAAACTTCAGTATGTCTATTTGTCAGTTTTAAGCAGCTCTTTTCATTAATTTGGTCATATTTATATTTAATCTTAGTCTCAGTTTTTCCATTGGTGCTTTTTTGCTTTCATTTTTGGGAGCTTGCATATCATTTGCATTTTCAGTTATCAGAGTAACGTCATCAGCATACTGCAGATTTGTGATGTTTCTACTTTGAATTTTAAATCTATACTTAACTGTTTTCCAATCCACTCTTTTTCAGTATATATCTAGTATATAAATTGAATAAATTGGGAGAGAGTATACAATACAACCTTGTCTCATCCTTTACTGACCTGAAGTCAGTTTGTTTAACCATGTTGTGCTCAGACTGTGGCTTCCTCTTCTGTGTTTGTTGTGCATAAGATCCATGAGATACTCTGATTTGTGATCTTGAGAATGGTTAGCATATATTCAAGATCATATTATGGAAACCGATTGCTTCTTTTTCTGCTTTAACTTGATTTCAAACCTGCACGTTTGTACTTAAGGACTATTGCACAGCCCGCTTCATCTTTGCTATTACAGCTGAGCTCTTCCACTACCTTTGTATCAATAATATAATCAATCTGAGTTTTGTGCACCCCATCTGCTGATGTCCTTATATACAGGTGTCATTTTGGTTGTTTAAAGAATGTTAGCAATAAAAAATATCACTGGTTTAGCAAAAATAGTCTTTTCTGCTTCATTTTTGTTTCTTAGACCATAGGTCCAACTATCTTTTCAACCTTTCCTACTTTGGCATTCTAGTTGTGTTGAGTATCCCATGTTCATATTTCTTATGTTCTCTGCTCCCACTGTAATTCTGTCTTTGCGGCTCCAGCTTTTCTTTTCGTACATGGCAATATCGGCAACTAACTGATGATCAGCATTTCAGGGTCTTTAATCTGATTGCATTGTACATGCCATTAATACTCTGAACCTCAGTTTTTTCTCAGGAGAACATGGAATACTATCTGACCCGAAGGGCCCATCTTCTCACACTATATTGTCAGTCACTTTATACTATCTTTCTAAGTGGCTTTCTTTAGAGGAATGGTTTAGCATTGCTTTCTGCGTGGTATGAAATTATGCTTTTGCCATCGTCACGAAACTGATCATCCACCTTCAGCATTTCCTATATCACTGATGCCTACTTGCTTTAAATAGCTGAGTAGCATTCATATCTTGAGTGACACTACTCAGTACAATATTCTTGGTGTACATTCCCAGCATTCTTCACTCATCACTTCCAGGAACACCACCACCACTACAATGAACTTATGTGGCAGGATTGCTTTAGCAGAATTATTATATAATGGCTTTCTCTGACTTGGAAGTCTGCTATATGTGTTGTATTTCAGTTCCCATAATTCCTGGTATTAGATTGCGGTCCAATGGATGACTGCTACAAATAGAACAATGACTAGAGTAATTGTTCATACTATCTTGAGCCGGGAAGAATATCCTGCTGTTACCTCCTTACACAATTTACAAGAATAAAGCTGTCCATCAGTGCATCAAAACCTAAGTTTAAAATTTCACCAGATAATATAAAATCTATAGTTGGAATTATATTACTACCGTATATATTATAAAGCACATATCATCCCATATGCAACACATTTATGAGGAATTCTAAGAAATATATTTAGACAATTTCTACCCTGTCTTTCTCTTGAAAATACAATCATAAATATTTCAGAATTAAATAAAACTTATTATAGATAGTAAATTCAAAGTAATCTCTTTTATGCTTGTTTTCTTCACTTGTCTTTTAGGAATTTTTAGAAAATTGAGTTATGCAGAATTCCCAGGTCAATGCACTGAAAAACTCTTTTAATTCTGACTACTGTTATCCTTAGAATTATTTTAAAAAATTATATTTGCAATCAACCTTAATCACCACTATTCATTTTATAGATGCAGTCACAGCAGCAATAATTTAATGATTTCCCCCCTATAGCCTATGAATCAAAAGTCTTGCTTCCACTGAATTGAAATGAATACTACTATAAGCTACTTTTTAAAAGGGTTGTAACATGCTTAGGATTTCAATAGAAGACCTACAGAAAATTCTAGGCCTCAGAAGAAAAATCAACAATTGCTCAATAATTTCAGTTACATATACAATTCAGAACCTGTGTAGCAGTTCTAATTTAATTCCATGAACATCTAGATTTAGGGCATTGTAGATGCCAAGATGTATCATTCACCTTTTTTCTCATCTACAACTATAGGTAGTTCTTGCTTAGCAACCACAATTGGGAACCACAAAGTCAATTGTTAAACAAAGTCGCTAAGTAAAATTATGACTCTGCTTATCTTATTTCAATTCCCCTTTGCTTTATAAACTTGCGAAGATCATACGTGCAAAGATTAATTGTAAAGTTACTTTTTGATCACTGTTGTAACTGCAAACAGTCCCTAATCATGGACTACTTATATAGAACTGATTTCTTCTTAACAACTATGATTGCTTTTCTGCCTTGTTTTTCTTCAGATTTCCTACTTCTCAGACTCTAATTTGAATCAAATTCTTGATTACCGGTCAAAATCCTAGACAAAATAAAACTTACAGAAGACAGCTACAAAATTGATTAAAACGTATACCAAATAAAACATGGATAATCATGCTTGCACTAGTTGCTATCAGCCATATGTGAATTTTATAAGCCACAGGAGCAAAGTTTGCATCTGCTAGTAAAAAGTAAACATTCAGTCAATTCTGGGAAGGCATCAGTTGCTCTTTATGTCTCAATAGAAGTTACAATACAATAATATACATTTGTTTCAATATTTATGAAGGCAAATACAGGGCATATTCTCCATATATAGCAAGTGAATAGCACCAAGCAGTTACTAAGGGGATTACCTATAGATGAAGAGGAAACTTGGAGAAGGAAGCAAGTGGTCAACAGTCAGGAAAGTAGTTAACACCTGTTAGAAGGAAAACAATGAAAGATATGTGTGGGTTCTGTAATCATACAATAAGGTTCTTGTTTGACTCTCAGCTGAACATGTGAATGACCTCCAGTTAAAGTAGCTCAGTGGTCCTGTCAGATAATAATGAGCCGAGGTGGCGCAGCAGTTAGAGTGCAGTACTGCAGGCCACTTTAGCTGACTGTGTTCAGCAGGTCAGCAGTTCAAATCTCACTGGCTCAAGGTTGACTCAGCCTTCCATTCTTCCGAGGTAGGTAAAATGAGGACCCAGATTGTTGGGGGCAATGTAAATATATATATACATTGCTTACTGGTGTACACTGCTTTAGAGAGTGCTTGCACTTAAAGCGGTATATAAGTCTCATAAATAAATAAATAAACAAGACATTTTGTTGGAAGGATATAAACTGTTAACGGTTGTTTTCGGTTATAAAAGCAGAATTTAGGGACGGGCAGCAACTGCATGATGCAAGTCTAACTGTTTCCTGAAGTTATTTCCAGTAGCACCAAGACAAACGTTTTTGGAAGGGCTCAACTAGGATATGAAGAAGATCCAGAGCTGTTCATCACCAGAATGTACTTTGGAACTGAGAATCCATTTTGCATTGTAAATGGGTGCTGCTAATAAACTGAACCTTCAAAAAATATTCTTAACTTTTTAAAAAAGACTACAGGCCTCAATCATATTCTGTAATACTGAATTTCATAACTTAACCAAACAATATGAAATGAACATCTTATCAGCTGTGAATCTGTTACTATAATCAACATGTGGATATGTGTGTATACATTTCAATAATGCATATGCTCTTCAGTGCAAATATTAAGGCGCCACTGGTCAATATTATGATTCAGCATTTGGAAGTGGTTATTTCTGGAAAAATGGTATTACAATGAAGTAACTCCAAACTTTTTCATTTTTCACATTCACAGTTTTCTTAGTTTGAAACTAAACAGTTGCATGTAAAAAAGCAAAAGAAAGCTGTGTTCACCCTTGTTTCAGCTTCTGTTCATTTAGGGATTCCGTGAAACACAGCTTGGTGATGCCTAAACTTTGACATACTGATTGCACATATTTTTTTCATTTGTATCTTATTTCTGTATTCCTGTTGAAAACTGACAGGTAAACTCATGTTTAAAAACCTGCCTGAACCAGGACAAAAAAAGAAAAATGTAATTATAGAAGCATTAGAAATATTTTAAATTTGGTCCATGTGACTTTGTATTCATAAGAATGGACTGGAATTTTTAAAAAAGCATGGAAAGGTGAAGGTGAAAAAACATGCATTACAAAGTTGTATAATTTACCTACTTCCACAAGTATCAAGGAGACCAGCATGGCATATTCATGGTTTCATTATGGAGGCTTTGCTTTTTAAGAAAAACACCAAGTTTTTAACTGCTATAGTTGAGAAAGTGTTGGTAACAGCATTAAATATCCAGAACTAGAGATGGTGGAGAATAAATCAGCAGGCGTGAGGTAATTTCAGCATGCAACAAAATGCTGTATCTTGTATGGTTCAGAATCTATATTTCCTAAGAATAGTTTTATTCTGATGTTTATTTTCTTTCAGCATAAGAGGTTAATTTGTAGTGCTGGTGCAGGATGCAGCTGAAAATATCCAGAAAGGCAAGATATCGTTTATTATTATGAATATTTTTTGGTGGCCAAAACTAAACAGTTGGAATCACTACACATTATTAGTCTTGCTTGAAAAGGTCCAAGCCTTTGAAACATCTGTCTTTGCTTAGAGGTAATACTGATCAATTCTATTTGAGATCCTGTTTGGGAACTCTTATAAGTCAGATAAGCATGAGTGTATTTTATAGCTAGTTTTCTCTGACCTGTTCACACAGTATACTAAGCCATAAGAAAGCTTGTTCAGCCTTACTACAGCTTATTGTGTAAACCTGGATTTGATGGCTTATTGTGTAAATCATGATTCAGATAATGTGGGCTCACTTTGCAACCTATTCTAATCAATGGGCTGTTGTCTTTGCACAAACCTTTATGTTAATGTGTCAAATATACACTATTAAGCGCTGGAGAGTGAGAAACAGAAAGAAAGTAGGAAGTTCTACCACATGAGCCTTGCAAATCAGCTTGTTCTGCCTTGTTTCATGTTTGCTGTAATCATATTTCCCCTTTAAGACTTGGCTGAGGTTATTTATGCTTTTTTTTTTAAGGGGTGGCGACAGGAACTGAGAAAAACAACCACAGATCTTACCTGACTAGCACAAGGAAAAAGATAGTGTCAGAGGCTAGAAGGAGCAAGAGAGTTAAGAAGCTAGAAAGTTTGCAAAAAAAAAAAAGTAAAGAAGCACCCAGAAAAAGTTGAGTAAAGCTCATTAGTGGAAGGGGAAACCATGAGAAGGAAGTAGAATAGGGAGGAGAGGCATAAAGACACAAAGAGAGGATAGGTGGGGAAGAAAAAGGAGGTCAAACTAGAAGATGACAAGGAAGTGACAAGAAGAAGCCTGCAGTGAAGGCGGAGAGGGAGAGAGCAACGGATGGCAGCAAGTGCAGCTGGCTTGTATTGAGGAGGTACTGAGCCTCTGGCTTGTTTTCCTGTCTTGGTAATACTATTTCAGCTTGGCCCACAGGATGATGAAGAGGCAGTTTAACCGGATGCGGCAACAGCTCAGTTACCCCAGCATCACTGGACGGTAAGGACTAGTTGTTTGGCTGCATTGCCAGCCTCTCTTTATAGGTATAGTTTGGAGTGCTAGAACTTTGCGTTGAAAAGTTCATTGGGATTTAGATTTTGTATCTCTAGCTGGAGGGTAGCTACTTTAAAAACTGTCACAGAGTAGCTCTCAATGGATGGGGTAACCCCAGCTTTTCCCTTCCTTGGGATTATTTAATTATAGTTTATTAGTGGCTTCCTATGCCCCCAGAATCTCCACTCGGCAGACTTCTAAAAAGCTTCCATGGTGTGATTAGCAATGTGCTGAATTTTCCCACAGTGGATAGCCTTCATTTCTGCAACCCTACTAAGACTTCAGCACCCAGGTTTTGCAACCAAAATGGGAAAGAGTTCTGATTCCCAGTTGTTTAACAAGAACAAAATGATCTCTCCACTTTTATCATACATAGTTTGTTGTAGTGCCTGATGCTGTTGATCTCACTGCTGAAATTGAGAAAACCAGTGTGGTGTGGTTGTTAAGGTGCTGGAGTAGGAATGTGGGTACTCAGGTTCTAGTCTCCCTTGGCTGCAGAAACCAGCTTGATGACCTTGAGCCAATCATTCCCTCTCAACCATTATTAGCATCAAGCTCTGCAACAAGCTAGCTGATAAATAATTCCCCTTTGCTGCATCATGCATTGATAGATTCACCTGTAAGAATCAGGTGATGCAGGGCAAAACAAGCAGACCCTTAGCAGGAAAAATACTAAGAATCACAACTGTTGAAATGAAAATAGTGGGGCTAATTAGAAATTGATTTCAGGGTAGAAAATCTGAAATCCATCTATTATTTCTCTCAGATAATGAGAAAGGGGCTTTTGAATCATACTTTTTGTATATAGTTCAGTTGATAGTCTCTGATATTAGTGAAACAAAAACTGGATTCTGCAAAACTGAAAGCTGCCTTTCCCTGCTGTAATTAAAATTGAAATCTTTTTTTGTGTGTGTGTGTGAACAACCACATGCTTTGAAATCTCATCTAAAGAGGCATACACAGTTGCCCTAAAATAAAAGCTGAGGTTTTCAGATAGCAGATTCTATACAATATTTTACTTGTAGAGGATTAGATTGCTACAACTAAGCCATTCTGAGTCATATCAGTTTCATGTTTAGTCACTTTCTTAGGCTGTTAAAATAGCAACTATCAATCAAAGGCTCATACTGGTGATCCAAATATCCCTGAAATAATAATTGGAGATTGGTAAACTTCTAAAGCAAGTACCAAAGATGCAAACGATAAGTTATAACTGGCAAGGTAGGAAGAACTATGGCATTTAGAAGGATGCTGGAGAATCATAGGATCCCCATTCCTGACCTATGAATAAAAAGAAAAAGGCCAAAGATCATATTTCTGTTAGCTCATGTTACCAACCTAGTGTTACTAACCCTGCATCTCAATCACATCACAACCAATGTGGGGCATTTACTCCAACATATCTGAAAAGTACAAGGTTAGAAATATTTTCTTGCCAAATATGAGCAAGAAAATAAACAGCAGAGTCTTTGCTCCAAGAAAAGGCAGTATTCATTTGACAGAAGGAGGACAGATAATTTTATGATTTGTTTTATTTTATTTATTAAATGTATTTGTCACCTATCTAACTGTGGGACTATTCTTATTATTGCTATAATAACTCTGAAATATTATTGCCCTTCAAAAGATTTAATCAACATTCAATTATCTCTGAGGAAGATGGGCAGTTTAAAAAAATAGGAAATATAAATAAAATAAAATTGATTCTTGATTCTTCTTGTATTTTTTGGGCTGCTTTGCAACCACTCAGCACATCTATAGATGGATAGAATTTTACTTTTGGTCTCCCAGTGGCAAACCCATTTCACTACTCCAACAATAAACAATATAGTGCTTTTCAAATATTTTGATTATAATTCCTGTAATCCCTGGCTCTCAGTCATGTTGAATTAAGCTTCTGAAACTCTACTCCAAGACATAAGGACACCTGGTTGCCTATTCCTGCACTAAACAGTCACAAGGAGGATTCCATGGAGGTTGGATGAGGAGATCTCTTCTTAACTTTGTTCCTGTCATTCTTTCGGCCGGAAGTGCAGAAAAATTTGACTGGTTACCATACATTTGAACACATGGGCATGACATCAGTAGAGTTAGGGCAGGGTTCTCCTCTCAGGAATCCTGAAGCTGCTTTTCCTGTCTTCCCTGTCTAGTAGTATTTTGAAGTTACTCATCCTATTCCAAGATGGGGGTGAAGAGGATCTTTGCAGACTTGCTCACCTAGGCTAATTGCACAAAGGACACTTAACTATTGCTGTTGTTGCATAAAAAAAGCAGCCATGTTAATGATATGTTTTTAGGTTTAACCGTTCTTTGTTTGCAACTTTCATTAAAATGCCATTGGAATCAGTCACCACACAATTAAAGAAAATGCAGAGAGAATTAATCATTTCCCCAGGATGGTTGGGGATATAACATTGTGAACATTCTTTCAATAATGCAGCAGCAATTAAGGTATCAAACTATTAACATTATGATACTTGTGTTTTAGCAGAGCATTTATTTAAAATGGGATTTCTCCCCTCCCCATAAGATAATATGTTACACTCTGTTATAAAGTAATTTTCAACTTATCAGTAACTGGTGAATGGATCCATAGCTATTGGAGTCATCTTAGCCATAAGCTTATGCATTGCCACCTTTTCCTGACTCCTTTTTTTCAGATCATAGGGGTTAAAAATTAAAATGTAAAAATCCACTTCTTGAACTGGCAGGACACTATTGCAATATAAAATCTACTGTCCACATAGCCCATTCCTAGACAGAAGTACAGGTAATCTTCAACTTAACCAGCATTCATTTAATGATTTTTCAAAGTTACAACAGCACTGAAAAAAGTGACTTATGACCAGTTCTCACACTCATGACTGTTGCAGCACCACCACAGTCATGTGATCAAACTTTGAGTGCTTGGCAACTAGCATGTATTCACAACGGTTGCAGCGTTCCAGGATCCTGGGACTGTCATTTGCAACCTTCCTAGGGTGCTTCTGACAAGCAAAGACAATGGAGGAAGCAAGATTTGCTTAACAACCACATTATTCACTTAATAATTGCAGTCATTCCTTTAACAACCATGGCACAAAATGTGGTAAAATGGAGCATGACTCTCTTAACAACTGCCTTGCTTAGCAATGGAATTTTTGGGCTCAAATATGGTTGCAAGTCAAGGACTACTTGTATTGTTTCTGTATAGGACATGTTATGCAAATCAACTGGATAAACACTCTGATTCTCTCCCTTCCTGAATATTACCAACTAGTGGAAATAGTTGGAAAATTATCCATCAATCTCAACAGCAAGGCAGATGCCAGCACATATTTCTCAAGATATATACTAATGTTTCTCAATACTGACAACTTTAAGAAATGTGGTCTTCAACTCCCAGAATTCCCAAGCCAATCCCAATTCTGGGAATTGGATTCCTCACGTCTTGGTTGCTGAGGTTAAGAAACACTGATATACACAAATGGAGAAAGGCTTTTTAACTTCTATCTTCTTTGATTTCCTGATTTGTGTTCATTTCAGTTTGCTGTGAAATTCAAACTAAGCATGTAAATGTAACTAAAATCCTATATACTTCCCCCAGATCAGAGTTTGAAATGTGTTTCTAACCAAATATAGTCGTCCAAAACAAAAGGAGAGGGAAGATATTGTCAGGCACAGTGCTAAGAATAAGAAGGCGGCAATATTTCAGGAAAGGCCATTTCCCAGATTGTGAAATAGTGTCCTCTATGTTTTCCTGGTAGATGCCCAAGTAGTTAGTTGTCCAAGAACTTGGGGGGGGGGAGAGTTTGATCAACACATCCATTGTAATCTTTTTGAATGGGTTGTGTTCTAATTTTTGCCAGCCCATTTTGCCCCAAACCTGGGAAAGAATTCCATTATATCTTCTGACTTCAAAAAACTCAAGATGGATGTTCTGGTAATATTTTGACCTTTGGGCATCTTGCATGCTCATATGATCCTCATCTAATGGTGGCAATTGATTGATTCTGTCTGGACTCAAAAGCTAAGCAGAGCTAGTAGCTGGGATAGGAGATCACCAGAAACATCATGGCAGAAGACTAGTCTGGAATGACAGTCATCTGGGAGTCAGTAATAATGGCAAGCTATCTCTGCAATCAAGAAGATTCCAAAGCAATTATATAGTCAGCTGCAGCCACGTTTGACCTGAGGGCATCCTTACTATTTTGTTTATCAATGGCAAGACTGTGTTGCAGAATCTGGAAAGTATTCCAATTTCCCCCAAAATAGCATTGTGCTGTTGAAATAGCAGTTTTCAGACTCCATTTCCAGAGTATTGGAAACAATTATTTTCAAAAGGAACCAAGAGTAGATTTTGAGGCTTTTGCTATTTCCTTATGTTGCCATTTATAGACCTTGGGCTTACATTCAACTTCAGGTTGGATTGTGAGAATTAAACCACGATTAACATTTGAACATTCTAAGCCTGCACTCGTCTGACATGCTGAAGCTGCCCAAGAACCCTTCCACTATGTACCAACATGTCTGAATAACTGTGGGGACAACTGTCCCCATTCCTCTCCATGGCTTCTGTTTTTTTCTGAATGCTAACCAGATATATTGTTAATAACAACTATGAACCTGTAAAATTCTGATTCTATTTTACTTTTCCAGGGGTAAATCAATCCTCTAACAAACAAGCCTACTATTTTATTGAAAGTATAATGCTGATCTGACATGCAAGGACGTGGCTTATAGACATTATTGAAATAATATAATGTACAAGTGTGTTGATGACCTCTTTCTTCCATTACTGCTCCTCCTTCTCCAGAGCCCAAGAAACAGCAGATTACTTGACTGAAGACTTGCTCCAGGTGAGGCACTGGGTTTCATCTGTGGGCATGTACTTACCTGTAGCCCTGTGCTGGCAGAGAAGGCGTCACTCGTCTTAGAGAGCAGTTTGTTTTCTCTCTCTGTCTGAGTCACAAGACAATCTTGGACTGGAGTCATCCTCTCCCAATATAATCCAGGTCTATTAGTAAGCTGTATCATGCAAGCTTCATACAATATATTCCATTGGGTGGGGGAGAGAACATCCAGAAGATGCAAAGCATTAATGAAACAACTCAGACTAGCAAAAGTTCAGAACATGCAAAGCTGCAGATAGATTGTGAATTGGGTCACTTTCCTTAAATTAATGGAGTTTTTAAAGGCAGTGAAGAGGCTTTCAAATAGACAGGTTTTATGCCATCCCTCACAAGACATCCTAAAATCATTGGGCTTTTCTTTCCTTAACTGATTTTTTTCCTGGCATAAAAAGCCTAGGAAAAAAATAGGGACCACAATATTTGAATTCAATATAAAATTCTGACAATGAGAAGAGTAGTGAATAAATGAAAAGTGCCACAGATGAATATAATGTATATATTTTAGTCACAATCTCCAACAGGAGAAGAGGATCAGACTATTCTGGGTATGCTTTCAAAAGTGGCTGCATTTTTTAACTCCAGCTATGTCATTTGAATAACAGTACAATGTGTTTTAAGCACTGGAGTCCATTAATAAATATTTATTTTATCAATTGAATTTGTATGTTAAACAACTCTGAGTGTCTCAGTATAAAATGAGATATACAACAATAACCAGTTAAAAATGATTTAAACAAATGATATTATGAGTGATAGACAAAGCAAAGAGTGCTCACCAAAGCCATTTGCATGTATAGGCATACAGATTTACAGTTTGTATGGGGAACTACAGTGTAGTAAGGAGAAAATGCATTTCTCCTTATTTCTTCCCAGCTAATTGTTCCACTTTCTTTTTTAGACTGAACAGAGAATTGAACCAGTCAAACGAGCAGCACACAATGTGCACAAGAGGCTTGTGGCTTGTCTCCAGGGACAATATGGGGCAGAACTGGACAAACGGGTGGTAAATCTCATTTTTCTTTTCTTTTTTGCGGTTCTTTCTGGATCTTAATTCACAATATGGGAGGCACATTTTTGGTGCTTTATGCTAGTTCTCAATTATAAAACATATTTCTTTCCCCATCTCACCTATTTCAGAAGTTGACACTATTCTACACTGAGAAAAAAAAATGCAATAGGTCCACAGTAATTTATGCCTACAATTTTTTCCTCTCCATGATTTCTGCTTCGGGTGCTGATCTAGATTGTAATACAGGAGTTTTATCTCCTACTTTGCTATTGTATAGCTCCTAAGAAATTTGGGTATTAAAATTGTCTAATATTAATCCACAGTTCTATCTGTAGCATTTATGCTAGGATTTGGGAGACTCCTTAAAATAGCCTTCTAGTATCTGATATCCTCTGGATACATTGAATTAAACTCCAATAATCTTCAGCCAATATTATCATTAGGTAAGCTGGCTAAAAATTATGGAAGCCATATTCTCATTGATCTATTGGTGTGAAAAGTCCATTCTAAGATATCAAAGGAAGAAGTAGAGAAGGTATCCTGGAGATTAACATGCCCTGTGGATCATAATCAGTATTCAAAGTAATATGTCATTGAATCCAATTATTGGATTTTGCCCATGGAGAGATACAACTAGGTATGGATATTTATATCCATACAGATTTTATAATCAGTTTTGGAATTAAATACGGGCGAAGCCCAAATTTCTTATTTCTTGTTTTTCTTCAGTACCTCATTTTTGCTTTTTTAAATACAGCAAATATATGGAAGGGAGGAAGGGAGTACACTAGGCAATTACCCTTTTTGAGACTAAAATACTATACAGAACTTTTATGATAATAAAAAAATAGGAGAGAATAATAACAGACTACCTGCATTCCTTTGAAGAATAGTAAAATAAAAATTATAAAAAAGCAAGATAATTCATTAATCAAGCTTTATAACTATTTAATTACTTTAAGTAATTACTTGTCTACTTTAGACCAGTAATACTTTTGTACTTCATATTCTTTAGAAATATTGTTTTCATCTTCTTTTTTCTAGCTAGAAGAAACCAGAAGATGAAGCAATGAATCTTTTTCAGTTTGTTCTTATTTTATGTCTCTAGCTTCTGACTGAATACAGTAAATCCAGAGTACTAATCACCAAGTTCAACTAGCCAAGCTATGGACATTTTTTACAGCTCCTCATGGGTGCAGCCAGTAGGAGAATGCAGGCATATTTGCAGGCATCCAGCCAGATACAGACTTTAGAATAAGATATAAATTGGCCCATAGTAGCACCAATACTAGTCTGTCTTAAAATCCATGGTATATTTATTTGTGTCTGTGCCTTATTATGGAACCATCAACAACATTTTAAGATGCTAATCTTAAACTTTAAATCAGTTATGTCCAATCATGTATCCTGCCTAACCTATTTCATTTTTAAAAATACACCTCTACCCATTTCTACCACCATTTGCATTCATAAAATTTTTCCACTTGACACTAATTCATATTCTCTGACCTATATCTTGGCCTTTTCATTCATAGGATCACTAATTTAGACATTGCCTGTAAGCCAAACTACGGTACTGTTATTCACATTTCACTAACTATCAGATATCCCAGTATATACACACATACTGCCCTCAGGATTCAATGAATTATCATTGTCAAAAAAAACCTAATATTACATTAAGATAAGGTATTGATGGTGAGAAACAGTTATTATTACCTGTTAAGCCAATAGTAAAGAAACAGAGGAAAGTTATATCCCTATAAGAAACCATAATGTAGGCAAGAAGTTAGAGATTTAATAACTGTAATTACCAACTATTAGCTGGTATAGCTATTTTCCTTGTCTGTTCATTTTCTTACTTTTTTCCACAGAAAAGGTTACCTTTGATGGCATTATCGGTTGCTATGGCTGAAAGTTTTAAGGAGTTAGACATGAATTCCAGTCTTGGGTATGAATTCTTACATTTTATGAATGAAAGATCATACAGTATTCTTCATAGCTGAAGAACATATAGTCTGAACTTCCTATAAAGTTCATCCCCCCTACGGATTGCAGAATCATATTTTCTTTCTCAATTTGCATTAATATCCTGACTGTTTTCTGAAAACATAAAAATATTATTTTTCTAGAGCAGTATTCTTTCCAGCATCTGTGTAATTAATATTAACCTTAAAAGCCATTCGTACAGAAGTATCTGGCAAGTTGAGTCTCCTCTGTTTGCCTGTCAGTTTTCCTCCACCACATGCCTTTTCTGTTGGCCTTGTATTTTAAGAACCATGCCAACTATGAAATCTGCATTAGACTATATTTTGTACTTCTGGGATAACTTTCTGTCCAGCAAAAGGGTGGTACAACAGAAAGCAGCACAAACACAGAGTGGGTCAAGTTTTCACTGGGTGAAATCCAAGCTGCACTTGGTGGGGGGGGGTATTTGTTTTGGGGGAGTTTTGGGGGTGACGTCATGACAGTTTTTGACTCCTAGTGATTACCTGGACAATCCTTGAAGTTTCCTTGGTAAGATATCAGAAGTGGGTGCCATTGCCTGCTTCCTTAGGGCTAAGAGTGTGTGATTAGCCAAAGGTCAACTAGCTTGCTTTATGCCTAAAATGGGACTAAAACCCATGGTCTCCTGGTTTCTAATGTACTGCCTTAATCAGTACACCAAATTGACTCTTACACTTCTATTAGCAAAAGCCAGTTCTGGGTGTTGAGTGGGAGGAAGGCCGTTTCCCTTTCCTCTTGCACAGGCTTGCACATGCCTTCAAATCTGATTCAGAGAAACTCTTATTCTTCCAGAGCAATTGTAAGAATACACAGGAGTGACATGAAGAAGAGAAAGTCTCATCACCCAAGTGCAGATCTGCTAGTGCAGCTTTAAATTCTATTGATCATCACTTAATAGGCACTATTTGCCCTGCTAGCATTCCCTTGGTTTCCTCTGTGCAGTGCCACAAAAAGAGCAAAGGGCACACTTTTTATCAGTAACAGGCACACCAAGTCACTAAAAACAAAGTATTTTTTTAGAGCTAATCCCACAAGTAATATATGGATGTTGCATTACTGTTATCAACTGAAGCTGAGCCACAATGACTGTTCAGCCTACCTGAAACTGCAGAATAGTCTTTGGAGTTTATCAGTGTCAAATACATGTGTCTGCTACTCAACAAGCATTTTATTTAGAAAATGAATATCAGGAATGAAGTTATTGGTTGCATAAACTGTCTTGTATCTCCAATCATCCAGGTAATTCCAAATTCTGGCGAGTATTTCTTTGGGAATTGTGCTCAGGTCTCCGTCCTTTATCCTTTTCAGTTGGAATGAGTTGTGATTTTTACCCCTTTTAAACTAGATTGTTCAACTGCTTATTTTTACTTTTAGTGGTCCTATATATCCTCTGGGCAAAAAGATAGGATACATATCACAGAAATTAAAGTATACCTAGTAATAATTGCAGAGCTTAGAATTTGTGGCAAATTAATTGAAGAAAAAAACAATTTTCCCAATTTGATGCTCTTAATTCCCATTGCATATGACTTGCAATGCAATATATCTAGAAAATGCTGGATATGGGAAGAAGCAGCTGTTGAAGGATCCAAACCAGGACTCTGGAAGCAAAAGAAGAACAAACATACTGTATGTTAGTCCCCAGAGGTATTATGGTAGATTGATACTCTTCACCTTCCAAGTCAGGTTTTCAACTCTTTCTTTCTTCTTTGTTTCTAGGAAAGCTCTAGAAATGAGTTGCTGTATTGAAAGCACCCTGGCCAGGATCCTTGCAGAGTTTGAAATTACTCTCGAACAAGAAGTCCTACAACCCCTGAATAAACTGAGTGAGGTATCTTTAATCTCAGATCAAATCAAATCAAATCAAATCAAATCTTTACTACAGTCAGAAACCAGCAAAATATTTCATTTCTTTTCTCTTCACTCCTATTTCCATGTTTACTTAACCTCAGCATTATCAGAATTTGTCCAGCCAGAGTGCAATTCATGCAGTAAACTGTGGTTAAACGATTGATGATGGAATGCTTCAGGAACCCAGCCACATAGCCCTTCCTAACAAATGGGCAAAAGCTGCTGTAACTTAGGAGCTATGGGGACTTTGACTATAATGTTCATTTACAAGAAAGAACAAAATTAAAAGGTTGTTTAAATTTTGTAAGGCTGCTCACAACTATAGTTAAGGGTCAATATGCATTGGAAATAACTATCTTGCAATGCTTGACTTTCTAACTTAAGCAAAATCAGGAAACTGGCATTTCCTGTCAGGGTGACAGAAGAAAGACTACTAACTGCTTCTGCTGTTCAAATGTAAGAAAAGTATAGTAAGTAAGAAGCCACCCTAGGCCTCGGGAGAGTCAAACCCATTCTCAGTTACTGGAAGCTCACTGAATATACCAATCACTGTTTCTCAACTCAGCATTCTTAATGGAATGATTGTTGTAAGAAAAATTGGAAGAAAGACTACTTTCTTACTCCCTTGATCTCCTGGAGGAAAGGCAGGATATAAATCTATCAAATAAATAACAAACCTGGTTATGGTGAAAATTCTTGCAAGGGCCATCATAATATTAAAGTCAGAAAAAGAATAAAATGGGCAGAAATCCTGGAAACATAAGAAATAGGCTATTTTATGCGGATTAAAAACAAACAGGATCTTAATAGCATTTCCTCACTAGTCACTGAAAGCATTTTCTAGTGGCATTCAGCCATTACTGAAGTGATATAAAGCTTACTATTATAGTTGGTCCCACAGTCAGCCAGATGTTTAAACTGGACTTGGCATTTTTATATACCTACTGAGTCCTTCCCAAGGACCCAAGATAGGCAGGAGTTGTTGTTTAATAGTTAAGTACCGTTGCAGCATATAACCTGTTCCAAGTGAAGCTGCCTTTTGCAATTAACTCATGGTGATTTTTGTCAAGGCCGATGGTGTACAAGTGGTGCTGCAGATGTTTTGGGATTGCACCCAAGATGCCTATTACTATTGGTATTATTTTTGCTTTTGTTGTTTTTTTTCTACTGTTATTCTACTTTTATTTTGTAGGTCTTTGGATTTTCTCCAGTTCTTTCTTTTTTCTTTTGCTGCCTCTAGGTACTGCCATATCCACCATCCAGACTTTTTTGTCTTCCTTATCAACAATTGTTAAATCTGAGGCATTATATGGCAGGTGCTTATCTGTCTGAATTCTAAAGTACCAGAGTACTTAACTTCTTCATTTTCTATTTGCCTATTTTGTGCTGCTACCAGTTCTTACTTGCAAGCAAATGATATTTCTTGAAGGTATTGCAAAGTATCTTTATTACCATTATGTCTGGCCATTATACTTCATTATTATTGTGGTTGCTCACATAATAATATGACAGTCAAATGTTTAGACTGGATCTGGCATCATTATCATTAGTATTATTATATCTGGATGTATCTAAAGACCATTGAAAAATTTATTAGTTAAAAGTTACTGATGCTTATGGGAGCTGAGGCTAGTGTGAACCGTCCCTAACTCCTTCATTCCAACCTTTTCTAGGAGGAGCTGCCTATCATCCTGAAACACAAAAAGAACCTTCAGAAACTTATTTTGGATTGGAACATCATCAAGAGCCGGTATCGGGGAGATGTAATGAAACAGAAAAATGGGGAGGGCTCAATGAAATCTTTAAAAGGGAGTGATGGGGAAAAGTCTCTTGAGATGGAGCATGTTTTGCGGGGGGGGGGGTTGTGTTTTTGATAACATCACCTTGGCAACAAGACCTCCATCATCCAAAGCCTTAAAGCACTGACTAATTTAGCATCCTAGATTATAATTTTCTTAGATTTGAAGTTTAGGTTTAGGTTTGTGTGAACTAGCCACAATGGTTTCTAAATGATGGTTTAAGGCTTATGATATATTGCAATCACTGTCAACTGAAAGAAGCTGTTTATTTGGACAAAATACAGTTTAGTACTTCAAAAGTACTTCAAATCTTTAAGGTATCATTTTTTAATCTATTACCAGATATACTGTACTGTACTTCCTATTACTCAGTCAGCATGGCCAGTGGCATATTATAGTCCTCATTTAATGACTGCAATTGGTACCAGTAACTCCATCAATAAATGGCATGGTCATAAAATGAAATGTCATCTAAGCATATTGACTTACAGAAGTTGGCAACTGCAGTTGTTAAGTGAATCATCCTCAGTCGTTAAGCATGATGTAATATGATTGTAACTTGCAACTTTCTACAGGCTTCCCTATTGACTTTATCAGAAGCCAGCTTTGAAGTTCTCAAATAATAGTCACGTTGGGGATCAGTTATAATAGCACTGTCACGTTGAATGATTGCAAACCAGCAGTTGTTAAGTAAGGACTACCTGTACTGATATTTAAGAGATGCCAGGTTGGGGAAAGCTGCACAAATAGATGATCCCTTACATGCCTGTTCAACTGTATTTCAATTTGGGAGTCCCACTTTCCATATGTCTTATATTACTATTTGTTTTCCATGCTGACTTGCATAAATTATTTAATGTTTCTAAGCAAATGCATGGATTAAGGAGAGGCAATTGCTCAGTGGTAGAACTCCTACTTTGCATGTAGTACATCTCAGCATCAACACTTGCCATTTCCAGATTAGACAAGAAAAACAGCTGCAAATGTTAGATAATTGCCATTAATCCATGTCAGTAATAGGAAACTAAATTCTCAAGGCTGTTAGAAATGGCTTTCATGTTCTTAGATGTCTTTTCAGTTAGTAACTGCTTGCTATCATATTCACATCAGTAAAGTGTTTCACTGCTATGCTTGCTAACTGAAAAAATAAACCATATTCTCTTATATTGCATAAGGGCCTATCTGGTTTTAGCCTCCATAAATCCATCATATACTTTAGTATCATAAGGTCAAAATATTAATGTTTAGATTTTTGTTCTGCCTCTTTCAAGTGTACCTCGAAAAAGTAATGTTATTTATGGCATTTCCAGAAGTCCACTATCAGTGCAGAGCAATGGCCATAAAGAGTCATGTTTACATACACAAATGTGACAGAGAGTGTAGCATTGTTCCTCTTTCAGGTTCCCGATTACCAAATTATTTTAATGAAAAGGCCTTCTGCCCAACATTTTCATCTGTGTGTTCAAGTGGATACATGTACTGTATTTTTGGACATAAGAATTGTATGGATATACATACAGATATTGTAATATGAGTGGTATAAATACAAAGCCACTTTACTACTTCTGATACTGTGTTGGGATGAACTAAGGAATAATCAAGATAGAACACATTACTGAGCATTAGAAATAATATGATTAGTTGCAACTTTCCATCTGTAGATAGATATAATTCACATTCCATTTACTTAAAAGAAAGTGACCATCCAGCAATGCCTATAGTGCTCTTATGCTATCCAAGATATGCCAAAGGCTAAAAGGGAAAGTTATTGCCCAATTAATGGCTTGATTTGGAATAATGTTTTATATATATATTAATATTATGAAGGAATCTCTCAAGTGTTCCAATCTTGTCTCATTTTTATTTTTCCTTATTTCTAAACAATGAAAAGAATCAGAAAGATTTCTTCCCATCTCCCCTTTTATTCTTACAACAGTGTGAAATAAAACAACCACAGCCACTCAGTAAGCTTGGACAAGAATTTTTTTATTAGAGTTTGTATCCAAGTGTTACAAGTATATGACAGTGATGTTAGTAGAAGAATAACAACTTCTTGGCTTGTTTTATGTCTTGGGGAAATTAATTTACCTCTTTTATTTTAAAAAAAGGACCTACAAAATTTGTACCATCTAAATTTGGCGATTTATCCTTAAGTTTAGATTGCATGAAATTGCCAAGTTATACAGAATAAATAAACTGGATGGTATTGGTTGTTCACCTATGCAATAAGCTTTCTCAATCAGCCAAGATTTGAACTCAAGCCTCCCTAGTTCTAGACTGGCACTCAAAACATTGCACTACACAAACTGCTGTTAAAACAGTTTGGGCTTCCCACTCCACAGGAAACATAGCATCACATGGATGTCTGCATTCAGAGTTCCAATCTTAGGTCTCACAATAACAGCTCAAACTCTGATTATTAAAAAAATCTTCCATATCAAATGTATCCTATTTCCTAATTTTGAAATACCATCAAATCTTCCTGTTTTTTTTAAATTGCAGTTTAAACCAAGTTGCCAAGAATTCCAGTAACAGTGTCAGTGCTGTCACAACTTCAGGAGCCTCCTCAGCTGCCTTAAAGTTGGAGAATCTGAAGGAGGAGGAAGAGGAGATGAAGAGGAGGGTTGAGCAGAGTAAGGTACTTATACATAGAAACAGCTTGATCAAGAATGTATTGATTTATCTTAGTCCACTCTTCAATTCTGGAATAAAGAAACATATTTGTATAAGAAATTCATCAAGTACAGGAGAGCTGAGAAAATTTTTTAAAATAAACTGGAAAGAATAGAGTGTTGATGTAGTTTCAGATTTATTTATTTATTTATTTATGAGACTTATATACCGCTTTAGGTGCAAGCACTCTCTAAGCGGTGTACACCAGTAAGCAATGTATATGTATATTTACATCGCCCCCAACAATCTGGGTCCTCATTTTACCTACCTCGGAAGGATGGAAGGCTGAGTCAACCTTGAGCCGGTGAGATTTGAACCGCTGACCTGCTGAACAGTCAGCTAAAGTGGCCTGCAGTACTGCACTCTAACTGCTGTGCCACACCTTGGTTGTGTTTAGATTGTCTAGTGATGGAACCAGTCTCTACAATCAATTCTATTGTGTATTGGATAGCTTCCACAAATGAGCTCAAAATGCCAAACTAGTTTCTAATGATTGTCACCCCAAAACCTACCTGATTGCTAAAATAAGACTATTGCAAAACTCCTGCATCTCATTACTCTAGCCTAGAAGTCACCATGGATCTTGTAACAGCTACCAATAGAAGCAAAAGACTTTGTTGATTTCCATTAGCTGTATACATGTATCCTCAGAGCCATGCAGTTACATTCTAGAAGTACACTACAAGTATACTCCCTATCTGTATTAGGAGTTTGTTAATGCTGTAATACAGAGTTTCCCAATCTGGGCAATTTTAAGATGCATGGACTTCAACTCCCAGAATTCTCCAGCCAGTCATGGAAAATTCTGGGAGTTGAAGTCCATATGTCAAGGCTGCCTTGACTGGGAAACCCTGCTGCACTGAATGAATGTCAGGAAATATAATGATGAAATCTTATGCTTATTTTTTCATGATTATGTCAAAGTGTAATATTTCCCAATACTGTTCCAGGATGAATATATGGCTGATTTATATCATTTTTCAACCAAGGAAGACAGCTATGCTAAATACTTTATCAAAGTAAGATTTAATTCCTTTTCTTTACTGCTCTATTTATATTTTGAAAATCACATGTCCTAACTTCTGAAAATTTTATCTCTCCATAGACAAGACTTGTAGGAAAAATACTAATTAGAATTACAATTCTGCTTGCATGTTTCTCTGTGGCAGTTGTTGGAAATCCAGGCAGAGTATCACCAGAAGTCTCTGGAATCTCTAAATTCTACGTTGGCAGAGCTAATGAGTTCTCAAAACCAGTCAGGTACAACTTGAGATGCATTTTTTGGTATGACACATTAGCAATAAATAAATTGCTATTATTCAGCCAGAGCTTTGGGACTATTACAAAGAAAAGGCTGCAAATACAGTATGTGGAACTGAACATTAATACTTTTGGCAGGGACATTCTCTCCTCTGCTTAGATGGGGTCCTTCTTAACTGATGTTTGCATTAACCTGTGGTAGTTGGCTAGAAATGGCTTCGGCCATCAAAAAAAGCCTGATATTAGCCCGGAACAGCAGAGAGGAGATGACTCTGGAAATTAACATTCTTTAATAATAATAAGGTTGGAAGGGACCTTGGAGGTCATCTAGTCCAACCCCCTGCCCAGGCAGGAAGCCCTATACCATTTCAGACAAATGGCTGTCCAATCTCTTCTTAAAGACTTCCAGTATTGGAGCATTCACAGCTTCTGGAGGCAGGTTGTTCCACTGGTTAATTGTTCTCACTGTCTTTAATCTTTGTCCTTTCTCCTCCCTTGTTTAGATGCCCCTTTTCCATTAGATGCAGCTGTACCAGGGGTGTATGGAATGCCATTAGAAACTCACCTAAAGGCTTCTGGGCGAGAGATTGCACTTCCCATTGAAGCCTGTGTTATGATGCTGTTGAGCACAGGTATGCGGGAAGAGGTAGGTGCCCCCCTCTGTCCAGCTATTCATTTGCCATAGACCTTCTGGCTTCTCTCTTATTTTTGTTTCTTCTCTTAGGGGCTCTTCCGGCTGGCAGCTGGAGCTTCTGTGCTGAAGAAACTAAAATACTGTCTTGACAGCGGCTCAAATATTCCGGATGAATTCTACATAGACCCTCATGCTGTGGCAGGTAGGTGATCAGCAGAACTGTACAGATCTTCAAAGAGGCTTTTCAGTTAAATTTGAGTAGAGCAAAGCACACAGTTCTCCCACTTCCAAGCTTCTAAGCAGCCTTACCTTGCTGCTTCACAGGAAAGCAAAGCATTTACTTTGAACATCATTATTTGTGGCATCTTTGCACAGCATAATTCCATCTTTCTCTCAGACAGCAGTAAACAACTTAAGGTTCTTTAGATAGTTTGGAAAACAGTTCCCAAACTCTGGTCATTGGCTACAATATTCATAATATTGAACATTAGACACATACCAGGTAATTTACATCTTGTTTACAGCTAGGCAGTCATACTGTGTCAAAACCATACTTCCTTGCTTCCAGGTGCACTAAAATGTTACTTACGAGAATTGCCACAGCCATTGATGACCTCTGAACTCTATGATGATTGGCTGAAAGCTGCCAGGTGAGTTGGAAATAGAAAAATGGACTTAAGCGCACTATATTTTTTTCAGTCTTCGGTTGAGTTTTATTTATCTGACAAACTAATACCCCCTGGTTTACATTGTAAAAATAGTTATAAAATCTATTTTCTTGCAAATATTAAGAAGACTCACCCAAATTGTTTGGCTTCAGAGAAGTTCAGCCAGGTGCTTCCACCAACTGAGAGTTAAAGAAAGCTGTGGTGGCAAAGTGGTTAGAATGCAGTATTGCAGGCTAATTTTGTCGACTGCCAGCAGTTCGATTCTGACTGGTTGACTCAGCCTTTCATTCTTCCAAGATTGGTAAAATGAGGACCCAGATTGTTCGGGGGCAATTTGCTGACTCTGTAAACCACTTGAAGAGAGCTGTAAAGCACTATGAAGTGGTATTTAAATCCAAGTACTATTGCTATTGCTAAAGAGGATTGCTCCATCCATATCTGAGAAGCCTTAGAGCAGTGCTTTTCAGCCTTTTCACAGATTGTTCCACTTTTAGGACATGACAATATTCCACCAGTGCTTAGCAAGGTGTCAAAAACTTGATGACCAAAAAAAAAAAAAAAGGAAAAAAGTACTGGTTTTAATTTCTTCGGTGGAAATTCCTTTGCTGAATCACTTTCCCTTTGCACTGATAATGTATGATGAATTTATTCATATTTATCAATATGCACACTACCTTGGTGGTCAAGTGACTGGTTGGCCCTTCTTTTTCTCTCCCTCTCCTCTCTCTCTCTCTCTCTCTCTCTCTCTCTCTCTCTCTCTCTCTCTCTCTCTCTCTCTCTCTCTCTGCCTGCTGGGCTTTCCTTCCATAGCCTTTACTCCTTCATTGATCCCTCTGCTCGTCTCACAGAAGCCTCTCCTCTTCTCCCTCTCTTTCTTCGTCCCCTTCTCTTTCTCCGTCATCTTTTTTTTCCTCTCCCTCTCCCGCCAAAACCTCCTCCTTTTATATCCTCTCCTCTCTCCCCCCACCATCTCTTCTGGGTGCGTCGGAAGTGCCAATCAGTATGTAGTCGTGCATGCCAACCCTGAGCTCACAGCAGTCCTGCAGCTCCAACTGATTCTTTCACCCCAAGGCCTTTCTGCTGCTCCCAGTGATAGCAGAGGCTGCTGGAAGCACCTATCAACTGGAGCTACGCACACCGATCCTGCACCCTCAGCAGAGCCCTAGCAACACCACAGTTCCAGCTGACTCTCCCCCAGGCCTGTGTGGCATTTCTGCCACTTCAGCTCATGGCACTGCCGTTGCTTCAGTTCATCCCCCCCACTACACTTCTCTAGGTTGCGTATTACCTGCCAGGTGCCGAAGTACCACCAGTGGTACACGTATCACTAGTTGAAAAGCCCTGCCTTAGAGGATGTAAATGAGAAGAAATACAGCCAGAATCTGATTACATTGTCCTTCACTATTAGGCAATAAGAAATAGTATGAGAAATTCTCACAAGTGCTATGTTCTGGCCTTCCTTTTCTGCCTCAAAAAAAATATTATCACACCCTTTTTTCTTCTTCACTTTTCTTTTTCAGTGCCAAAGAGCCAGACATTCGACTAGAGGGCCTCAAGGATGTTTGTAATCTTCTTCCCAAGGACAACTACAACAATCTGAGGTGTGACACAGCTATACATTTTTAGAACTTTCAAGGATCAATTTTAAATTTTATTATAATATATAATGACATTCTTGAATGTTCGTATTTTTATGTGTTCACTGCCTTAATTCAGAAAGTTGGCTTATAGGCTTACTTAAATGAAGATGTAAAGCTTTTCTGCTCCCTGCCTTTCTGTGATAGGTCAAACATCATCTTTTTGTTCTAGTTGAAATTCAGTAGAAAAACCTTAGAATCCTAAGAAAATCAAGGCATTGAGTTTTGCTTTTACAAAGTACTCTTTCTTTGTAGGTATCTGATTCGTTTTTTAGCCATGCTGGCTGAACAACAAGAAGTGAATAAAATGTCCCCAAGCAACATTGCCATTGTCCTAGGACCCAACCTACTGTGGCCCCAGCAGAATGAAAGGTAAAGTATAGGTGTCTCAGAAGAAACATACTCTGTGTGTTTCATATAGTATATAGTACACATAGTGATGGCGAACCTTTTAGAGACCGAGTGCCCAAACTGCAACCCAAAACCCACTTATGTATTGTCGGGTGCCGGGTGGGTGTGGCCCGTTGGGTGGGCGTGGCTGCGGTGGTAACAGCACCTGGGTGGGACTAAAAAGTTCAATCAATCAATTCCAACTTTGCGAGATCTTTTTTTTCCACGAGAAGTTGAAATTGATTGATTGATTGAACCTTTTTTTTTTTTTTTTGCACACAACAGCAGAGGCCTAAAGTGAAAAGGTTTTATAAAACCCAGCTGAAGGCCCAGGACTGGGGCAACGGTGCATGTGCCCACAGAGAGGACTCTGCATGCCACCTGTGGCATGCGTGCCATAGGTTCTCCACCACGGATATAGTATATTCAATAATGAATTATTGAGAAATACCTCACGCATTCTATCTATGTAATATGTTGTACCAAAAATGATAAATGTTACTCTCTTCCAAGCTTGGTACTATGCATCAGATGCACTAAATTATAATGTTCATTACTCCCTAGTTAATAGCATTACTGTTGGGAATTGTAGCACAAAACAACTAGGGACCCATAGGATGGATAAAGGAAGTAATCTAGGGCAAATTCTTTTAAAACTGGGAAACATTTGGAAAGTGCAACTTTTTTCATCACTACAACAATGTGATTACAGCAGTTTAATTTTTGCGGTTTCAATGTTCCTCATTAAGAGACCTTATTGAGAACTTTTTTTTTATTTGCAATATAGAGAAGAAAGTCTTAATTTCTTTTTCAGCCATGCCAAACCAGTAAGTGGCTTGTAGTTTAAGCAGATACATAAACAGATCTCCTTCCCAACTCCCATGCACAGGTTCAGCTATCCAAGAATTAGATATAAAGTAAAAAGTTGTAAATAACTTCATAAATAATTAGTTAAGCTATTAAATAATTCCTTGCCTAAAGTAATGATACTGTCAATATATTCCTTATAGAATATGTCTGTGTATGTAACTGGGTAATTTCTACTTTAATCAGTGGCAGTAATTTCTCCTAGTTGGCAGTCTTTTGTAGCTAGTGGAATACTGCTGGCCTTCCTCCAATCAACTTCTGCCTGTGGACATCTGTACAGAGCATGCATGATCCTATGTCACATCCTTCTCCATCTTTGGTGATCTTCCTATTCACCTTGGAACTCTTTGGCAATCTTCCTCAGTCCATCTTGGAATCTGCACTTCTTCACCAATCAAAACTACCTAAATCCTACTTAGTTTGACTATTATCAGCTTCTTCTGTATCTCTCCAGCCACAGCTCCAAAGCAGCTGTCAGACTTTTAACTGTCTTCAGTTTTTTGTGTAACTGCCAGCTCTCCTAATGTGAGAAACTGTGTGTGCGCTTGTGTGTGAAATATTTATTTCTTTCACTCTATATTTTTATATAGCATTTCTCAAGCTTCTCAAGAAATAAAAGAAACTGAATGGGCATTCCCTGCCAAAATGAAGGGGGGAAATCCAGTTGCTTCCCCCCTTAAATCAGTTAATATCTTTCAAATTAGGTTTTTATCCGTTCTCTAGAAAACACACATGAACAGCAGTGCTTTCAACCTAATGTTCTGTTCTTAAAGTTACCAACCAGAAACAGATGGGAATCCTTATGGAAGACATAACTGCATGCCTTCCTACACATTTTCAGGAGCAATCAATACTGAGATATATTTCCTATTTTCAGGGAATTAATATATATCAATATATATTCTAACAATGATAGCTTTATCCTATCACCTCCTGTTTAATACCACATAAATATAAAAAGCAATCACCCAGATGGAGAGGATAGTATTATTAAATTATTTATGTGCACTTGTTGTAATCAGGTTAAATCTTATTAGATGTTCAGAGATCAAGCAGAAGAGTAATATTTATATGCTGACATGTTGGTGAAGCATACCTGTAAAGATAAGCAAGGCAGATTAGGGCAAATATAGGAGGTGGCTTCAGAATCTGCTCAGTGTTGTTCTTGGCTTCTTTCTCCCAGGTCTCAAGTGCAGCTAGACATAGCTTCTGCATCCTCCATCCAAGTTGTGGGAGTTGTGGAACCTCTCATACAAAATGCTGAGATCCTCTTTCCAGGAGGTAACACAAATTCTTTTTTCTAAGGGCAAACTGGACTCTTCCACACAGCTTCTAAGCAGATACATGTAGTTGGTATCAAGTTGAAAAGGATGGCTTAGGGAGACTGGAAAATGGAATTAGTAAATGATTCTGTGAATTCATTAGTCCCTACAAAAAAGAAATTGCTTTATGGAGTAATTATGCATTGCAATAATATCATTCATGTACTGTATTTCTCTTTGCCATGCAAGTTTCAATAGCAAGAGTTTTGCTATCCAGTGTTACAATAAGAGCTGCAAAATGTGTGTGTGTGTGTGTGTGTGTTTGTGTGTGCGCGCGCGTAGGAGTTCTTAATCTGTGCTTCTTTGGAGCAAATAAAATATATAATTTATATAAATAATGTTTAATATTTAAAAATGAGGTTCTTTATAAAGGTGAATAGAGAGATGGGTTTAAAAATATTTCACACTTTTAAAGATGTAGGGATAAAAAATTAGTATATCTGAGCCGTTTTTGGGGAGAACTCAAATCAATGTGAGATGCAGAAGCTGCATGTGGATGATTTTTATCAGGTATGTTTTATATGTAGTTACCAACTCTTCTCAAAGGAACCTCCAAGGCACTTCATTAAATTATGTGTTGAATGTCATCATGGTATTTCAGCCAAATGTATTACCTTTCTCCAGGGCTAAACCTGGATCCTAGAGTGGTGGTTCTCAACCTTTTTAATGCCGTGACCCCCAACCACTCGTAAGTCGAGGACTACTCAACTGGTTGTAAGTCGAGGACTACTCAACTGGTGCAGCACCGTTTGCAGAATGGGACTTTTGGCGGGCTCAGCAGGGCAGAGACAGCCTGGACAATTCCTATTGGCTTTTGAAAGCCAATAGAATTAGACTCTATTCAAGAGAGTCTATTCTATTGGCTTTCAAAAGCCAATAGAATAAAAGGGAGTAGCACAGCTAAGGAAAAGGGGGAAAAATGGCGGACTGTTTTGTTTGGCGACCCCCGTGAAATGGTTGTTCGACCCCAAATGGGGTCCCGACCCACATGTTGAGAACCACTGTCCTAGAGGGAGGTGCTTTCTTAATCAAAAAGCAGATAAATGAACAGATAGTGCCTTTTAGCAATTTAAACACCTAGCTCTTGGCATTAACTTTTAAGGGCTTTGGAGGGAAGAGTCACAGATTTCTGACTTTTAGCCAGGCTGTCTCTTCTTGACTTTGCATGAATTGACTATTCTTAATAAAGCACTAATAAATCTTATGAGAAAGAAAGATGTGGAAGAAATCAGAGATGAACCTTCTGCTACTAGAGATAATTGCAGAACATTATAATAGCTTTTAGACAGACTATCTCATGCATTTTTTTTCTTTTTTCCTTGAGATATTAACTTCAATGTCTCCAGTCTGTTCACTCCTCCATTAGACATCAAAAATCAAAACATCCTCACAATAGAAGAACCTTCAGCAGTGTTTCTGCCTTCTGAATCTAATTCCCCTATGCCTGAAGAAAGGTATACATAGACAGCTATGCTCCTTATCAGTTTGTACTCCTCCCACCCCAGTTTCAGTTTAAAAAAAAAATTTCACTCAGCCTTCCAGCTAGAGTGATATCCATTTGAAGATATCTTCTTCTGTTGGGCTTGTCTGGTCCAAGTCTGATTTCAGAATAAAGAACGGGGTATTGATAAAACCTACCAGTCTTCCTCTGTACCATATCAAAAGTTATGCTAAAATGAAATTGGACCATGACTGGAAAATTGTTTCTAGTTTGGAAGATTAATTTCTGGAAAATGGCTGGTCCAGGATGGCTAGAACAGTGTGGTCCAAAGGAGAAATGGAAGGTGTTGCACTTTCCTACCAAGAATGTTGTGAATAAAAAGACCATGAAAGTATTCATCTGACTTAGCATCTGGACAGCAGCATAAATATACATACAGAGCATGTGGTCACAGTTGCTCTAATATGGATTGAATACATTGTGCTTTTTTCAGTTATATCTGTTCCTCAAAAGAATTGTAGCAAAATGTTTCAATTAGAAAACATGGAACTTCTGTTATCCAATTTTTATTGAGATACAGTTCTTTTTAGTGATGCAATGTGCCCATTTACTTCCTATCACAACAGGACACTGCTGCAGTTTATTTAATACAAGGGTATCAAACTCCAACATCACGTGACGTGTCATGACATATCGCAACTTTTTTTTTCCATTGCCGGCAATGGGGTGGGCACAGTTTTGGCATGATGCATCCAGCCCATGGGCCGTCAATTTGACACCCCTGATTTAATACAATAGTTACAAATAGACCAGGTATAAGTCTAAACCTTGCTTAATAAAACATTTGTAAAAATAATAAAGGGGGAATCAAATAATCACTATACCTACAGTAACATACTATACATAAGCTACTTATCTTACAGCTTAACATAATGATCTGCTTTATATCCTACTCTAAGATGATGGCTGGGTTTCTAATAAAAACCTAACCAATCATAAGCTACTCTGTTACTTTAGCTTGCTCTGGTATGTGCTGCTTGTGCAGCCATATTGTTGATGCTTACAGGAAAAACACTCCAGAGAAGGCGGCTTTCTCCAACCATCATTATGAAACAGGATATGATTGTATGCATTTTAACCTGACTTTGTACTAACACTGTGGTGACGAACCTAGGGCACGTGTGCCACAGGTGGCACACAGAGCCCCAGTCCTAGGCCTTCAGCTGGGTTTTATAAAACCTTTTTGCTTTAGGTCTCCGCCGCCGTGTACAAAAAAAAAAAGGTTCAATCAAGTTCAACTTCTTGCGGGGAAAAAAAAGATCTCACAAAGTTGGAATTCATTGATTGAACTTTTTAGTCCTATCCAGTCTGCCGTTACCACCGAAGCCATGCCCACCCAATGGGCCACGCCCACCCAATTGACCACACCCACCCAATGGGCCACGCCTACCCAGCACCAGGCAATACATAAGTGGGTTTTGGGTTGCAGTTTGGGTACTCAGTCTCTAAAAGGTTCGTCATCACTGTACTAACAAGTCAGTAGCATATAAAAAGCAGGACTAATAGTCCCTCCCTCAAGCCTACATTAAAAAATAATCCCAAAGAAAAACACATTAGGAAAAGAGAAAAGAAGAAAACATAACTTGGGAGCCAGTTTTTATGACTTATTCTTCTCTGGAATGCACAAAGCAAATTTCAGCATTTCTTCACTGCTCAGTGAAGGGAATAAAAACTCCACTGTAATCTTCCTGGAATACAGGGGAGCCACTATTTTAGTGGTTTGTGGTTGATATCAAAGGATTAAAAATGGAAAGTATCTCTGGAATTTCTCTGTATACTAATTGCTTTTGGAAGCCTACAAATGAGAGTTTATAAGACTTTTCCACATTGACAGGAAAAAATCTGAAGTTATTCCAGAAACAGTGTCCTCAAAAGTGACCCAGTCTTCTACTGAAACAACAATCTGCCCACCTACCTCTCCTGCTGATGAGACCTCACGAAAAAGTAAGTTTCATAGTACTACCATAGTAATCATTGACACCAGCTGCCAATGTTCCCAAATCACTGCATGTTTTGAATTTTCCCACAATGCATTTATGTGTTATATATAGTGTCCTCACAAGTTCTAATTTTGTGTTATTAAAAAATGCTTCAAATGGGATTGTAGCAAGATACATTCATTAAATACAAGACAATTGTACTATTTTGTATTATGAAAGCATTATTTGTGGCATGGGAGATTCAAAAGGTTTTAGTTGTGCAATCGGTGTTCCTTAGAATTTTAGACAGATCTGATGATAACATTTTATACTGATACTTAAGGAGTAATGGAATAGTGGCACAATATATTTTGATTGACAGAGTTGAAAGCTATCTGCTTGGAAATATGCAATGACATACTACTTGTTGGCTGTATTATTCTGTTTACCATCATATCATTCTGCTATTCATAACTGTCTTTTGTTTTACTGTCATGTTCAGAAAATTCATAGCATAGTCAAGGATAACTAACTAGAGCATAGCTCTGTATGTGCTTTGAAGTGACAAGACTAGATAAAATAGAGGGAAACATATATAGAAAATTCATACTGCAGTTTGATAAAGTTGGGCATAATCTTATTGTACAGATTTCAGATTTCAGTTTATCCACAATTCTGGTATTGTTAGGAACCACCTTTTGCAGTTAACCACATATAAATAACACATATCAAAACCCAGCATTTTTAGAAAATTTTATTTCAAGTTTAAGAAACGGATACAGAGAAAGTACATAGAAAGAAAATAGTTAAAAGAGAGTTTTATATCAAATATGCCAGCGTTTTTCTGGATTCATGTAAAGCTGAGATCCAGGAGTAAGAATAAAAAATGTCTAAAATATGGGTTTTTTTCTTTCATTCTCCTTTACAGCAAAGCGGGTGGCTCCACCTAGACCTACCATGCCTCCACCCCATCCTCAAACCACACCGCTTGTTCACCTTCACATGCCCCCTCCTTCTCCAGAGTCTGTCTCCATCCCTAAAGCCTTGCCTCGAAGAACAGTAGGGGGACCAGCACGAGCTCCAGTTGTGCCTCCCCCACTTCCTCCCCAGCCAGCCAGAAGGCAGAGTCACAAAGCTCCGCCATCACCTAGGGCTCCTTTAGAAGCCATGAACAATAAGGCAGCTGCAGCTGAAGAGGATTCTACTAATGACTGCAGTAGAGAAACTCCCAAAGATTCCATCCATACAAAGAAAGAAGCCAATGAAGAAAAAATCAGCTCTCCATCTGCTGCTGCTCAGAAAGTAGAAACTCTGGAGAATGTTTGAGAGGAAGAGTTTTACTGGCTTTGCTTTTGCCTATCCAATTTGTTGCAATTCTTTTCGCACTGGTATTTTGTTAAATGTTCCGCAAATGCATCAAGGTGCAAGGGTCATGTCTCTTGGGACCCTTAGGTATGGTCTATTTAAATCAAACTCCCCCCCCCAACCCCCCCCCACAAAATAGAAAACCCTCTCCTCCTGTTTACAAACATTAGAGCATCAGTCAGTATAGGATGTCCTTCATGCAATATTTGAATCCAAGCCCTGTACAGGAGCAGTGGTCTGATACAACATACTTCACTTTCCTACGATTCTGTTATCAGTCTATAAAGCACAAAATAGCTTTTCATTAATAGTACTCTGCTTTTTTTATTATTTTTGTGGAAGCTTCTGAATAAATGTTAAAAGAAGATAGATTATGTTGTCTTCTCTTTATTGCAGTTATGCCATACATCTTGCATTAATCCTATCTATGAGAATTATACTTACCCTTTTAAAAAGTGGTTATTTTGTTGGAGAAACATTTTATCTATAACTCAATTTTAAGAATGTCTCTAGTTCATGTAAGATGATCCAAATAGTTCATATAGGCAAAAGGCAAATCAAAGAAACTGTGTATCAATTTTGCCTGTATCAAAGATAAATACAGCTCTTGTTTTATTGAGATAAAAGGTGTTTTTTAACATTATAAAGTCTAATAAATACATTGCCAATGAATACCCTTATCAATTTTCACTTTTAAGAACTGCTTCAAAAACAAAGGAAAGGATAGGCAAATAAAATAAAATTGCAATTGAAAGGCAATATATAACTTTTGGTAAGAAAACAAATACACTGTAATAGACAAGAAAGAGCATAATAAAAATCCTGGGTCATACATGACACACAGAGAAAAAAAAAGAACAAATGCAGCAAGCATTCATGCTGACACAATAAAAATGGGCCCATCAGAAGCAGCTGAAGAGTTCAAATCCCTAGCCTTTCCTGGAGAACAATATTTTTTCTGCATGCTTTAAATGGCTAGAATGTGCTTTCAAGCTTTATTTCCCAACCCTGTACCTATGTCAGGCACGAAAGACCAGGTCCACACACAAAGGTCCAATTAAACAGATTTATTGCTAAACAGCCTATGCACAGAAATCTTCTCAACTAATGGTTAGCACCTGTTTGGAGTTAAATAAGGGTCCATGGAATTCAAGGGAAGTTGGACTTAGTCCATTTGTGACTAAGTTGAGAGTCTAGGCTGGTTCTTCTGTTAACTTCATCTGTAGGCTTTGCCATTTCTTTTCCTACATGCTGTCACCTTGTTTTTTATTCTTTTCACAGAGGAAAAAGTAGGAAAACAAGTGAACGCAGTATCTCAGGCAATTCTCTTAATTTCTATAGCATCTGGCATTTACCCTCAACCAGCTTCTTGAATACAGTTTGCCAACAGGGGGCTTTCTAAAGGTAGCAAGAATAGCTTCCATGGAAGAAAATGGAATCAGTATTTTGCAGTACTTGAACAGGTATACTATTTTGTTCAGCACAGGAGTCACATATATGCGATGGGCACTATTTAAATCAGATGAGGACAACAATGATAGGACAGACATACATAGGTAGGTAAGACTAGGATATAATTTCCTATAAGGCAGTGTTTCCCAAACTTAACAATTTTAAGGCATGTGGACTTCAACTCCCAGAATTCCACAGCCAGCGTTGCTGGCTGTGGAATTCTGGGAGATGAAGTCCTCATGCCTTAAAATTGTCAAGTTTGGGAAACACTGCTATAAGGTAATGTCCTTCTGTACCAGAAAGTCCACATTCTGGAGAGAGGATCATTGGTTTGAAAGAGGAGTAAAAGAGGCCATTTATGTTAACACTGAGCAGCCATTTCTCAACAGAGGAGGAGAAGACACCATTTTATCTCCTGTCTACAAGGCAAACCCTGCAGCAAAACCCTTCTCCAAAAGAAGATTCCACCCCCACCACCCCCATCTGCACTCTGATACAGGTGACCCTGAGGGCACAGATAAACCCTCCAAGGGGCCTCAAGAGCTCTCAGGGAGAGGGCTAACGACCAGAGAACAGCAAAGAAACATGATCCCTCCACCCCACCCCAATCCTGTCAGAACTAATCCTTCCATCCCATCCCCACCCCCATTCTGCCACAACCGATGAAACTTCTTCGATGAGAAGCGAAACGTCCTCCTCAAGAAAAAACAGTCCAGTTGCCTTTCGATAAAGCACCTTTGAGATAACCATGACCTGGACGAGTGACCATCTCCACAGACATCCCTCCGTACGGCACCGGAAGCAACCCGCCGAAAACCGCTCCGTCCTCAGGTACTCCGCCTCCTTCCGCACTCAGGGCCTGCAATAGGTTCTTCTAACCATCCATCTTTTCTCTCACCAGGTTCTTTATTCTGTTGCCTTTAAGCTCCACTCGGGTTTTTTTTTTTTTCACGGTCCGTAACGTGAGTTTTTCAAACGTTCATTTGTAAGAGCCTTTATCCTTCTATCGAACAGGTTTGCAACACGTGCCACTTTATTTTGACCCGCCTCTTCCTTGTTTTCTTCTACCAATGGGCTGAAGCTACAGGGGCGGGGGAATACTACTTTACCCCTACCGCTCCTCAGTTAGAAAGGAAGACGAGCGCCCCCTTACGGGTCTTGCTTAGAACGCCCTCTTGTATTTTCTTTCTTTCTCGCTTGTAAACCGGTTGTCATGGAGCAACACGGCCCGCCCCGCTTTTAGCACTTCGGGCGAATACCCCAGCCTTCCCCTTTTAATGCATTCACCGTACCAGCTCCTGTGATTGGACGACGACTCTCAGATCTTCCCTGTTTCGTTCTAACCGGGTCGAGCCCCCGGCTCTTCAGGCATCTGATTGGTACTGTTTCCTTAGTCCGTCAAGGGAACGACGCGCTTCTGATTGGCTGCGTCGCCGCGAGGAGGACGGGGGGCGGGGCGGCGAGTGCGGTTCCAGCATGGCGGGCTGCATGCGGCTGAGCGGCGCTTGTCTGCGCGAGGTGCTGGGCGAGGCGCAGGGGCTGCTCTTCGACTGCGACGGGGTCCTGTGGACCGGCGAGCGGGCGGTTCCGGGCGCGCCGGAGCTGCTGGAGCGCCTGAACCTGAACGGGAAGACCACCCTGTTTGTATCCAACAACAGCCGCCGCTCAGTGGCCGAGCTGGAGCGTCGCTTCTCCCGCCTTGGCTTCCGCGGCGTCCGCGGCGAGCAGGTGTTCAGCTCCGCTCTCTGCTCCGCGCTCTACCTCCGCCAGCACCTTCTGGGCGGGGAAGCTGGCGCCGGCGACTCGACCCCGGGCCGCGTCTGTGTGCTGGGCGGGGAAGGGCTGCGCGGGGAGCTGCGCGACGCGGGGCTGCGGCTGACCGGAGGAGAAGAAGAAGGGGACGGCGACGGAGAGGCCCTCCCGGTGCGCGCTGTCGTCGTCGGCTACGACGACCAGTTCACCTTCGCTAAGCTCTCCGAGGCCTGCGCCTATTTGCGCGACCCGCGGTGCCTGCTGGTAGCCACCGATCCAGACCCTTGGCACCCGCTTAGCAGTGGGCAGCGCACCCCGGGTGAGTGAGGGCGGCGAGCCGAAGGGCCCAGGCTCTGGAGCCCCCTGGCTAGCACCGGGTGGGCGCTGAGGCCCAGTGGCGTCGCCCTGCCCTCGGCCTATTGGGTCTGTGCGGTAGAGGACGCAGCCCAGGCTTAATCCTGCGTTTCCAGAAACTAAGAAAAGGGGTAGAGAGAAAAAGCGGTCAACCATGCAAATTGCTCATATAATCTGGGTAGGCTTACTGAAAGGCTGAGGAATGGATTTTCACTTGTTATGTCATCTATTCTGGTCTTTGATATCTTGTTTTCTGTACAGTTTAATAAATGTCCCATAATGAGATTCAAAATGACTAATATTTCATTCAAATAACAGCATACAGTATAGAAGTACACTCCATAATTTATTTGAAGAATCCTGATGTGCTGAGCAAAGCTTTGACCAGATCAAGGTAGTGTGAAATCAAGGAATGTTCTCAAAGTCAAGTATGCCTTTTCCTAAAATGCTGGAGTTTAGCCTTTATGTCACTTTTTTTCATATTTTACTAGCAATAATTGTTGGAATAACAATTGATGTATTAACACTGCCAGTGATCAAATAACCTTGTGGCCGTTCTTGTGTGTTGCTAAGATATGGGTCTGACACAACTTCAGATTTTTTTTCTTTTTTTGATAGCCCTTTTTGCAAACTACCAATAAAATGACTTAGTAAAGTGATTTTGCAAGTAGAAAGTACATGTCTATTAGTCAGCTGCTGCACAGTTCTTCAAATAAGATGAATCAGTATCTGTTTCCCCTGGACCATTGCAAGCAACTCCTTTTAGAGCTTTATGAGTTTTAAGTTATTTTTGTGGAATTTATAATTATTCCTGCACTGAATGAGACATTCTCCATGACTGGTAAGAGAACTGAAAAAAAATCTCAATTGATAAAGATATATCTGAATCTTCATACTTCCTAGTCTTGCCCTCATAAACAGGTTATCTATTCCCCACTTTTTTGGAAAACCTTACTCCAAAGTTGACTGGTTGACCTTAGGTATACATTATTATGAGCAATACTACTGAGAAAAAATTGAAATGTATACTGTATAACTATATATATATAGTAATATATACTTATACTGTGTAATAAAATGTATCCATTCATATCTAACCAGCCTTGAAATGTTACATACTCAAGGGTATCAGTTTCTGAACCAGGGAAAGCTTGTATTTATAAGACCTTGGAATCCATTCCAAGAATTTTCAACCGAGCTGATAGAATTTCTTGGATTATATTATTTGCAATTAAATCTTTAGAATTATGTGAATGTGTTTCACATAATAGTAAAATTAGATGTAAGCTTTCCATTTAAGTGAAGTTAAGTTTACTTAGTCTCACTATTTTGAACCCAAAAGGACCCATTTTATTCATCCTTTATTGGGTCAATTAATTGGGATTACCTAAATATGTCAGGCAGTGCCTGGATTGCGGCTGTTAACGGAGGTCAATCTTTTGATTTGTGGTTGTTTTGTCTCTTCTCTTTCAGGGACAGGGAGTCTCACTGCTGCAGTTGAAACAGCATCTGGTCGCAAAGCAACAGTAATTGGAAAACCAAACACATACATGTTTGAATGCATTGTAGAGCGCTTTGGTGTAGATCCATCCCGCATGCTTATGGTGGGTGATCGGCTGGAGACGGATATACTGTTTGGCAAGAACTGTGGCCTTGATACTGTCTTGACCCTGACAGGTGTCTCATATTTAGAGGAGGCACAGGCTTACATGGCCAGTGACAGCCCTTCAGCTAAGGACCTGGTGCCTCACTACTATGTGGACAGTATTGCAGACTTGATACCAGGCCTCGATGAATAAGGGGGGAAGTGGGTGGGTAACAGTCCTGTTTCCATTCCAGACTGCCAACCTTTCCTCCTCCTGTCTCCCCTCTTGAATCTGAGCTCATCACATTCCAGTGTTTCTTCAAGAATGAAGAGAGTGGAACTAATTCCCCTTTCATTCTTTAAGCTTAATCGGTTTCATTTTAGACACAATAGGGGAGCAGGAAATCTAATGTGAAAAAAATAGGTTGTTTACAGGCCAAACTAGTATTTATTACTATTTTTCATCACAGTAATTATTTATTTAAGTTATTTTTGTTTTATTGTAGCCAATAGTGGTCTCTTACTGTTGGCCTTTGCTTTACTTTGTAGCATACTTTGATGTGCTTGATGTGCTTTTATAGTGTTTGTCCTCAGGCTTAAATATAACCACTGCCATTCCATGCCTGTTTTAAAGTTCTCCAAGAACCTATGCTGTGAAAAGGAAATATCAGAGACATATCCAGAAAATATGACATTGTGCCTCCACAAAATGGTCCTTTGATTTTATTCCTGTGGGTGTTTATGTAGTTGAAGTTCATTCAAACAATTTAGGTTATCCAGGAATTGTAAGAACTAAGACCCACTTTTTTAACTGAAACTAAATACAGGAGCCATTCTGGTAGAATTGAGTAAACTCCTCCACAGGATTTGCTCCAAAGCGCTTTGTTTTGTGTAGGAAAGAAAATGCCAGCAGTCAAAGGAACTCCGTATCCAGAGTATATATTAATGAATTCAAATTTTAATATCCTTTTTCTGCCTTGAGTTTTATCAAGTTAAATGTTTCTTTATCCAATTTCATTTTGGTATATGGAATTGCTACTGCTGCATCAAACTAAGTTGCATACAATAATTTTTGTGCCGCAGTATTCAGAACTGAGTCATTTTATCTTGGTAATTCTTCTTGGTCATAGCCTCCAGACATTCTTATCTAAGCGAAAGCAAGAACTTGATATTTTTTTCTTTTTTCTTTTTTTTTCTTAACTGGGCAAACTGATAAATTTCATCAGTAAATATTTTAGCTCCTGTCTGTGCCTGATACAATATACCACTGTTTTAGAGGAGGGATGAATGTGTGTTCTCCCTCCTGCCCTGCTATGGTGTGCTTGATTTGTGGGATAATGCTGGCATGACCAGTGGTGTCTGTGTGCCACGGTATCCCCAAATCAGTCCTTGCTATTCTTCTAATGGTTTATTATGTATTTATTAATGTGTTTGTATAAATTATGCTAATCAATTGTGCCAAAGTGGAATGTTGCCTCTAAGCCTACTCACTAACTGTATCTCCATGATGTTGTGCTTTTTCTGACACTTGCTGTCATTCTGTATATAATAAATTGCAGGCACCAGATGGAATTTGATTGTATTTATTTAACTATATTGTGAGATTGCTCTATGATAATTTCTACTTTCATAACTTCTTTTCATTAGAAATGTGCGGAAATCATTGATAGGGAACAGAATGTTCTAGAGAACTCCAGAATGTTCCATTTCTCTTAGGATTGTGTTGAACCTCCTTCTGGACCAGGTCTTTCTGAGATCATTTGTCAGTTTTCAGAAGTAAATCCTCCAAGCCAGAAGAAGTTCAGTGTATTTTAAGGATGATATTTTTATTACAGTTATTGACTAACAAACATAAAATAACAAATTCTATAAACAGTACAAAATTAATTAGACTCACAATAACTTATTAATCTTCACCATTTTTTTAAAATGGAGAAGGGGCAACTTGGAGATGAGTACTTTTAATAATACTTTTTAAAAATATTAAGTAAACATTTTAAAAAGTATTTTAATACTTTTGTTTCTATTCCTGCTCAAGCTTCTCGTGCTTTGTAAAAAGCTTTTTGTCAGGAAGAGATTTGGCATAATTCATAAACATAATTCACAAACTCTAGCATTCTTAGGAGCATTCTTTTCACTGGTTGACAAATATTATATATTCTTTATTTTCCTCCTAGCCACTCAAATCCTGTTGGATAGAGTGTAGGGAAACGATTCTGGATTAATAGTCCTCACACAAATGCAAGATGATTTTTGTTCAATTATTAATAGCCTCTATTGTCTTTTTTTTTTTAATTAGCCTGCTGACATCGTTGAGACTAAATATAAGTCAGCACAGTGCTACAATATTTATTATGTTCCATTCATAAAGTTTAAAGTGCTGGGATCAAAGCAGAATAATAAATAATGTGAATTAAATAGAACTGTAATTATATACTGAGAACCTATTAAACACCCTTACATTTAAAAAGAAAAAACATCATGCAACAGGACTTTGGACCAAGTTGTCTGTTTATTTCTTGTGTGTAAAAATTTAGTTTGACTGATCAATCTGCTTCAGATAAATGTTGTAAAATTTGCTAGAATTTTTAAAACTGGGTCAAAAAAAAGTTTACAGCCATGAGAGCAGGCCAGAATTAAAGGCTGCAAATGCGTATAAAGATTAGATGTAAAAGAAAACTTGCTAGAAATCAGTATTTTTAGAATAAATAAAAACTACTGTATTATTATTCACAATTGTCCAATATTACCTGTGCATATAGCGCCAGAAGAAATAGCATGCTGTCTTAAAGGTATTCTGTTCAATAGTAACAATCCCTGCCTCCTCCTCAGATTCTTTTTCCAAAACTGCTATGGGTGAGGACATAAAGATGGTTATTGAATACACCTGTACATGGCATCTGTGCCACACCTTTCTTTGACATACCTTTCCCAGAAGCCCAGTTTAAATTCATATAAGCACTTTGGGGCTGGAGGCACATTAATAACCTGGAGAGCAGACATGGTGGTCATGGCAAGCCTCCAAACACCCATCTATCAGGGTCAAAACCAAGACGTTTGCTCCATTGTTGGATGCCCTACATTCAATGCTTCCACGCCCAGCTTACTCTTATCTTTTCTGATCATTCACTTCCAAATAAAGGACTCGCCCTTTTTCATTCTTTCAAAGTATCTTCTGGATCTATATGAATTCCAGAAGTATTCTTGGAAATAAAGGCAATACAAGTGGCTGGCACTTTGAAGTATGTTTATTTCCAATCTTATTTTTTTAATTCAAAAAATATTTTAAAGGTTCATAGAGCAGAAATTGGCCAGAAGCCCTTTTTCTGATTTAGACATATTTTTAATGGCTATGCTCTTGGCACAATAGTTTCTCGTGAATTGTACTATTAGCTTGCTATAGAGCTTTACAGCTTCTCTTTCCAACTTGCTGTGAATTTTACAGTGTGGGATGTTGTCCTGCACTGGGATGAACAGCATCAAGAAGGAGGCAATTAGCAAGTTTCTAATGCTTTTATTAATTTGTTCATAAGTCACTTAATGATTCATGCTATGATTACAGGATATAAATTATGCAAAGAAAACCAAGAACAATACACAGAAAAAGTACATTGTGCCTCTTAATTCATAGCTATAGCTTAATACAGCAAAAAAGACCACATCCAATCCAGGAAACCTAAAGGTCAATTTGAAGAGTAAAGAATCAGGAGAGACCAAAAATGAGACCAGAGGAACACAGGTCTCATAATGGAAAATTGTTTTCAATGCAGGGAAGGCATCCTGGGAGTGCTCTTAAATAGCAGGAATTCAGGACCTTGCCTAATTAGAAGAACATGCTGTCTGCTGTCAAGGAGACCTGCTACTCCTTAGTTGATCATGTGTTTTAAGATTTGGTACTCACCCAAGTTCAGGATTTGGCCCCTTGTTCTCCAAATCAGCAATCACCTAACACTGGGTCTGAATTGTTGATTTGTTTCCCATCTACAGATTCTCCTCTTCAGCTTTAGAAATAGGCAAGTCCGTAACAATAACTAAATGGGAATGCTCCATCATCCTGCTTGAGTAGGATCTCATAATTTTATTGCACAGAACATTTGTCTTACAACTCAAGATTGAAGCAACACTCTAAGATTAAAGGCTTAAATTTATTATTTTGAGGGTAGGAAAGAAAACATCTGGTCATAGATTTGGAAAAAGTTCTTCAGACTATCAAGCCAACCTGGTGATTAATTCTAGGAATTCAAGCAAGCTCAATGCATTGAACAGCCAGTCAAGGAGAGTTAATCATTTCTGTTAATTCTTGAGTCTACTGCCCTATTGAAGTTTTCTTAATATTCAACAGGAATTTTCCTTGTTTGTGACTTATTCTGTATAACAAGAGTGAATAGGCATTGATCTTTGGGGTGTCATCCATTCATATTCTTGAAAAGTGGTACATGTCTTTCTACTCCCTTTGTAAGGCTAAGTATTAGAAATATACAGCTTTCTGACAGGATGGATCATTCTGAAATAAACTCAAACAAGGTAATCCCTGATCTGGTTACCACCTGCTCTTTGATCAGGACTGTGGATCTAGGAGGACCTTCAGATTGCACAATGTGTCTGTCTGGGATTGTTCAACCCCATCCAGGCCAGAAGTGGAAAAAACTTGATACTAGAAGGCCCAAGCACCCAGGGCCACTCAGTCTTACTTGGGTTAAGCTGGAGCCCATCGTATGGGAGGGAGAGGGAGAGGACCTACTCCTGGTCCAACACCTTAATCACATTATTTGCTGACTATAAGTATAGAAGGGTTATTATTTTTTAAGGTAGGATACTTTCATGTTGTATATGTTCCTGTGTTAGCTGTCTTTACAAAAAGTCCTGTAGCCTAGTAATAAACAATAACAAGAATCTATTTTACCAATAAAGTTATATCAGATAATCAAGTTTTAGAACACCTTTAGAATACCTAAATAGAAGCATTTCCTTAAAAAGAGATTACTGAATCCCCCACAATATAAAGGAGATCCCTTTATTATTTGTTATGTTCTTCAGTTTGCCAATTGGCTTTGAATGCTGCTAGAAAATACAAACTTTTCAAAAAGGGATTTCAGCAGTAGAGGGTGCTCTAATGTAATAAGTGTTTTGTATTGTAAGCAAAACAAGTATTTTTATTTTAATAAAGTCAAATAGAACATAACATTTTTAACATTTAAATAATTGATAGCATAAAATTATTTGTTGGGCTTTCTACTAAGTGTGATGTAATAACTTCCTCTCTTTGTTATACTTTAGGGTATCCAAAAAAACAAAGCAGGCTAGGAAAAAATATAATAGCAAAAAGTAATTCTTTCATTTCACACTATATACACATTTCTTAGGATAATAAAGGAAGTAATTATCACAGTATAATTTTGTTTTATTTCAAGTGATCACTCCTTTCAAATGATCTGTTAGACAGGAAGCATTTTGATACTTGGGTCTCCAAATAGTATTCAAAAGAAGAAAGTAAATGCCACATAAATAATAGTAAAATTAACCACAGCAAATGTAGTCTTAGATACAAGTATGAATTGCAAGCAAAACAACAAACAAAGAAAATCCAAACTTCTGATTCATTGGGAATGTAAATTGTTTTAAATCCTTGATTATAGGCTATTCACTCTTTCCACAGAGAAGTTGAGTTGTAGTCTTTTCCATAATCAAAGCATGCTTTTTGAATAGTTCGATATGTTGTAATCCTTGAATAGTAGTGGTGTTAGTGATGTTTGTTAATTAATTGTGGAATAGTGAATAACATGAATTTATTTTATAGGATCCTATCATTTGAAATTTATATTTTAAACTATTTCTAACTAACTCACAGACAAAGCAATTTCATTTACTCACTCTCTCCCCCCAAATCTCTATTTCTCAAGCTGATTCTTTATGGAACATAATATTTTGCTCTTTCACAATATAATCCAGCAATCTCAAATTTCTTACTGTTAATTATATTTTGTTTGCATTATCAGTCGAAGCATCTTACCAGAACCAAGCTTTTTCACAAAGCTGTCTAGTTATAAAAACATGGCATTCCCTTTCCCTTTTAAAAAATAATTTCAAAAATATAAAATAAGAAATCTGTGAACTGTACCTTTCTTTGAATAAAATGTGAAATTAACACCGGTGTTGCTCATGTCAGCAGTTTGGACCTATGCTGTAGCTGAGCAGTAGAATTATTGTCCACATCTTTTTACTATAAAGCTAGACTTCCAATAAATGAAGGGAAGTGACACTAGTTCAGGAATAAACCAATCCACTGAAAACCTGTGACTTAAGATGGAGACTCCAGATAATGGACTTCAAATTTAAAAAGCTCTGCCAACTAAATATACATCATTATGTCAGTCAAAATGCTTGTCCAGCACTCTACAAAATGTTCTTTATTTATATCCTGACCTTGTACAATACAAAATAGTTGCATCAGTCCCTGGTATTATTTTTCTCTGATCATTGAACTTGACACCCCCAAGGTAAATTTTCTTATTTAAGTATGGCAGAGGATAAAATGGAAATATTCCAGCTTTTCCTTTCTCTTTTTAGTTAAAGGTTTGGCTGCACTATGCCCTTCTACTGTTTTCAATTAGAAAACAGGTTTCATTTTATTTATTTATTTACTTTGCTTTTTAGTGGTATTAGTGTTGGTGAAGACCATGGCTAGTGAAGCGGGAGCAGAGATGAGAAATGAGATGTGTGAGAGAAGCAGAGCTCTGTGCCTCTCCAGAATTTCTTCTTTGCTCCCTACTATCACAGTTCTGACACTGGAGAGGCAGCACCCACCAAGTCCTCTGAAACAGATGAAGATCCTGAGGTAGAAACCCACCTGTGGACCAAAATCTTTGTGTACCTTTTCAGGAATGAGGCTGAAGACATTGACAAAAGACAAGTTCTGTTATGCCTACAATATTCCCACACTTTATTAAAGAAGTTGTCAGATTTAAAAAATGAGATTTATCTTAGCTCTTGACAAATCCATGCTGATTTCATGTAATTACTGCATTGTTTTTGAAGGTGCTTACAAAGTGAACACTTCATGATCTGTTCTAGCCCAAGTACTGATGTCAGACTGACTGGTCTGTAGTTTGCTGGATTCTCCTTTTTCTACTTTTTGAAGATAGGATCAACATTTGTTATTCTCCAGTCATCTGATGTTTCACCAGTTTCCCAATATGTTTAAAATATAATAAGTATTCAGTCATATAATCAGCTAATTTATTCAGTATCCAAGAAATGGAATTAAACTGGCCTGAAAGTCAAGCTCATTTAAGGAGTTCAATTATTCAGATAAGAAGCAGAAAAGGTACTTCAGAGAGTCCAAAGGCATGTTCACCACACCTGTTAGTGCCTCCTTAAAGAAGCCATACCTTTTCCTGAGGCCTCAAATGCATATTTTTCTGAGATCACACATCTAAGTTAAGAATATTTAATCCTTTTATATCTCCCTCCAGCCTCTGAAGAAGAAAGTAGTTAGTAATTTCCTGCCAAAATTATGCTTGAAGAAGTTTGTCTCCCAACAGATTTTGTTTGATTGTATCTAGCCTTTGGCACAAAGGGTCAAGGTGGTAGACATTCTCTCTCTAGCCCGGTTTTTCCTGGAGCCAGTCCTACACTTTAGGCACACTACCAAACTGGATACAACAGATGCTAGAATAATTAAAGCCTCCCATCATTACAAGGCCAAGTTTCTTTTAAAACTTTGCTATTTCCTCTAAGAAGACATAATTCACATCTTCTTCACCATTGAGAAGGCAATAATAGATGCTGACAATAGTATTTTTTTATTACCTGCAATCAAGTGCTGCTTATAGCATCCATTTGAATTTTTGAGCAAGAATGGGGTTTTTTTAAACATACAGTGTAACTCCTCTCTCATTCTTTGAAAAAAAATCAATTGCTGTATTCCAGTGTTTCTCAACCTTGACAATTTTAAGGCATGTGGACTTCAACTCCCAGAATTCCACAGCCAGCAATGCTGGCTGTGGAATTCTGGGAGTTGAAGTCCACATGCCTTAAAATTGTCAAGGTTGAGAAACACTGCTGTATTCTAATCGGGGGCTCTGGTATACATTAAATTGTATCTGTTGTCTGGCACTAAAGCTGAAGCTCATCCTTTTGTTTGTTCGTATCCATGTATTATATAGACAGTGGAGCCATGGGTTTTATAATCCTGTTCTTATTCCCAGTATGCCTCTCATAAACAAAACAAATTCTGTAATCGGGAAAGAAGACGAGAGATCATGCTTTACATATTATATTGTATAAATGTGAATTTTAGTGAACAATAATGAATATATGTAGAAACCAAAAAGATACATCTAATGATTTTCATTGTAGCAGACTCACAAAAGTAACAGACACAATTCAGCCAATTTTCTGTACAGCTTGCCCTGCATGTGTGCCTTTTGGAATTCCAGTTGTGTGCAACTATCATAAGCTTGAGAAAAATAGGTTAGTTGAGTTCCAGTGAAGAGGGAAACCGGAGTGCTTTAAAAGCCGGTTTGGTGTAGTGGTTAAGCCATCAGGCTAGAAACCAGGAGATCAGGAATCCTAGTCCCACATTAGGCACAAAGCCAGCTGTGTGATCTTTAACGATTCACTTTCTCTCAGTCCTAGGAAGGATGCAATGGCAAACCACTTCTGAAAAACCTTGCCAAGAAAATAAGATAGTTTTTGAGAATCAGATATGATTGAAGGGAAGAAAAAAAAGTAAGGATAGATACTGAGTATTAAATATTCAACCATTATCATTTTTTTTTTAAAAGCCAGCCTACGAGTGACACCACTGAAATAATGCAGGTGACAGGCAGTGTGCAATTCTTAGCAATATTCTTTTATTGTTGCTACATTCAGGCCACGTGGAGCTCTTCTTGTTGGCAGGTAGCTGCCAAATTAGCTTTCAAATACAGGCATCTTTTTCCTGCTATCTGTTCAAAATGAGACTATAGGTTTGTTTCTCACAATAAAGAGGTGTGATAGTAAATATTTCCCACACTTCTCACACCTTTGACAACTTTTCAGCCACAATTCTAAAATCCTGCTACAATGGAAGCCAACTTTGAGTGGAAGGAAAACTTGTGATTCACATTTCCAGTACTCCTTGACTTGCAACCATTCGTTTTGTGACTGTATGGCACTGAAAAAAGAGACTTACAACTATTTTTTCACACTTATTATAACTATTGCAGCATCCCCATGGTCACATGATCAAAAGTTGGGCACTTGGCAACTGCCCTGTGTTTATGACATGTTGACCATTTGTAAACTTCCCAGCTGGCTTCCAACAAGCAAATTGAATGGGGGAAGCCAGACTCACTCAGCAACCACATGAGTCACTTAACAATTGCAATGATTCGCTTAACAACTATGACAAAAAAGATTGTAAAATGTAAAAAGTGCAACTTAACAACTGTCTTGCTTAGCAATGGATATTTTGGGCTCAATTGTGGTTGTAAGCAGAGGACTACCTATATTTAATTGAGAGGATAATGACTCTTCAGACCCAACCGTCAGTCTTAGGCAGGTTAAAAGAAACAAATCCAGAAGCTCAATCATTTGCTCCTGAGTCTATATTCCAATATCTCAGGGGCTGCCATAAAGAAGAGGGAATTAAGCTATTTTCCAAAGCACCTGAAGGCAGGACAAGAAGCAATGGGTGGAAACTAATCAAGGAGAGAAGCAACCTAGAACTAAGGAGAAACTTCCTGACAGTGAGAACAATTAATCAGTGGAACAGCTTGCCTCCAGAAGCAGTAAATGCTCCAACACTGGAAGTTTTTAAGAAGAGACTGGACAGCCATTTGTCCGAAATGGTGTAGGGTTTCCTGCCCAAGCAGGGGGTTGGACTAGATGACCTCCAAGGTCCCTTCCAACTTTACTATTATTATTATTATTATTATTATTATTATTATTATTATTATTATTATTATTATTATTATTATTATTAACAGAGCAGGGAAATTTCACTTCCAGATTGCTTTTTCTCTGTGTTTGTGCACATGTGTGCGGGTGGGTGGGTGTGGGTATGCATCTGTGTATGTATAAGCTACATTAGCATGGACTGAAGTGATTTATGATTTATTTTACAAAATTACAGTAAGTTAGAATGCATCTCTGCAAGACTGTTAGTCCCCAAGCTCTTTTCCGTTGGCAGAATTTCACATACTTCTCAACTGAACAACAAAGCCAGAATTCAAAGAGCTGTGTCAGGTGCCTAAACATGTGGGAGTCTTCATTTATTTTGATCAGCAGATTTTTGGGTCAGAATCACAAGCTATTATGAGAAGTCCCCTTGGTTTCAAAAGCCATTGTGTTTTGTAACAACCATATTGTGGGCAGGAAACTAAATGTGATTTCTTTACACATTTTGATAAATTGTTATGATAATGGTAGTTTAATTTTAGGCAGGCAGGAAGGAAGGAAATGTACAAAGATTTTTTTTTCTGCATCATTATCTTCATTATTAATTAACCCAACTTTCTGATGAGCCAGTTCAGCATCTATACATGTGAAATTGGATTCTTTTTATGGCCCAATTGTGCTTCACTTGCTTCCATTAGACCATATTTTGTTATTTAATGTGCACCCTTGCACTTCCTTTCAGAGTTCTTGGTATCTCTTTTCGTTTTAACTGCTACTCTAAATAAAGTAATTGCATCAATGGAGATCAGCATTTTATTGCTCCAGATCATTTAGGAACAACTTAAAACATTGCCTATTACAAATTCTTTGTGAGATCTTTGTGTTATTTATATCCATCCATTGTGACATGAGAATAAGTTATTGAATAACTTATTTGAGAAGTTATTAGGTCATTCGATTGGCTCCTTCTAATACCTTTCCATCTCCGTGATGTCCTTTTGAAAATGGAACAAAAACTGCATACAGTACAATGCTTCAGATTTTGTGTATACGTGTCCCTCAGTTGGTCACAGTTTATTTCCTAATATTTGGAAACATTATTTTTTTTTACTGTTGCTACATATTCTGAGTGAGGTAAGTATAACATATTGTAGCAATTCTGCCCTTTTCACAAAATGTCCTATTTATGTTCTCTCAGAATTAAATGTTGCATTAAAAAAAATATTTCCAAATAAATATGCACAACACCCCCAACCTTAAACTTTATCTCAAAAGGGAGCATGAGAAATTCCATGAGAAGCAAAAGAACTTCTCATACAAATGATAGTTTGCAGTTCTCATGTAGCTGGAAATATGTCTAAAGTAGACAGTACAGATTATAGAGCAGAATAGGGATTTAGGGTTCCCAGACTGAGTCTAATTTTATTTCTAAACAGAAGCAGGAGACACTGCTTTATTCTTGAGAAATCACCTTTACTCCTTCGTTCATATTACTGGAGGATCCAGAGAACTCAACTGATTATTTGAAACACTGTGGTTTACCCACCGTTTCTTCTATCTTTTGTCCATACCACACGAATGAGAAACACAGATGAAAGAGAGCTTTCCTGCTGCAACAATCCATGATAAAGAATCTCTGATAAAAGGGCCATCCAGCTGCCTCTGAAACAGATCCAGTGGCTGGAAGCCCACTACTTCACTGGGTAATCAGTTCCACTGTTGAAATGCACTCTGAAATGAGGGCGAATGAGTATTGGAAAGAGGTACCAAAAGGGGGAAGAACTGCAGAGCGGAGGGCTAGGAATGGTTTGTCTGCTGCCACTCCGGAAGGCTATTTTCAAATGCCTTCTTGTAAACTGTATAAAATGCTCAGGCTGATTACTAGTCCATGTATCCTTTTTTATATTAAGATTCAAAACAGTGTTAAAGTAATAAAGTAGAACCTTATTTTTTAAAATATATTTTCACTACAAAAAGCATGCCTAGGATAATCTCCTTTCACTTAACTTCTTTCCTAGGAAAGAGTATATTTCCAAGTTAAATGAAAATTATTATCAAACACAATCAACCTTTGCTGCACAAAATGCTCCAGGGTTACACTGCAAGAATGCAATGTGTCAATAATGGTAATTATAAATGTTTCCTTATTCTTGGATATTCTTTATTGCATTGAATTGAATTTTAAAAAGTGTAAAGATCATGTAAGAAAATACAAAAACATACATTTAAATCCATTGCTCTATCCTAGAAATACTGCTGCTTAAATTATGGAATTCAGTGCCACAAAGTGTAGTACTGTCCTTTAATGTAGATGCCATTAAAGGCAATTAAAAGAATTGTGGAAGATAGACTACCAGTAACAGTGGTGGGTATATGGTAGCTTCATCAGCACATTGTGGTCTTGCAGATATTGCTGAATTATCATTCTCAGAAGCACAGACTATGGTCAATGGTGAGAAATATTGAGACCAGCCAATAGTTCGAAGACGTGCTTATTCTTTCTGAACACCTGTTTCTGGGGGACAGTAGCAAATAAATCCTGTTACCTCCAGCTCTTGTCTTTGATTTGATAGACTGGTAAACTGCCTAAGTATATAGTAATTTAGTATGATACCTAAACTAGAAGACTGTTTCTGTGTTTTAATACATCATACAAATATAAGAAATTGGAACAGGTGGTGGAGAGGTTGTATCTCCTGTCTCTCATCTTTGAACCTAGCACCAGATGTGGCATGCTGGTGGCCATTGCTGGTGAATAGACAGAAACCATCAATAGTTCCACAAACTCAAACATGCATAGTAAAGGTACAAAGATGGCAGAGAGGGTATGGTGGTGTGTACATGGTTAGTATTTCTCTTGTATGCAAACAGGTTGGAAGGTAGACCCAGTAGGAGCCTCAGTGTGGAAGCTTGAGAATCTAGAGTCTGTGCAGATTTGCCAAGCCATAGGCAAGACAATTATAAGCACATCACCGTGGGAGAAGATGAGGCCTTCCATGTTACATTGGACTGACAGCATCAGTCATTATGTAGCAATAAAAGACATATCTTAGCTTATTACTTTGAGAATATTTCACTGCTAAAGACAGAGACAGCATTCTTTATACATCAGCATGGATACTTTATGATGGATTCTCCTGGAGGCATTTGGAGGCATTTCCCTGTTGAACCTTTTTCATCTAGTGAGTGCAACAAATTAGCCTTTTTGATTCATTGTTTTAAAATCTGTTCAACTGACTTCTCTTTCTGAGTTATTAGGCAACAGAATTTCCTTACCACAATTCCAGAATGACCTCACACTGTCATTTATTAACTTATTGTTAATACTGTACTTATTTTTTGAGGGATCACTTCCCCAGTCTGGTACCCTCCACAAATTTTGGTCCTTCAACTTCACAATGCCCAGAGAAGCATTGGCCAGCTAATCTATTTACTCAGCCTCCTGCCCACATTTTTCTCCCCCTTGTCTTACTTGGAGAGGAGTAATATTCTGCTAGCTTGGATAGGTTTTTACTAAAAATACAAACCTTCATGAACACTGATATTTTTGAACATCTAGGGAAAAAAATAAAAAATGTATCCTTGGGGCCAAAGAAGTCATAATATAGATAGTCCTCAACTTACAACCACAACTGAGTCCCAAATTCCTGTTGCTAAGCAAGACTGCTGTTAAATTAGTTTTGCCCCATTTTATGACCTTTTTGACACAGATGTTAAGTAAATCACTGAAATTAAGGTAGTAACACGGTTGTTAAGTGAATCTGGCTTCCCTATGGATTTTGCTTGTCAGAAGTTTGCAAAAGGTGATCACATGACCCCAGGACACTGCAACTCTCATAAATACGAGTCAGTTGCCAAGCGTCTAAATAAAGGAAAGAGTTCAAACTGAGCTTCAGTAGTTTAGTAGAAATACTGAGGTAGTTTGCCAATGCCTTCTCCTGGAATGGTTTTTCAGCTTCCCAGTTTAGTTTACAAAGATATTTATCAGGAGATTTTCAGTCCACTTAATAACTAGGCTTGACCTGCTCAACTTCTGAGTTTAAACTAAGTTAACCAGGAATTGCCATCGATTGAGACTTATATTAATATCACCACTTTGAATTGAGTCAGAAAACAAACTGGCACCCAGATCACATAATAGGGAGGAGTTAGCTGATGTAGTCCCTTTTTCACAATATCCTGCCTTTCCTGGGAGTAGGGTTATCATATGGGGAGAGAAGCACCTTTCGTAGAAGTTTAATTTTATAATTATTTTTTTACATTCAGACTAGGAAGGATTAACTTATTGCTCTAAGTACATGGGCAGACTTTATTTTAATTTCCAAGGTCCATGCTTTTCATTTCAAAAGCCCTATGCTGTGCAAGAGATCAATTCAATATCTAATAAAAGTTATTTTTCTCTTCTTTGGCAGCCTGCCAAAGTTGGTGGGGGGTGGAAAGTAATGGAAAAGCAAAGGAGAATTTTGGGTTTTGATTTCATCAGCAATCTTCATATAACCCTCTGTAAATTCCCCTGACCGGGCAATGTTGTCATATTCCATCAGAGCAGGAGTATTGATCTTGGGTTGCACTGAGGAGACCAAACTACTGCATTTTTGAAAATAGAATGGACTCCCCAGGGTAATAGTGCCTTTGCCAATAACTCTGTCAACATGCATAGCTACTGCAAAATCTAGTGATAAATTTTATATGTGAATGGTCTATGCCAGGCCTGGTTACACTGATAGCAGAGATTATTCAAGGTGCAGCTAGATTCATTTTAAACTTTGGGGAGTGGGTGTGGGGGGAGGTGGAATAGTGCAATGAGAGCTAGGTTTCTGTGCAGTTGGAAATATGGAGTTTAATTTTAAAAAAAAACATGGAGATATGTGAGCAAAGATCAACAAAATAGAAATGTCATATTGTCAGACCTGCCAGCACTTAAACCGAAAAATAGAAATGATCCTTGGCTCAATTTATTGAGCAAGGTATAATTTTATTAGAAGTCAAGTGTTTGGCAGTAATGCATAACCAGAACAGAGAATCGCACACCAAAATCCCTAAGTTCAACTTTTCCCTCCCTCAACTGCCTCTCATCACTGACCCCTAATGACCAATCAGTTTCAAGCAAGATGTTTTCAGAACAGAACTTCAAAAGTAGATTGATATGCAGTTACTTTCTTCTCCCAGCCAAGTGACCTTGAAGCAGCATCTCAGGGAGATACAGAAATACTTTCGCTTTCCCCCAAGCATCCCCCCCTCCCATCCCCCCCTCCCCAGAGTTCATGGCAGGATGTCACTGCATGGTAGCAAAGCACAAAAGCAAGGGGAAAGGAGCAGCTCACACATATTTTCTAATTCATTATCAGTTTAATATCTCATTGTTATGCATTTTTGATTAGAAAATATTTGGAAGGTGATCATAGACTACAGAATGAATGGCAGAACTTTATTAATATCATACACTTGCTAATATATTCTTTTTTTTCAGAAAAGAGCCTGATATTTCTGATACTTTAGGACCAATTTATAAAGATGAATCATCCAAGGAGTGGCAGGCTAACTAGCACCAGATTCTAGTATATTTGCAATCTGATACAATTTCCACTATAAGGCAAATGTCATGCTTTGTGGAATGGAACTAATTACTGTTTGTGCCAAAAGTAAGTTTTAATCTATTTTAGTTCTTGCTTAGTTTCTCCTTGTTCCTAACCAGATGGATTCCACAATTTCTTGCTTATTAAATCCATCCTTAGTGGAGCTGAGAGTGAGAATAGTTTATAGCAGAGATATATGTGCAACTCAAAGAGTGTCTCTTGGTCCCAAAAAGTTATATATACAGGTTCATAGTCAGAATAGATATCTGTTACTTATTTACACTATGACTGGGGAGAACGTAGTTTGAGATTACCAACCAACATAATCAGTCCTTTGCTGTAGAGATCTAACTTTCTGTTTCCCTGTTGTAATGAAGATAAGATAAGATAACCTTTATTGTCATTTTTTTAACCGTGGGCACAATAGCACACATCAAAAATGAAATTTAGTTGCCCGCTCTCAAAGTGAAACACATACATTTGATTTTAATGTCTGATTTTACTGCAACAGAGAGAGTCGGATGTCAGTGTCTTTTGTTTCTTTCCCCCATTTCTTCACACCTTTTTTGTTTTCCCTTTTTCTACTGTTGTCCCCTACTATTTGCTTTTGTATTTTCACATTTTATGTTATATAAATGAATAAAACTTAATAATAAAAAAGAAACAAAAAACTAAAACAAGCTTATTGAAAGATTAACACCCCTCTTTTCCTGTATGTTTGCACCAGAGGGTAGAAGGGAAAATGGGGAGTGCATTAAAATCATGTCTGGTGAGTTTAAAGGACAGAAAAGCTTGATGCTGCTGCACCGAGTATGTTATCTACTGGGGTAACAAAACATCTGTAAGGAAACAACCAAGCTTAAAGAGCACTAAGGATGCCACAGGACCACGGAAAAGTAGATAATCTAGCTCTAAAGTATAGGAAACAAAGGCCAGCAGCTACCCACCCCTCCATCGTATGTTATATTTATAAGGCTAGATCAGCAGGAATACCCTGAAAATGGATATGTGTTTTTTTGCTGAAAAGTGCTTGGGAGAGAAGATATCCCCACACTTTCTAGATATAGCATTCACCCTCTGCAGCTGTCTCTTATCTTTATGCACTTATTATATCACCAATGCATTAAATTTTGGAATTCCGTGAGAATGCTAATGTGAGATCCATTAACACCATTTCCATAAGCAAGCATAAGCTGGTTTTGTAGAGCAAAGGAGAACCGTTTGTTCTGAAACTCATGGAAGGACTTCAGCTGCCTTGAGATGAAAATACAAGCAAAACCACAAGCCACAGAAACAGACGTTTTGCCTCTGGCTTTATTTTTCTTTACTCTGCAGATTTAATTCTTCAGAGAACTTATTCTCCCCACCCCCTATCCTCCACTTGAAAAAAATCTCACAATTGGCAAGCTATACCAAAAACTGGTCATTCTCAGCTTCTGCAGAAATTGCTGAAAAGCCTTTGCCTTTGTACTAAATTCTTCTGTTAACTCCATCTGAAACCAGCTGGATTATCACCAAGCCACACCCACTTAAGGGATTAGATTAGATCTGAAAGTTGGCCACTTGTCTAAACAATTCAAGGCACCCCAATTTAATGAGCTTCCCACCTTGCCTTTTGGCAGCATTAGACCCTACCTGAGCTCTTATCAGATGATTGTGGATCAATTAAAAATTAAACAAAAAAGTTGTAGCAGCCAGTATGGATGACCTACCAAAGTGACAAAGCCAAGATAATGATTCCACTCTTTGCTGGGTAATATGACTTGTTGAATAGAAGGGAGTATCTATAGCTCAGGATTGAACTGTGGAATGCTTTTTGTTCTCTTAGATTGGTTATTTGCTTGCAGGCTTTTTATTACCTAACTACATTACAGTACAGTACAGTAAAGTTATGCTTAAAATCCTACAAGCTAGACTCCAGCAGTATGTGGATCGAGAACTACCAGAAGTACAGGCAGGATTTCGAAGAGGCAGAGGAACTAGAGATCAAATTGCCAACATACGCTGGATCATGGAGAAAGCTAGGGAGTTCCAGAAAAACATCTACTTCTGCTTCATTGCCTATGCAAAAGCCTTTGATTGTGTGGATCACAACAAATTGTGGCAAGTTCTTAAAGAGATGGGAGTACCAGACCATCTCATTTGTCTCTTGAGAAACCTATATGCGGGTCAAGAAGCAACAGTGAGAACCGAACACGGAACCACTGATTGGTTCAAAATTGGAAAAGGAGTCCGGCAAGGCTGTCTACTGTCGCCCTGCCTATTTAACTTATATGCAGAGCACATCATGAGAAAGGCAGGGCTAGATGAATCAAAAGTTGGAATTAAGATTGCTGGGAGAAATATCAACAACCTAAGATATTCAGATGATACCACTCTAATGGCAGAAAGTGAAGAGGAACTAAAGAGCCTCTTGATGCGGGTGAAGAAGGAGAGTGCAAAAGTTGGCTTGAAACTCAACATTAAGAAAACCAAAATCATGGCATCCGGCCCTCTCAATTCCTGGCAAATAGATGGGGAAGAAATGGAGGTAGTGACAGATTTTATTTTTCTGGGCTCCAAGATCACCTCAGATGGGGACTGCAGCCAAGAAATTAAAAGACGCTTGCTCCTGGGGAGGAAAGCTATGGCAAATCTAGACAGCATCTAAAAAGCAGAGACATCACCCTGCCAACAAAAGTGCGTATAGTCCAGGCCATGGTTTTCCCAGTTGCAATGTATGGCTGTGAAAGTTGGACCATAAGAAAGGCTGAGCGCCAAAGAATTGAGGCCTTTGAACTATGGTGCTGGAGAAGAGTCCTGCGAGTCCCTTGGACTGCAAGGCGTTCAAACCGGTCAGTCCTAGAAGAGATCAACCCCGACTGCTCTTTAGAAGGCCAGATCCTGAAGTTGAAACTCAAGTACTTTGGCCACCTAATGAGAAGGAAGGACTCACTGAGAAGGGCCTAATGCTGGGAAAGATTGAGGGCAATAGAAGAAGGGGACGACAGAGAATGAGATGGCTGGATGGAGTCACTGAAGCAGTAGGTGTGAATTTGAATGGACTCCAGAAGATGGTAGAGGACAGGAAGACCTGGAGGAACATTGTCCATGGGGTCGCGATGGGTCGGACACGACTTCGCAAGTAACAACAACACATTACATCCTCAGTGCGAGTGAGAGTGGGGTTTGCTGCTTGTTTTAGTTTGTTTTTTATGCTACATAATATAGCCTTTTTTTTCCTTTTGCCATATGATATTCTATTGTACATCTTTCAGTGTGAACATCCATTCATGGCTCCTCCTCTCTCTGGCTTTCCTAAAGCATTAAGTGTTGATGAAAAGTTGCAAGCTCATTTTGTCACTGTGATGCCTAGAACATCCTTGCAGCTTGCAAAGATGGAAGAAATGCTATGAAGTACTGGCAATTAATGTCACGGAGAAAGAAAAATAGAGGCCGAAATAAAGGAGCCTAGGTACGGTACTTAACTGTAACCCGATGTCCTTCAAATGTAATAAATTTGCAACTTTCAGGATTTTCAACTAGCATGTTGCATTTCTGCAGCCTCACTCTGCAAATCTTCTTTTGATCCTTCCCAATGTTAGATTTTTCTGGTGTGACAAAGATGTGGTTTTGAAATTTTACAGAAGGATTTTTCAGTACCAAATTCCCCATTCTTCCTTCAGCCTCAGAGGAAAAATGCAAAACATCTTATGATCTCTGGTAAGTCCTCCCATAGATCATAAGATTTCAGCCTAGTCATATTAACTGTTGATGGTTATGTTCTCTTTTCATGGGAAGAATGACCAGAAAATAATCCACAAAATATTCTAAAATAGAATCATTCTGGTTAAGCAAAAACAGATTGCAATCCTTCCTGAGATCAAAATCAACTATATTTCTCACCCTGGAGATATGTCAGGTAAGAGTAAAACATTAGGATAAAATCTCTGTTTGGAAGAAAGTCAGACAACAAAACAATCTAATAATAAATGTGTGCCCATCACTGTTGTTGGACAAGAGTATGGTATCTTGAGTTAGATATAAGAATCATGCCTTAACAATAGGTTAATTCAGCAATTCTGGTTTAAGCTTCCCCCACTTTTTTTTCTTTTTAAATAAAGCCATTTATTCAAATATCTCTGGATCTTTTGGCTATGGTCTTTATAGGCTTTTTCAATAAAGAGACCCAGAAGTGCCTGCTAACTACTCAGTTTAAACTGGGGAGGGGAGAGATCTTGGACAATAAAACCCTCTCTTTGTACGGTAAAAGTATTTTCCATTGGCCTCAATGCATAACAATAAAAAAAACACTATGCCACATTGCCACATCCCCCACAAACAACTGCCTTGATAATCCTTCCAGCCATCATTCACTGCTGCTCTTCTATTGGTTGGTGGAGTCTATAATTCCTCAGTTGCAGAGTATTTAAAAGCAAGGGAGTGGCATCATAGTTCCCTTCATCTCTGAGTAGAATCTTCTCCGTGAGCTGCAGGAACAAGGAACAGAGCCATGCCTGTGAGTTTATGGGGCAGTGATGTATGATGATTAAGGATGCTGGCTATTGTTGAAGCGAGACATTCAGATTAAATTAGGGTACCTTGCCTTCCTGCTGTTGGAAACAGAGGCAAGATACCCTAATCTACCCTGATCCTTCTGGAGAGGGGATCTTGATTTTGAGCTGGCTGATTGGTTTTTCCTAAAAGCTGTCATTGTAGTAGTACCACAGTGAAAGGTGAAATTGGCTAAAAAAAATGTTAAATAGAATGTGTGGTCTCTTAACAGGCTTCTATCTAGTATAGAGTTTCTGACGGATTGACTAACTATGAGGTTATTGTAATTTTCTCATTTGTTTGGGAAAAGTTCATGGAAGTTTGGCTTAGATTTGTTTCAGCTTAACAATCTTTTTCTCCCCATTCTCATCCTATCAGCTTTCTCCCAATTTTGCAGTAGCTGCAGAAAACTGCTGAAAAAAAAAAGCTACTAACGGAAGCCTCAGTTTTGCAGACTCTGTAATCTCATTATTATTATATAAGTCTAGCATGATTTTAAATCCACAAATTTGAAGGAACTGAAGACATCTATTAGGGGGAATAAATAACAGGAATGTTCAAAGTCTTGGGGCAACTTGGTGTGGCTCAGGCTGGCGTAGACTTGCAGGGGCGTTGCCCTATTAGGCCTTTCCTCACATTATCTATCATTTTCTCTCTTTTATGGGTAACTTAACTTTTGCAACAACAACAAAAACCCGAAATGAATCTTTTTCCATTTTTTTTTAGTTCAGTGTCAGGAAGAAATATTGCTCGAGTTCTGTTTTGGCTGCTTCGTAAAAAAAAACTGTAGGCATCAGAAAAACTAGGATTTCTCTTGCCTCTTCATAAAACATACTTTGCCAGTTTTAATCTCTTAAAAATACCCCAAAGACTTTTGTAACAATTTCTCTGAATAGCAGATGGGGATTGAGAACAGTTTTCCCGAAGAACATCGCATCAGGCATTCAGGATCAATGTGATAGGAGTCTGAACTTAGCCATCTTTCCATAAAGGAAGGGACTGGAAGCTTTAATTGTTCATGTTGCCATCTTTTACTTTTGAGATTTTTCACAAGCTTCCAGTTATGAATTACTGTGCAAAAGTTAACTATCAAATGATGATGTCAAAACACCTCTTCCCCTCTCCAAAATCCCTGGCATACACAGTCAGAAGATGGCTATGGGTTTGAAGCACTTCTCTGCTTTTCATGGCCTTGCCAATCGTGAAATTCAGCTTGCAGCAAAAGGTGGCTGGCAGTATCATGACTCAGCCTGGTTCTTGTCTTGCTCCTCTCGGCTCTGTTAGGTTTGGCAGGATAGAACAAAGCAGGATGAGGCTGCAGTAATGATGGTCTGGGAGCGAAAGAATGCCAGCTCAGAGAGAACAAGATGAAAATCTCAGATGAGGTTCTTTCTTTTGTGTCATGGCTGCCTTAATGCAGCTGTCCAGAACCACACAATGCTAGAGCATTTGGTCAAAGTTATAGCTACACTTGTGTTTAATAACGGAAGGGAGGAAGATTTTTGTTTTTATTGTCAATAGCAACAAATATTCCAATTATATGATTATTTTTTCATTCCCAGCAGAGATGTCTACTTAAAGAATAACATCTTAATGTGCCATGCTAATATGGAATAACTAATTCCAGGATTTTTATGTAAACATAGTGCAGATTAGCAATCTTTCCACCTAATAATGTACGATCTGATGAGAAATAACCAGTTATGCTACCCCTTCTGATTTATGCAGAAATATCATTCCTATTGCTGTTCTGGCCAAACATTATTTGGATTAGCTGGAAAGTATCAATATAAATTTGCATTTGGTTAGCGGACCACTTTGCTATGTGTCCTAATCTAGGAACAAAACATATCAAGGCACATTATAAGGGAAATGCATGATATTCCATATTTCTGCTAATTCAATTAAATTTGTACCAGTTTTATTTGTTTAGAATACCTTTCCCAACCAGTGAACCTCTAGAGATGTTACAGATTTGATCCCATTGTTGTTGGCTGAGGTGAGAGTATTGCAATCCCTTCTGGAATGATTCTCTGAACTGGTAACACTGGGTAAAATCTTCTATCAATGCAGCAAATTGTTGGCTTCAAATAACCCAACAGCAGTTGTTTATAATGGATGTAGATTCTAATTTACCTTTTCTACAAAGGAGGTTACACAAACAACTCACTAAATGCTTTTGGAATTCCTTTTCTAGGGAATTGTTTGTACTAATCTGAGCATTGCACCTGGCCAGAAGGTGTCCGTGAAAGGTGATGTTCTATCAGGAGCTAAGAGGTAAGTTGGCATCACTAGTAAGATAATTTGGAACATATTTAGAATCATATGTAGTAGAACCTTGTATTGGTTCATATAAGCTTTCCTCACCAGGTGATGGCCATTGTACAATAGGAGTTTATATCTAACACATCTGGAAGATGCCAGATTGTTAAAAGCTGAATTAACCATAATGGCTTCTTCCAAAATGCCTGGGAACTATGGTTAAGTAACATACAGAAATTTCTTTGTACCTGTCAGATTGCCAATCCCATCAGGCAACCAGACCAGAAAAAGAACTCCACATTAAATTAGAACTATACTTTATTCAGATAGGATATAATACTGGAATCTTGAACACTTGATGTGCTTTATTTCTCTATTTCTTATATCCCAGCAAATCAGGGATGAGATTGCTTAAATTACCTCTAGATACTACCTTGCTTTCTGAGACTTAGTGTTTCAGCCCTCTTTGTTTATATAATGATTCTTGCATATTTCTATCAAGATCATCTCCCTGACTCTCTACACCAGTGGTTCTCAACCTGTGGGTCGGGATCCCATTTGGGGTCGAACGACCATTTCATGGGGGTCGCCAAACAAGGCTGTCCGCCATTTTTCCCCCTTTTCTTTGGCCACGCCCCTGGCACCCGGTGATGTATAAGTGGCTGGGGGTCACCACAACATGGAGAACTGTATTATGGGGTCACGGCATTAGAAAGGTTGAGAACCACTGCTCTACACTGATATATTCTCCAATGAAATAAAGTACAGTCCTGGACCTATGAGAGTAGGAGGAAGAACTTAGTAGTTCTCAGTAACAAAACAGAAGAATCATGTTGCGTCTTTCCTCTTCTTACTCTAAAAGGAGCAAAATACTTGCTAGAAAAGATTCCAAAGTTGTATTTTCCAAACATCTTTTGGAAAAAAAAATCTTTGGGACAACCATGATGTGGATGATTGAGAATCTCCATGGACAATTTGCTAGAAAAGGGTTAATGCCACTGTAACATTTTCCAGTGACTTATATCTGAACACATCCTCCCTGGTCTCTGCTACTCCTGCCAAAAAACTAAATAAAACCAGCTGTTGGGCAGCAGCCCTACTGTCTGTCTGCCTTCTGTCTCCTCTTGGAATGTGCCTCTCCTCTATTCACTGCACACAGTAATCTGTGTTTGGTGGTCTTCTAAAAGAAAGAGTAAGATGATTTGAAAACTGTACATATGCTCTTCTGACTGTGGTTTCCAGTTTGAGTCTCCATTTTTAGAGACACATGTTTGTCCATTTGTTGACTCATACTGTGGCATTCCTCAGCCAAGTGTCTTCCAGATGTGTTGGATCACAGCTCAACAGCTCAAGCCAGCATGTTCAAATGTCATTCAAGCTAGGAATTGTGGGAGATGCATAAAGACATTTTTCATAAAGTTGAGAAAAATTATCTTGATTTTTTTTTTCAAACCCTGACATTTGACTATTGGATTTTTTTTTTTTTTTCAGAAATGGATATTTGACTATTACATAGGCCTTGTTTTTTCCCTTCTATTCAATCATGCCTGATTCTTAGAGATTGCCTGGACCATCTCTGCAGTTTTCTTGGCAAGGTTTTTTAGAAATGGTTTGCTATTGCTTTCTTCCTAAGGCTGAGAGAAAGTGATTAACCCAAGGATACTTAGCTTGCCCAAGACGGAGTTAGAACTCATGACCTTCCAGTTTCTAGCCTGATGCTTTAGTCACTACACCAACAGCTCTCACATATGACTCTAAAAGTTTAAAACTGTATGCTTGCTCTTCCAGTTCTCACCAATGTCAGGAAAGGAACTGGAGACTTTCCTTGAAAAAACTGCATGATCAGCACCACTTAGTAATTTCCAATCAGTCCTTAATGTTTGGCTTGACATGAAAGCAAAAGTGGGTGATAGGTCTGTAGAGGAAGAGCAGGTCTAGGCAGGAAAATATTTTAGAAATCATTCCAAATGATAAATAGTGGAGTATCTTGCCAAAAAATGGTAACATACAGATAGGAATATTCCCCCTTAAAATATATTGAAGAAGTACAAATTATAACTAAAATCTAGTCATTGAAGGCCACTTAAGAAAAAAAAGGAATTCACATGGCAAAAAGGTACAATTTGAAAGAGAAAAATGGCAGGATATTATGAAAATCATGCTACACAATGGACTTACCCAAGCAGGTGACTTCCAGATTGTGCTGCTTTTAAGCTCCCATCACTTCTGGTTAAAAGGAATTGTAACACCCTCTGGCAAGCACCAACGGTGTTGGTGGGGAGTGTGTTAGACATCTATAGACCCCCTTGGGGGAGTCTGTATTTTGTCACTGAGACAGATATTCTGAGGATCAACATGCCCCAACTCTTCCCTTACTGGTAATAAAATCATTCCCATTATTTGGCTCAGACATCTCCCACTTGCACCCCAAAGGCAGGGAAGATCCCTGGAAGAGACAGATGCTACTAATTAAAGTCAAGAAAACTGATCTTCTTTGGGAAAGATGCTTGAGTAAGAACATTGCTATGTGACTGCTTCAGCTTAAGGGTAAGGCGAGGCAGCTACCAGGCTGCAAACTGGGGTGGGAGAAGGTTGGAATTGGCAGTGGATGCCTTTTCCCCATTACCATGTTGCAGAGTTCCCACCCATCCTGAAATTAGTCAGAAATTACCAGCATGAAATTTTCCATTCCCATTAATGATCCCCCTCCTGCCTCTGTTTCCCTCCAAAGCAGAGTTTTTCAACCTTGGCCACTTTAAGATGTGTGGACTTCAACTCCAAGAATGCTGGAATGCTGGCTGGGGAATTCTGGGAATTGAGGTCCACATATCTTAAAAGTGTCCAAGATTAAGAAACATTGCTCCAAAGTAAGGGATGGCAAGCCAGTTCTTAAGGCCTTTGCATAACGCCAGTGCATTTGGAGCTATCAACTACACACAAAGACACACACACACACACACACACACAGAGAGAGAGAGAGAGAGAGAGAGAGAGAGAGAGAGAGAGAGAGAGAGAGAGAGAGAGAGAGAGAGAGAGAGAGAGAGAGAGAGAGAGAAAGAGAGATGACTTCAAGTCTGTCTCATTGAGGGACGGGAAAAAGTCCTTGGGGATGTCATGGGGACAGGGCAAGAGCCCACCATCTATGTTTATGCCGTGGTTAGGTACAAGTGGGGACAGATCCTGAAATGGTATAGGGTTACCTGCCTGAGCAGGAGGTTGGACTTGATGACCTCCAAGGTCCCTTCCAACTTTATTACTATTATTAATTATTATTATTATTATTATTATTATTTGTTCCCAAAGTTGTTTTTCTTGTGATTTTCCATACATCAGTAACTTGACTGTCCCATGAAATTTGAGATGTAAACATTTCTCTGATTTTGTGCACTGGAAGAGATGAGTCATTGACAGTTCCCTAACTTGTTTCTTTCTTTCCTATTATCTTTGCATGAAATCATAAATTCTCTGCTCATGCTCCTATCTTGTGTTTAGTTCAGAAAGCAGATGTCTTCTCAGAGTGTAAAATCTCTTTAAGATTCTAAACATCTGAGAGGAATTATGCTTTCTAAACTTTTAGAGAGATATAACATTTAAAATCAACACAATCTTGAGTGGAGGAAAAGATACTTATTATATGTCAAATCTGATTGTGTAAGCTTTCGAAGCAATGTCAAACTTTACTAAAACAAACAAAATGCACTAAGATCCAGATTATGGTAAATTGAGTTAAATATTTCCTGAGATGACCTGCTCCAAACTGATTTGGAACAGAATATTGAAGTAGCATGTGTGCTTATTCTTATCTTCATTTATTGCTCTTTATCAGAGTAGAAAATATGCAATGGAGAGCATTTGTATGAGTGAGAGAGACCACCTGTTTAAGACCTGAACTTGCTTCAGATTACAATGTGAAGGAGGGAAGGAGGAAGCTACCACAATAATTCTCAGTAGCTGCATTTGTGGAGTATACTGCAAACTATCCAGCATGTTTCAGCCTACTTGGTTGTGTGAACTCAGTTTGCCAGTTTACTTTAGTGTCTTGTGTGAGCCAAAAAATTGGGTTAATAAAGTATGGATAAGTAAGAGTGCCAGGCAAATACTTCATGCACATATTGCCACTATTTTTCACATAACCCTTAGAACAGTGGTTCTCAACATGTGGGTCGGGACCCCATTTGGGAGTCGAACGACCATTTCATGGGGGTCGCCAAACAAGGCTTTCCGCCATTTTTCCCCCTTTTCTTTGGCCACGCCCCTGGCACCCGGTGATGTATAAGTGGTTGGGGGTTTCAGTGATTTTGGAAGAGAGGGATATAAATGCCATAAATCAATCTATTTCTATTATTCTTCCTACACAAGGATCTAACCATATTTTTTTCCATCCATCACAGTTTTGCAATAAATATCGGCAAAGACAAAGAGAGTATTATTTTACACTTCAATGCACGTTTTGATGCTCATGGAGACATCAGAACCATCGTGTGCAATTCCAAGATCAATGGGCAATGGGGGAAAGAACTCAGGGAGAGCAACTTCCCTTTCCAGGAGGGTAGCCCTACTGAGGTAAGACTTGAAAATATTCAAGAAGAGACAAAATGCACCTGCATGCTTGGCAAACTTAGAGCAGTGTTTTCAAACTTGGCAATTTTAAGATGTGCAGATTCCAACCCCCAGAATTCCCCAGCTAACTGAGAAATTCTAGGAACTAAAGACCACAAATCTTAAAAGTTGCCTACTTTGAAAAACACTGGTTAAGAGCTACACACATCTTACGCACTTAAGCCAACTATTTTGAAGCTGGAATTCCGAACTAAACTTGTTCTTATCCAAATTGATAATGAACCTTATCCTTTTCACTTTCAGAAGGTCTTCTGTTAAATCAGTGTTTCTCAACCTTGACAATTTTAAGGCATGTGGACTTCAACTCCCAGAATTCCACAGCCTCTGGGAGTTGAAGTCCACATGCCTTAAAATTGTCAAGGTTGAGAAACACTGTGTTAAATCTATTAAGAATGGTATGAGAAGCTATCACAACATAAGGGGCAGCTTTCCCCAGCACTTACTCTGCACCTGTTTGATAAAAATACCAATTCTCCCAGCCGGTGGCTTATCAGCATTCTATTCCAATACACCTAGGGACTAATTTAGACATTATTCATCTAATAGTCCTTCTAATACTCCTCTAGCAGTTCCTTTAATTACTCCTCTGATAGTACCAACTGAAGCTCTTGAAGGTTTTGTGATGGGCAGCTCTTGGGAGCAGTTTATTTCCTTACTTGTTCAACTTCTCCTTGGGGAGTTCCTAGCTCTTTCTAGTGACAATGAATAATTTTTTAAGAATGATGGGGTCTGTCATATATGAAGATCTCAAATTATGTAAGTCTGTTGTAGCTAATAAAGAGGAAATTAAGAACTTGTGCTCTTCCCAGCATTCTTAGTCACTGGCTATATTGGATGAGACTAATGAGAACTGGATTCTATTTGGAAGACTATATATTCTCCAACCTTGTATAATAGAACGTTTATCCATCATATAATTAAAGGCTTAAAAGCTTTATGAAATTACCAATCATTAGTCAGATTTTCTTTGGCAATTCTTTCACCTACCCAACTGCTTCCCAACTTATTATTCATTATTATTAGGCTAATTAAATGGATGTTGTCTCTTCTGCTGAACTATATTTCACTCCACAGTGTTTTTTTTTTCTTTTCAGATATTGTTCACACATGACAAAAAAGAAGTGACTATTACATTGTCTGACAACCATCAGATCAAGTTTCCCAATGACTCTGGTTTGGAAACCATTGACTTTATCTGCACAGAAGGAGACTTGTGTTTCAAAATCCTCTCACTAGTTTAAACAATCTCCTCCTGTCCTGCTCACTTTTTTTGCTTAATAAGGCAACAAAATAAATGCAACTGAATTCTGGTCTTCTGGTGATGTGTCTTTTCAGTTCTTGCCTTTGTAGTTCAGGATTTTTCAAACCAAGCATTTCTATATACAGTACCTTGAGGGTGGCTGACTGGACATATGGTTGCCTGGTATCTCTATATTCAGTATCTTGAGGGTGGCTGACTGGACATATGATTCCCTGGTTGAGAGATAAAAGCTGTATACATTAAAAATGTAAAAGAAATATATTTTGGGGTCCTTATTGTTTAGTAGAACTATTTGCATCTCAGTTCTTATTTTATAACAATAAAAAGAAAATAAAAATGATAAAATAAAAGATGATAAACCAGAATAAAAACAATTTATTTCAAAACAAAACATAATTTAGGAAGAGTTACTGGCTAAGCCAGCATAGAATATATATTTTTAAAGGAAGGCTAAAATTTGAGGCCTGGTGTGTCATAGAAATGGAAAGTTATTCCACAGAACAGAAGATGCTACCACACAGAAGATCTTTGACCATAGGAAAAGACAAGAACGTAACCTTATCTCAGTTTGTCCAATAGTCTCTCATCAATACAGAGTTTAATTAAAGATATTTGGAGGATACCAGTTAGCAGAAATAGATAGCCAGTTTGTTGTAGCAGTTAACCTGATGCTTTAATTCCTGGCTAGAAACCAGGAGTCTGTGAATTCTAGTCCTCATTAGAAGCCAGGTGGGTATCCTTGGGCTGGTCGCTCACTCTCAGCTCTAGGAAGTAGACAATGGCAAACCACTTCTGAAACCTTGCCAAGAACTCTGCAGGGACTTGTCCAGACAATTACCAGGAATCAATACTGACTCCAGGAAAACAAGCAAACAAAAAAAAATAGCAGAAGCCTGCTTCACCTATTGGAAAGTATGCTTCACCAGCTGTTGAAAATGCACCAGAACTTCCAAGTGCTAACTTGTTACTTCTGCAATCATAAATACATCATGAATATCCTAGAAGTGCAAAACATGTATCCATGTGAAACCTTCCTGGAGTAATTGGGCAAGAAAAATGAAAGCTTATAGTATTTATTTCAGGCTACCTACTTGTACAATAATCTTCAATAATTGTTAAAACATATAAGCCACTTCAAAGAAAAAGCCCTCAAAGTGCCATGCAAGCATTTTAAAATATATTCATGACTACAAAAATGTGGCAAAAAGGGCGAATCTAAAATCGTTACTAGGGAAATATTAGAGATTTTTATTAAGTCAACACAAAATTTATCATACATGAATACATTTTAAGATCTCCATGTAAGGCAGGAAGATTTTCCACTTAAAACTATTCATTTAGCAATCATTCAAAATTACAACCGCACTGAAAAAAGTTACCTATGACCAGTCCTCACACTTATGACCAGCGCAGCTTTCCCCACAATCATGTGATCAAAATTTACCCGCTTAGCTACCAGCACATCTTTACGATGGTAACAGTGTCTCCAGAACATGTGATCACCATTTGCAAGCTTCCCAGCCCACTTCTGACAAGCAAGGTCTAGGACGGAAGCTGGATTTGCTTAATGACATGATTCACTTAACAACTGAAGTGATTTGCTTAACTGTGGCAGAAAAGGTTATAAAACCCAGTGCAATTCATTTAATAGCCACCTTGTTTAGCAATGGAAATTCTGGTCCTAATTGTGATCATAAGTCAAAGACTACCTGTATACCTGAACCAGTTTGGCTTCGTGCAGAAGGTATTGAGCAATGCCTGTGGATTGCCAGTTTTATAAAAGACAAATTTTAGGGTTAATCTACTCTTAGCTATGCTGCCTGTTATCCCCAGGGGATATCCTTGCCCACCTCCTGGCTGTGGGCTCAGCTTCAAACTGGGCATGTGACATAGATACGCCACAAGAAACATCCTAATAAACCATGTTCCTGATTATCCCATTTTATCTAAATTGTCTTGAATGTCATAAAGAAGGCAGTCTGCCATCTGGTGGTGAGGAAAGAGTCATACAGACTACAACGTGTTCTAGAATCTACATCAGAGGTCCCCAACCTTTTGGGCACCAGGGACTGGTTCCGTGGAGAGAAGTTTTTCCACAGACTGGAGGGGGCATGGTTTTGTGTGCTGCCTACATCCCGTGGATGGAACTTTGCTTGTTTGTGCGGACCAGTTGCTGGTATGCCGCGGCCCGGTACTGGTCCACCAACAGGGGGTTGGGGACCCGTTTTAGATTGCATGCAGACTTCTATTTGGCAAAATGAATTTGCTGAAGATGGGAGGAGTAAAAAAAAAAAGACTTTACCTATGTCCAATTCCTTTTAATATTTTTGTTTGCATCTTGCCCTTCCCAGTCATGTAAGCTGGCTAGCCCCTGAGTAGGCAAATCCACCAGTTAATAGGCATTTTAACACAGAAATCAGCTGAAATTATATTACTGAATTTGTGGTTGAATTTTGAGTGGGATTCAGACTGGCTTGTAGCTGGCATTAAGGGCTGATCTGCATAACTGACTTACTCCAGAATGATGATGGACTGCCAATCACTTTTGGAGGTTATGAACGCACAAGATCATCCTATGATTCTAATCGACAAGGAAAATAACCTTCCCTTTTCTTTTTGCTTGTTTAGTTATTCAACCCATCTGCTAGGCTTCCTTTCTTTGTAGGCAAATCCCTCCCTTCCAGTTGATCACTGTGTATGGTCCCCCCTGACTATTTTACCAATTTAAAAAAACTGAACTTCCTTTTTTTCTGTTAGGATAGAAGAGTAGAACAGTGGAATATGGACTTTCTCCCCTCCCCATGAAATTACTGAGAGTTGTGCTGCTCTTCCCTTTGGGTCCAGGTGGCATTTAAAACTTGGTTTAGGGTTAGGTTATCTAAAATCTATGGTGTTTTCTTTTTCCTTTTTACCCTCCTGGAGGGCTAAAGAAGCAGAGAAATACACTAATTAGAACATTAAACTATGCAATTCTGTTCTGTTTTGTATTTGTTCTGTTCCATTTGCCTTTCCATTTTCCAATTTCAAAGTTGCTTCCAAAGTTATATTAGGGCAAGCTGTTGTAGAGTCGGAGAATAATATTGCAGGCAGAGTTTTCCATCAATTGCAGACGTAGGATGAGCTGAGATCATGAACTTTGATATGATTAAAAATATTAACCAATGCACAATTAATGAATGCACAAATGACTTAACTGTTATGGGTGAAACTTTGGCAGCTATAAATCAGCCTTATATCTTTGGTAGGATGTGTCTTTTTCACTGGAAGAAAAAATGTCTCATGTGGCTGTAACATACCACATAGCAACAACATTTAAGAATGGGATGAGAGGCCAGTTTGCACTCTCTATAATTAGAGTATTGGAAATGCTTACAGGACATAACTGGAATATCCGTATCTTAAACTTCTTCTATAATTCCATCTCATTGACCAAGTGATAGCTTTCCACTACATGTGCAAATAATCTCTTAATAAGCACATTCTTAATCTTAAACAGAACAGAGTAAATGCAATGATTTTCTCTGATAGTTTTTATTGCCCTATTGGTTTGTACCAGATCATAAAATCAAGAGAAGCAAAAGACAGGCTTAAGCTTAACATGTGGGGATGAAACAGCTTACCAGATGATTATATTAATGCCATAGTAATGGACTACATCACAAATGGTGATCTCTATATATTTTAGAACACTTATTTCAATTTAATATGCTGGATTATAATTCTTAGCACTTCTGCATAACACAGGCAGAGTAGAAGTTGAGAAATTGCGACTTACGTCAGTACACTACTTGTTAAACTTGTCATTTTGGTAAGAAGTTTATTACATATCTACATGGATGAAAAAACTGGGAACTGAGGAGATAATATAATTTCTTTCTAGGACATTACAGCCACCCAGGCCTTATATCAGGCTGACATAATTAATGGGAGGAATAGAGCCAATTGTTTGATACTGTTGATATATGCCAGAAGGTGTGGACGAAGTTGATGCAATGACATCACTGGAAGATCTGAAAGACCAGATTAGGGATAGATTGTCATGGGGAAAATCTATCTATGTTGTCACTAAGAGTCAACAACAACTTGATGGCACATAACCAATATGTATATATCAAGTACAATAGGCTAGATCCAGACTAAAAAACAATAAACTTGATTACAAGTATAGCCCTCCTGAAATCAACACAGCTTAACTGAAATTAATATTAATTTAATGACTCTAAGAATATTTCCATAGTATTATTCTACCACTTCCTGATTTTGCAAAAAAATCCATTATCCTCTACAAACCTGCCAACTTCAAAATGCCAAAGATGAGGAGCAAAGATCACTGACCCACTCAGAACTGCCAGAAGTTCTCCACTAACAAAAATCCCCTCAAGGAGAAATAAATTGCCTCATACACACCTATATTCTTGTTATCTGTTCTTGTCTGATGGTATGTAAAGTAAAAACCAGATGAACCCCGAACTCTGGGAGTGGGTAGGCAGGAGTTCTGATGAAGGGGAAATAGTAATCCACAGGTTCAAATGAGCCAAGGTATTATCAAATAAAAAAGTATTTTCAGATGCCCAAAGCTGAGCCAGAAACAAATTAATTCAGCTTCTAAACTGGGCAATATAATGAGCTCAGAGATCTAGAGCTGTTCTTAAATTAATGCAGAGCTCTCACTTAGAAATAGCATCCAGGCCAGGAATACAATACTGCTGCAGGAAACTAAGGAACAGCTATTATTTATTCTTAAATGCCTTTGAGATCAGGTGATTTTAACAGAATATTTGACTTCCAACCTTTTGTTTTTTCAATTTTGAGAAAAGAATATAGGCATTATCATGGAGGCAACACTGAGCCTTTTCCCAACACACATTTAAAATACTACCCACCCATCCTGGAACCAGAAGAAAATGTACAGCTGTCAGCATTTTGAGGTAAATAGATAGGAAACCCGTAGAATTTTCAGGGATGCTTTTTATTGTTCTAGGATACAATAGCAATATCTTGAAACTAAACCAGTCAGAATTTTTGTCTATTATATCTTATACCAAACAAAATCAAGACAGGATTATTCTTTCTAAACGTTCTCCTCCCAATGGTTCATCTACCCTTTCTTCATTCTCACTTCCAGCATGTGCAGGTAAAGGGTTTTGAAAAAAGCATCACATTTGCAACTAAAGCCACCCTTAAAAATAATAAAAAAAACCTTCCCAAGTTCAACAGGATACTTTTTCATAAGTGTGGCATCTTGAGCCTGCCCAGGAGGTGATCTGCAATTTCTGCCAGGTGGTAGGAAAGCCTGATTTGAAAAAGGTAGATTCTCTGTCTCTCCTTGAAAGACAATGATCCTGGAGGGAGATGCCCAGGGACCAGAAGGGAAGGTTGTCTCCACACCAGCCTGAAATGGCCAGTAGGTGCCAGAACGATTCATCCCCTTTGGCTACCTGACTGAATCACCGATAACAAAACACATTATATTTTGCACACTTTTATCTAGCATCTGTGACAAGATGCCTACTGTTACAAATTTATCATGGATATCTTCTTTAATGCTGACTACCCTTCCCAACTAATAAAATGGGAATTTACTAGACCTCAAAGCAATGTCCCACTCTTTAGCACTACTTTTCCTTCTTAATAATATATCTAAGCCTTCATAACCTCCACTAGCAATCCTAGAAAATAAAAATGTTAAGTAGTTGCAGCCCATGCTTAATTTGGAAGGGTACTTGACTGCTCAGAGTAAGGAAAAGCTGATCTGAGAGCATTTTAAGGTCTAGAGAGGTCAGCAGGAATATTGTCACTAGTCAGCATAAGTCTCTATCATGTGCTATCAAATTCTCAAGATGCCTAAAAAGTTGAAGTTCTTGGATTAAGTGAGTAGGATGAGCCTTAGGAACAATGACATCTTTGGCATTAATTATCAATGGATGTCTTCTGTTTCTTCAATCTGCTACAACTCCGCTGCAGATACAAGTTCTGCTTGAGGTTTTGCATCTCTCCCCCTTCTGAAGAAGGCATGCTGTCTGCCTTGTCTTTCCTCACACTGAGTTGATATGTACTCACGGTAATTCTTTGTTAGCAGGGTATAAAGAAATGGGTTGATGCAACTGTTGCTATAAGTCAAACAGGTAACACCAAAGTTGAGGTAAGCCTGAGCAGTAGAACCAATCTCCAAGTCCATTGACCAGTATAATTTGGCTAACTGCCAGGCCCAGAATGGTACAAAGCAAGCCCAATAGGCCACAATGATGCTGAAAATCCTGGAGAACAGCTTCTGTTTCAACATTCGGCCCGTCACCTGAGTCTGCATAGTTTTTGTAGAAATCCAATAGCTCCATGCAAGACGTGAGTACAGTATGGCTAGGACAAGGCCAGGTGTTAGGATGCTAGTGCCAAAGAGAATTGTGAGGTAAACTCGGAAGGCATCAGGTGTCCATGTGGGAAAGCAAATATGTTTATGGCTTCCACCTTCCCGCTGCTGGATCATGACCATCATTGGTATTGTAAGTAACAGTGACAGAAGCCACACAGCAATGCTGGCAACCTTATGATAACTGTTCCCAGCAATCCTAGCCTTTAGTGGTCTGGTCACTGCCCAATAACGTTCCAAGCTCATGGCTGTCAGCAGAAAGATGCTAGCGTGCATTGTGAGCAAGTCCAAGCTAAGTAAAAATCTGCATCCTGCATCTCCAAAGAACCAGTCCTGGGCAAAATATGTACAAACCACGAAAGGGATGGTGGAAAGGTAGAGTAAATCTGCCAATGCCAAGTTAATAACATACACACACAAACAGCTTGTTGAACGAATTGCCATGCTGCCAAACGCTACCACCAGTGTATAGATATTCCCTGTCATCCCAACGAGGCACATCAGGAGGAGGATTGCTCCCAAAACTCCTGTGAGAGAACTCTGCTCCTTAAAGTCAATTTCTTCATCTGAGAAATTGCCCCAGAATGATTCTTCAACGAATTCTGCCATTACTGGGTAGCCAAAAGGCACTTCAATGCTACAGAAAACTACCATAGACACATTTTGTGCCTCACATTTGTGGCATTAAGATCAATAATGAAGGATGGGAATGCTGATGGGGAAAAAATCCAAAATAGGTTGGTTATGAGATAAAGAACCTATTCTTCATAAGGAATGATGGCAATGTCTTCTTTGCATGTCATGCTCAGCAATGCTTCTTACCATTCCTTAGAGAAAGACCATGACTGTAAGAAGTACATCCATTGCATTTTATGAATTAAACAGCATGATTTCTTCTTCTTTTTGTTTTCAGCCTCCAAAGATTGTGTCCTCTGTGCATCTGTGGGTCTCAACTACTCTCTCTATTCCAGTATTTATCTGCTAGCCCATTAGTGCAAATAAATCTTCTTGAAGCAATCCAACTGATTTCTTCCTCACCTCTTCTGCTGCCCAACTGTGCCCTACTCAAAAATAGCATTCCCCTTTACGGTGGATGAATGTGTCTGACTCACCACTTCACACTCAGATGCTAACATTCTCAGCAATAACTTCTGGACTGTTAGCTAATGAAGAATGGCACTGTGTATTTAAACCACCATGTCTTCCCATCCATCTAACTCCCATTTTCTTCCTTCAGCTTTCTATCAGTTTCTTCAACCCCAGCTTCTCCCTTTTTGTGCATTGTTGTGTGGAGAAGGAATTGTCTTAGAATAAAAATAGAAAGTGTTAGGATGGAAGAGGACTAGGATGGAATAAGACAAACTAGTTAATGGAATTAACATACTTTCTATAGTGCAACAGAAAGGATTGGCACTGAAAAGAATTCCCTCTTTGATAAGTTTAAGTGTTAAAAAAAGGAACACATAGAATTGCTTGTGTAGCATTGTAATTTTAACAATCTTTTAAATATATCTGGAATAAAGGATGAGTTTTTTTAGTCAAATCATACCTGATATGTCTTCATCTAATCAGGGTGCTCATCATCTTATGTAGTGGTCTATAACAGATGTGATCAGATTTGGATAAACATAGATTTAAAAGAAGCTTTTAGACAATTAAAGCCAGCTTGCAATCAATGCAAGAACTCATATTAAAGCAAGTCTCATATTTCTATGATTCTGCCTCTACTTTAACTCAGCCAGGACTTCATTCCCAATCTTGGAAATTGACAGTTATCATATTTCTCACCCATCGCTTTCATTTTCAAGGCTAAATATATCCAGTTCTTCTTTTAGGACATAGTTTCCAGGACAGAAACTTTGAAAATGTTTTGAAAGAAATGAGTTATGAATCTTACACCTCACTTCTCTGCTGTTTAGTAAAGCTTCCTGCTATTTTTTTGTGCATCTGAGGGAAAAAAAGATTCAGCTGCTTTAAAAGTCACATTCAGTTTAATGAATTGAACGATTAAAACAGACTTACCTTTTTTTCAGGGTTGCATGGAAGCCTAAAAATGACAGGCTGTTATAATTTCACTTTGAAGTGTACAAAGTTTACTTTCCAGGCTAATGATTCTTCCTCTTGTTCCAGAATTTACTTTGCTTCTGTCAGGACATTGAAGTCTGATAATACCAGGGAAGTAGTGGTTGTAGAGGAAGAGTGAGGTAAATAAATGATGAGACTGGAATTCAATCAACCGCGTACTTACTGCACTCTATAAGTTCTGCTAATCTTCTCCATGCTGAGATCCTTCAAATACATTGTTATTCCCAGAATAGTCAACCAGTTCTACCAGATAATTCTAGAAACTATAGTATAACGTTCTGTAGGGTAATGCACTTTATGGAAGGCTGCATGGAGTATTGTGATCCATATAACTTCATTAAGTGGAAGCTTTTTAAATGTAAGCCTATGAGTGAGAAATCAGGGCTGATCTGTGGCAAGGGAAGTAGCAGCAATTTTTTGATCTACCAGTCCCAGGCCTATGGACAGAAAAGACATTGAAATGGATATTGTTTTGTCAACATGACATAAGAAGCATGGATGTGGTTGCACAATAGGTCTGATGATGGCATTGAAAGCAGCCAAATTGCCAGCAGAAGCAGGACTACGAAGACTGTAGAAGCATTTGGTGAAATTATCGTCATTAGGGCTATTATATCTGAGGTGCAGAAATCCAGAAGATGACTAGATAATAGCAAATAACTTTTTGTTACCATCTAAGATTATCCAGATTTTAACAGCTGGGGCTTAGTAGCTGCAATTGATTTACTTTCAGTGATTTTCTACATAAGCGCTACCAAGCTGCCTTGACCGCTGATTATAGAATGAGTTGCTCTCTGAATCAGCTTAATCAGCAGGAAGGAAAGCATTGTTTGAAAAGCTTAAAATAAAACTAGTGGCATGTTTTGAGATGTAGATTTAAGAAAATGATGTTCCTATTAACTTTCCCAATCTTAACTGAGTCTCTTTAAAATACGTTCTTTAAGTTATTCCCTTAAAAAAAAAATGTTGTTTCTAAAGTACCGGTAGCTTCTTGCTGCAAGTTCAAGCACTGATCTGCAGCCTTTAATGAAACCAGCTTTTTCTGGTCCTATTTGTTCATTTGATCAATTCATTGCCCAACCAATACAAGAACAACCAGACTGATTCAAAAAAAAAATAATAATCATGTGGCAGTTGTAAATCTAAGGAAGTCTACATAAGTTTGAAAAAGTCTCATTCAAGCTAATGTCAATTCTTGATGATTCCAAAAGTACATTCATGAAGCTTTCTTTTCAGCATACCATTGGACTTTTCATTTTAATTTCCTAGTCCCTGATATTTCTTTGTAACCTCCCATCCCACTAATACAGTGGTTCTCAACCTTTCTAATGCCGCGACCCCATAATACAGTTCCCCATGTTGTAGTGACCCCCAACCACTTATACATCACTGGCTGCCAGGGGCGTGGCCAAAGAAAAGGGAAAAAAAATGCCGGACAGCCTTGTTTGGCGACCCCTGTGAAATGGTCATTTGACCCCAAATGGGGTCCCGACCCACAGGTTGAGAACCACTGCACTAATAAGTCTGATTCTTGTCAACTTAGCTTTTGAAGGAAGATGCTGTCATCTAATAAGAAAAACAGGCATGACAGGTTAGAGATATTTAAAATGTATTGGGAAAAGATACCATTGATCCTCCATTCAATTGCTTTAATTATGAAAAAAACAATTTAATTAAGGATTGTTGTTTTTCGTTTCTCTGATTCACTTTCATTTCTGTTGGATTGAAAAATAATAGAAAAATATTTCAAAGATTGCCCACATGGGTGATAAATGTGCAAGAGAAAGAGTAATAGAAGATGGAATAAACAAATGGATCCATCAATATTTCATTTCAGAAACAGCAGCACATGTGATTTTTTTAAAAGAATTGGGAACCCAGCAGGATATGCATCTTTTATGGCCCATCAAAACTGTCTGTTTGTTCAGTTTGCTTGAATGTGGATAGAATTGATGCAATGAGGTGGGCAACCTTTTCAGGGGTGTCCACAGGCTATGATAAAAAAAAAATCAAGATGAAATCAAGGTTCCATCTATTTTATGTATGTACAACACATAAAAAACAGGCAAAATTTTGATTATACCATCACAGCTGCTATACTGGCTTTTTTTTTAACCATGTCTTATGGACGCTTCTCACTCTTTACAATCATTTCCACTTGGGAGTTAGTTTTATTCAAAGGATGAAAGAGACTTGCTCCAATGATACAGTGATATATAGCAAGGGGAGGTTGAGGCACGTTTAAAGATAAAAATGGATGCATTGACCCATTCATTTTAAATTTCAAGTTTTTGGAAAAAAAAGCATTAAAAAGTATACTGCCAAAATCAGCCATTTGGTCATCAAACTTTAATGAAACAGTTCTGAGGTTCTTTAACAAACCATACTGAGGAACAAAGGATGCTATGTAGTCTAAATATGTCTTGCCGCCTCTGATTAGTGAATTGTAGAAAACCTAGAATTTTCATATCATTTGGATAGGAAGCCAATAAAGTTATAGGCAGCAGAAAATTGGCTGGCTCTCACATTGGTATTGATGGGGAAAGTGAAAATAATGCAATTGAAAGAATGAACAAGACAATATAAAGTAGCATTTTGTACACCTTAGCCTTTAAAAGGAGCTTGCCAATCGTCTACAGGCAACTTTAAGAGACAGGTCTACAGTCCTTTCCTCCCCACTTTCCTTTGAAGAAAATTTCAGAGCACAAGCACACCAAAAATGGCAACCTATCATATGGACTTGAGTAAGCAGAAAAATGGGAAAGAATGGTAGGCCTGGAATCAGAATAATCACAGAATGACAGGCAAGTGGATACTGACACAACCATCATCCTGGTGGCCCTTCACATTCCTGCCAATGTCTGCAAAGCTCGCCAGGCAATCAGCAGCAAGCAATAGTAGTACAAAAATGGGAATGTGCATATTTTGATCAATGCAAATAAACTATTCAATTTATTGAAGGGCTCTGCAGTAGCATCCATCAGCTGCTTTACATCAGTCTTTGTGCTTCTTATTTCTATACCAAGTGTAGTTCAGGGTCAAAATGACAGAGGACTTTGAGGGACAGATGTCCAGCAGTATTTTGGCAAAGGGCGGTCTAAATGGATTTTATTTCTTTCAACACTTCTTCCTGTTCTGAGAGAATGCGTAGGCTGCTTTGACTCCAGAAAGTCTTTTCTTCTGTGTTATCCAAAAACTGTAGACCAAGAAAACAGCAGCAACTCACTCTTCCCCAGAGATGTTAATGTTTGATCCTAAAATTAGCTTCAACTGTTAAAAAAAAAAGTGAAAATCTATTATATTATAAATCTACTAAGGCAAAAATAAATAGCCATAGGCAAAGGGGGGATAATTCTGCAACGCTATATTTACACTGATTTTATTGCTGACCATATGACATAATTTATTTTAAAATTACTTTTTTAGTCCTGATGGTTGACAAGCTAAAAGGGTTGCGGGCACTGCCTAGTGGCAGCAAGAGATAACAGCTGCATTTTACTACCCAACAGCGTATAGTCATACTGGCCACATGACTAGTGAAGCATCTTTAGACAATGCTAGCCCCCCTTGGTTAAAAAATGAAGATGAGCACCACCCCCTAAAGTTGGACACGACTGGATAGGGAAAGCTTTACCTTTACCTTAAAGGTCCTCTTGCCTTATGACTAGTGAAAGCATAATAATTTCAGTAGTGTAAGTAATGTGACATGCTTGTGTTATGTTGGGAAAAATAAAGGATATAGAACAGGACATCTCTTGTTCAACTCTCATACCTGCCCAATCTACCTAGATGACCTTCCTGTTCTTATAGGTCACAGCAGAGTTTCTCAACCTCAGCAACTTGCATGAACTTCAATTCACAAAATTCTGTAGACACCATGCTGGCTAGGAAATTCTGGGAACTGAAGTCCATACATCTTAAAGTTGCTGAGATTGAGAAACACTGGGAGTGTTTCAGAATACATTTGGAGTGTTCAGAACATGCAGAGGGCAATCTTGCAATAGTCACGAAATAGCTTCTATAGGGGACAGAACCAGTTACAAAACATTAGTTTAACAATTAGTTTTACCTACCATCTTCTCCATACTCCGATTGCTTACCTTGGTCCTTGTCCTGGGTACATTGGCATACTCACAAACAAGCCACTGAACTGTAGTCTCCCATTAAGCTTACAAGGTTCATTTGATCCCTACAGTATTTTTAGAGGTTGCCACTTTACCATAGAGCCAGATTGGTGTAGTAGTTAGGGTATCAGTCTGGAAACTGAGAGATTGTGAGTTCTAGTTGTGCCTTAAGCAAAATGCTATCTGGGTGACCTTGAGCCAGTCTCTCTTAGTCCTAGGAAGAAGGCAATGGAAAACCACTTCCAAAATCTTACCAAGAAAACTGCATGTTGTGAAGGCAGTCAGCAGAAGTCAACATTAACTCAAGGCAAGTGGAGATACACAAAGATACACAGAGTTTTCAATGTAGCTTGCCACTCCTTACTTCTTAATTCATCTATTTTAATTTATCAAGTCAGGAGGGGAGGAATACCAAGAGAAAAATCAGCAATCACTTTAGGGCGACGCCCTGTCTTCAATCTCTCATAGTTGAATAGAATGAAAATATCCTCTTGGAACTTACTTGCATACTCCTGGGGCGTCATGGGCTGCTTTATCACATGGCTGAAGACAGCTTTCCATTCCTCCTGATCTTTCTCCGTCTCACAGGTGAAGATGTAGTTGCGGTCAGGAGTTACAATAATGATGCCATGTTTCCAGGTGAACCTACCCTGCATGTCATGTGGCAATCCTTTTATGACGTTATATCCTTGTTCCTCATTACCCAGGAAAACTTCACCTTTAGCAAAAGCATCCTGCATGGGACAAGGAAAAAAATACATCTGTCTAAAAACTATTTTGGGATTCTAGACTATAGTTATAACTTATAACAGAATACTGTCAAGATGCTCCGGTTGTTTCCCCTGAGAAGGAAGAAATTTGCCAATACTTTAGCTACAATACCCTAACCTTAGAAAGAGGAGCAGCAGCTGGTAGAACTGAAACAACAGCAGAACATTTCTTCATTCATTCTTAATCTGGACAATAACCAATGTTCTCTCAGCAGAAACATTTAAGGCTGGGGTTATCAGTACAATGGGGAAATCAGTATAGTCAAGATATATTCTGCTGCCGATATTTCCAGCAGAATGTTGGATATTCTGATGTTTCCCTCTTATCCATCTTGTCAGCTCCCCGGTTCCTTTCTTTCTTCCAGATATTTTCTTCCAAACAGCTAATTTTTATCCAAAATCTGCTTGGCTGATAAATGTAACAGATAGTTGCCATCTATAATGATTTCTGATGCATTTCTGAATGCAATATATGAACCCTTCACCTCATCTATGGCAAACTTTAACCTTAATCATTGTACTGTATATTTCTCAGATAGACTATAGCGGGGGAATCAAACTCGCAACGTCACGTGACGTGTCATGACGTATCGTGACTTTTTTTCCATTGCTAGCAATGGGGTGGGCGCGGTTTCGCTATGATGCATCCGGCCCACGTGCCAGTAGTTTGACACCTCTGGACTATAGTGTTTGGCCTTTGCTGTAACCACTTCAGACCAGATGCAAATCACAGTCCAACCTCGGAGATACAACAACCTGTTACTGCCTCTATAAGGCATGGCTATCTCAAATGGCTTTGCAAATGTACTTTTTCCTGGTTTTTTTTAATGAGGTTTATACAACTTGTAAAAAGGCAAAGAATTGTTGTTCTACTTTCTTCATAGATCAGCCAAGAGAAGCTGGCTGTCTGATTTATGAATGAAGAACTCTAGCCAATTAAACATTTCCCGTCAAGTCCTGCTATTAGCCTTACTGCAGGAGAAGCTGTTTTTACTAATCAACCCCCTTCAAGATTCTCCCCCTTTGGGGAAGAATTTGCCAAGCACTGTTCAGAATCTTCAGTTAAAAATATGTTACACATGGAGCTTCTTAGGAAGTCAGAAAATTAAATATGTCAGCTAAACAAGAAACTTTAGATATTCTCTACAAAAAAATTAATCCAAGGCCTATGAAGAACAGCTGCAAGACTTGGGTTTGGCTAATCTAAAGAAAATAAGAAATAGGGGTGACATGATAGACTATCCCAGTATTTGAGAGGCTGCCACAAAGAACAGGGGGTCAAATTATTCTCCAAAGCACCAGAGGGCAGGACAAGAAACAATGGTTGGAAACTAATCAAAGAGAGAAGCAACCTGGAATTAAGGAGAAAGTTCCTAATGGTGAGGACAATTAACCAGTGGAACAGCTTGCCTTCAGAAATCGTGGATGCTCCCTCACTGGAGGTTTTTAAGAAGAGACTAGACGATCACTTGTCTGAGATGGTATAGATCAGTGGTTCTCAACCTTTTTAATGGTGTGACCCCCAACCGGTCGTAAGTCGAGGACTACTCAACCAGTCGTAAGTCGAGGACTACTCAACTGGTGCAGCACCGTTTGCAGAATGGGACTTTTGGCGGGCTCAGCAGGGCAGAGACAGCCTGGACAATTCCTATTGGCTTTTGAAAGCCAATAGAATTAGACTCTATTCAAGAGAGTCTATTCTATTGGCTTTCAAAAGCCAATAGAATAAAAGGGAGTAGCACAGCTAAGGAAAAGGGGAAAAAAATGGCGGACTGCGTTGTTTGGCGACCCCCGTGAAATGGTCGTTCGACCCCAAATGGGGTCCCGATCCACAGGTTGAGAACCACTGGTATAGATTCTCCTGCTTGAGTGGGGGGCTGGTCTAGAAGACCTCCAAGGTGCCTTCCAGCTTCTATTCTATTCTATTCTATTCTATTCTATTCTATTCTATTCTATATCCTGGACTGAAAAAAATGTTCACTTTTAGCCTTTGAACTGGCTCTCTGGTGAGCTAATGAAAAGATTGATCAATATGATTCCTTTGGCGCAAAGTTTAAAAACAGAATCACTTTTATATATCACTAACAAATGTGTATTTTACATCATTGAGTTGTTGTTTTTTTATTTTTGTTCTTTGGTACTCATTTTTATTCTTTTTTAAATATACATGTATATTGTTTGTATTTTTCTTTTCTTTATCTTTTGTATTACAGATTTGCTTTGGGAATTACATGTTACACTGAAGGATTAAGGATGGTAACTGTTTAGTCTTAGGTGGAAAAACCTTTCATTCCCCTGGGTATTATTGAACCCTCAGAATCCCAACAACATCTCAATCACAATCTTCCTTGATTGTACATGGCATAGGAAATGGGCAATGTCAAAGTTAGGTTCTTGACAAGGTTGCTTCAATCTTTGGGACTAATGATGGAACATATACAGAACATATGGAAATCAAAGATGTGACCTTCAATGTCTTGGTAAGAAATGCAGAGAAATGCAATTCAAGCATATCTTGAATTGGGCACTGAATAGGGAAAGGCTGCTCCAACTTTAAAATTGAGGAGATAATTCTCTCTAATTTAGAATACATAACCAATAAAAGGAGAAATAGTCTGGTCTGTTGATGTGTTTTTAACAGACGTTTGATATGCAAAAAAATCAAGTTGGAAAATTTATTTTATTTTATTTTATTTATTTATTAGTAAAATTTATATGCCGCCCAATCCCTAGGGACTCAGGGCGGCGTACAAAATTAAAACAACAAATATAACAATTAAAAATGAATACATTCACACGGCATGTCCCAATCGAATCCCGGTCCCCCTGGGGACATCAACCCCAGGCCTGCCGGAACAGGAGAGTTTTAATAGATTTCTTGAAGGCCGGCAAGGTGGGAGTAGTTCGAATCTCAGGGGGAAGTTAATTCCACCACGTCGGAGCCACCACAGAAAAGGCCCTTCCTCGAGGGCCTGCCAGCCGTCATTGTCTGGCCGACAGGACCTGAAGGAGGCCCAATCTGTGGGACCTCACTGGTCTCTGGGAACTATGCGGCAGTATGCGGTCCTGTAAGTAACTTGGTCCTAAGCCATGAAGGGCTCTAAAGGTGACAATATGAAATTTGACATAGATGGGTTTTGGGGGGCTACAGAACTGAGTTCAAAAACCAATAACCCTATTTTTATTTCAAGCAACAAAATGACCATGTTTCTGTTGGACAAATATTTACTTAAATACCTGAGTAAATGAGGAAGCTGAGAGAAAAGGCAAAATCAATTACTGACTTACCAAAGGATCTTTGAAGTACATTAGCCTTCGGTGATCCAGACTGAACCAGCGCTTCTTGAAACACTCCTTTTGCTGTGAAAACCAACCACAGACATTTATAAGAGGAGAGAGCCCTCACCTGGTCATTCTTTGGAAGCAGCATTAAAAACAACTTCAACTCCTAACCAGTGCTAGAGCCAAGTACTAGAGTGGAGATTTTGGGTTTATTTGTTTCCTTTGTTGCTGTTTTTACATTTACCAGTCAATCATTCCAAGGACATTACAATAAAAATTGTAATGGATAGACTCAATTACAGTAGCAGTAAGTGCACCCTTGGAAGAGCTGAAGGTTCAGTTTAGAGAAAAATCATGATGGAGAAAATCTAAGAGTCAACAACAACTTGATGGCATGTAATCATCACCATTATCATCATCATCCCACTCAAAGATAATGTGAGGCTTTTCACTTCAAAAACATTGCATTTTGTTGAGTGAAAGAATAGTTAATTTTATTAAAATCTGCCTGGAATTGAGCATCGCTGAACACTCTTGTCTTTCATGCTCCCTTTCTTTTTATATATAAACAGACTTTCAGCATCAATAAATACATAAGAATAAACCACTTACACAGCATTTAAAAGAAGCAATAAAAAGCAAAGAAGGAAACAAAAAGACCAGAACACGTCCTTTCCAGCAACCCTCAGATAAGTAAGGATTAACACCCAACAAACAATCAAGCAGAAAACAATATCCTAATCAAGGAACTACCAAGGGGAAAACCATATCCCCACCAACATTGGTAGGGCAAGCTACTATATATACTTAAGCAGGGAGCAACTCCCATACTCACTAGCACTGATGATGTTATCCAGTTGCATAATGAAATGTCTGCAAGCAAATAATCAAGATCAGACACATCAAGGACTCCACAATTCAATCCTAAGCTACAGATATTATGTTCTATTGGAACCTCTTTTTTGGTGTATGGTAACAAAGTACAATAATAAATAATAATAAACTAATAAATAGCAATAAGTAATAAGTAGTTATACCTTAGGTCCAGTTTTTTCCATATAGCCTTCTCTTAAGAAATTCCGTGTCAACCGGATTTTCAGCTGCAGCAAAAAAAGTTATGAGGATGATCTGTAAAAATGCCTTAGTTACTTTGAACAATTAAAAACTTGAATGAACTTTATTTTATCCAGCTATTCATGCTGGACAGAGAAGAAAACATGCATGAGTCCAGAGACATATAATTATCTCATTGCATGGAGATAGCCAAAAATCTGAAAATAATTAGATTGATTATGTCACAAGGAAATCAGATCAGCTGTAATATAGTTTAGTTAATAGGCTATCCAGTTTTGCAAGCTTCTTACCTCCTCATCACTAGCGCCAGGAAAAGCAACTTTAAGGTGGTGGAATTTTATAGCACGGATTGTATTGAACCAGTCCACAATTTCCTAGGAAGAGAAAAAGCACAATAATTATTAAAATATGATTGGCAACTTGAGCTTAAGGTGATCTACTCAGAAACAATTCTCAGTTTACTTCTATGGAATTTATTTGATTGGTATACAGAACTTCCAGAGGGAATTTCTAGACCAAAGTATGCACTAGAATAGAGTTTTGTTGTAATACACATGCACCAAACTATATTTCCTGTTTCTTAAATTAATTACTGGCACAAAGAAAAGGCTTTCAAAGAAGAATTGAAAGAGAAAAAGAAAAAATACTCTTTAGATATGTTAGGTATAAAACTGCAAAATTTTAACCATGCGCTGGAGAAGCTTGCAGAAGGTTCATTTAAAGAGAATTTCCTTATTAGGCTTTCAACCACAGATATATTTACTGGCAATAAAAAAGGTCATGATGAACAGAGAGTTCTTGCATTGCAAGTAGGTCTTTTCTAGGGAAGAGTTAAAGACAGGAGGGAAAAACAAGTAGAAATGATCTGGCCCAGCTCTAGTAAGGGTCTTAAATGTACCATTTAAAGATTGCAGCAATAATTTCCTATAGATGTACAATAAACATATACACCAGATCCTCATACCTTCCCATCCTCGTGATAAACAAAGATGTTGCGAGTCTTGTTATGTTTAAGATAAGTAATCTGCAAGCCATTTGAATGCCTCATCTTTTCTGGCTGGAACATGGCATTGACAGTGTCAATTTTAACTTCCATTTTGGGTTCTTTTGCCTGAGAAGAAAGAGGTTTTGCTATTACTTGTACACTATTAATGGGTAGACATAGGGCTACAAAGTTCCACTTCTATCTTCATCCATTTAAAAAAAGGAAAGATCCTTCTACCCCCTATGAACTTAAAAAATGTAGTTCTTGCAGAAAGCTGAGTTGATAGTGAGAAAGAAAAGGAACTGTAGAGACATCCAGATAATCAAATGATTCTCTGACCCTAAATAAGGCTGTACTCTGTGTACGAGTCACTTAAAAGCTGATTTGTTACGCACATCCTGTTTGATGAAATATTTCAGACATCTCTCTTTCTCAGACAGAAGAAATCTGCGTGGCTGATATAGCTGATTATCTCGGCCTTGTTTCCACAGGATCCCTTCCTTTAGTCCTAGGAGAAGAAATACAAGCTGCAGAGTATGGCTGTGTTAAATCTTTTTAATTATGACACACTAGGTCACAACGGCAGGGTCAAATAGGTAGTCCTCAACTTATGGCTATAATTAAGCTCAGAATTACAATCCTAAGTTCTCTCCATCATTAAGTACGTCCTCACATGACCAACCCAATTTTACAACTGTTTTTGGAGACTTGTTAAGCAAAACAGCAGTTATAAAGTAAGCCCATTGTACCCAATGGATGCTTTTTGCCAGCAACCAGAGTTAAAAACTGGTTTCCAGCAAAAAAAAAAGTTGTATATTGCAGTCATGTGATCACGGGATCCTGCAAACAACCATAAATGCAGGCTGGTTGCCGAGTGCCCAAAATGTGATCACATGACCAAGGAGCAGACATTAGAATCCATTCAAATCCAGGTCATAAATAACTTTTCTGGGGTCCATCGGAATGTCAAACAGCTGCTAAGCAACTGGTCATTAAGTGAGGACTACCTGTATATCAAATTATCAATATCAAATTAAATCCTAAATCCTAGATCAGGGCTTTTCAACCGGTACGCGTACCACTAGTGGTACGCTGGCACCTGGCAGGTGGTACGCATATGAGGGGTTGAACAGCACTGTAAAAAAATGTAAAAAAAAGTGTAAAAGTGGATGAGGTGAAGCAGCAGCAGTGCCACACAGGCTTGTGGGAAAGTCAACTGGAACTGCACATTGCCTGGGCCCTACTGAGAGCCCAGGATCAAAGTGTGCAGCTCCAGCTGATTCGGGGAGGCCTTGGGGGCAGCAGGCAGCCTCACACATTCTTCGGGTGGAGATTCAGCTGGAAGCTGTGCGACACATTGCTTGGGTCCTGCTGAGAGCCCAGGATCAGCGCACACAGCTCCAGCTGATTGGAGGTGGCAGGCGGCCTCACCCAGTGTTCAGGCAGAGATTCAGCTGGAGCTGCGTGAAGCATTGCCTGCCTGGGTCCTGCAGAGAGCCCAGGATCAGCACGTGCAGCTTCAGCTGATTGGGGGTGGCAGGCAGCCTTGAGCAGTCTTCAGGCAGAGATTCAGCTGGAGCTGCGAGAGGCATTGCCTGGGTCCTGCTGAAGGGGAGAGAAGAGCTGATATTAAAGGGGATGAGGGAAGAGATGATATTAAAGAGGGTGAGAGAAGAGATATATTAAAGGGGGTGAGAGAGGACTACCTGTACTTTATCACTTTTTTCCGTGGGGTTTTTTTTTTTTTTTTTTGGTCATCAAGTTTTTGACACCTTGCTAAGCGACTGGTGGTACTTGAATATTGCCATATTCTAAAAGTGGTACAATTGGTGAAAAGGTTGAAAAGCCCTGCCATAGGTTACAAACTACAACAACCGGCTTCTGGCAATATGCTTAACCACATTCCAAAAAACCACATTAAGGCTAAATTTGTTGCTGCAAATGTAATTAGCCTAAACTTTCCTTTGCTTGGTACTTCCAGACATTTAGAGTTATAATCCTATAACTTCTAATTACAGACCATATTGTCCAGGCTCGCAGGAGCTATAACTAGGCCTACCATATTTCAGCTACAAAAATTCAAATGACTATTATCTTATTTTGGCCATTTTATTTTTGGTAGTCCAGATACAGTAATTCTAAATTGTTGTGTACCTACAATTCCTCATTATGTTACTTCATCTTTTGAATCAAGAGTGAAATTGATTCAACTTCAACAAGGCCAAATCCCCTCACTCTCCACTCTAAACTGTTACTTTGGAAGAGGTCCTTTTTCCTTCATATTCCTTAGTTGTAGTTATTTAAGAGCTTGTACAAGTGGTAATACTTGAGATAGAGCATCCTTTTGTTCAGTAGGAGATATATCTTTTTTCACTTCTTTGAAGTCAGAAAATAAACCCAAGATGTGGAGTTGCATTGTAGTCTTCAAGCTAAAGGATTAGCAGCAGATCCCTAGTGCAGGTTCTGATGAAAGGTTTTTCCACCCCATTTTGTAAAAGCACCAGGTTCCTGCTGCAGAGATCTCTCCAGTCTTCCCCCTACCTTTTTGTTGGATGGCTACCCCTTGACCCTCCCTTGGAAAGGGAGAATGGAGATGAAAAGGACCCTATAGGCCATTTGTCTTAACTCTGGCAGTGCCACTGGCTTATATTTTTCATAGGGCTGGGCTTTTATTATCTTCTTCAGCACTAACAGTTTATTTGAGGGCACTTTACAGTAAAGAATGTGGAGAAAATGTTTAATTTTTAATTTCTAAATTTGCTCTGCTTATCTCATGAGAAAGTCTTCAAATACTTGAGATATAATTTCACATCTTCTAACACGCAAAGACCACAAATACAGAGCTAGAATTCTTCCTGTTGCATTTTTGCAGGTTGTCACACTGTGACACTTCCTATGTTGGACAACAGTGAAGTGTTATTACCTGTAGCACTGGCAATATCATTTTTATGAATAATGTGGGCCTGTTAGAAGGAAGAGGTTTCTGTATGCCTGAGAGTAGTTGTTTGGTTAAGCATTGGGAACATAAGCAGCTGCCTTCTCCCATGGAACTGGCTTTCTGTGTCATTTTGGGTAAATGAGAAACTAAATGACATTCTGCAGTTGTAATGTTTGTTGTGGATATGGTTTAATATGTAAGACCTAGTATTTTAAACATAGATGGGCGGAACTAATGTTAGGAGAGAAAATTGCACTTCCATCAAATAGTTATTTTACTTTTCCTAAAGCAAATTGTTTCTGTATAATCATTTTTATCTGTGTTTCAGTATCACATTGTAGGCCATTTATTTTGCTGCCGGGTCTCAAAATAAGGAGAGGGGAGAGCAGACCATCTAAATATAATAACAAAGAACAAATGCAAACCATACTATGCAGGAATAACTCGAAATTGAACTGCCCTATTACTAGCAATTTGTATTTCCTGAAATACATAGCTACTTCCTCAACATAACGTATTATAAAGGAATATATCAGGGATGTCCAACCATTAAGTGTTTAAGGAGATGTGTTACATTTGTGTCCCTGGGTACTCCCTGCAGGCAATTCCTTCCCTTTAACAAAGCAAATGAATGGATTGTCCACAACCTGATAGCCTAAAAAGAACTACTGTATTGTAGTTCTAGTCATATTGGAGGGGAGAAAATTCAACCAATTTCATCTTATCCTTTTAGTGGTATACTTCATTGGATGGAATTTCCCCTTTTAAATCTGGAGCCAGAGCTTTATACTAAGCTCCCTGAAAATTATAGAGAGATTGATACAACATAAGTAGCTCCCACTGGGCTTTGCCTCAGGTCTTCCAACATGCTGTTTGGAAAAGTTATTTCCCAAGTTTTAATATGATTAAGATGAAAGGCATATACATTTGCATAATATATAAATAAAGGGAAAACTTCCATTATAGAATTGTTACCATTGGAATAAAGAATTTCTTTCTTTGGCTCCAGGAATTCCTTCCGTTCATACTTGGCTCGTATCCACTGCTCTCTGAGGACTCTGCAAGATGTCACCACAAGTGATAAAGCAGGTAAGAGAAGTCCAAGAATTGGCTTACCACCCAATCTCCTATACTTTCTCTAGTCAAGAGTTATAGCACTTACTGACAGTCGCTGTAAAATGGGTGGTAATAATAAGCAGGTATATGAGCCTCATACGTTGCTTTGGCCAGTGCATTCCCACGCTGGGACAGAAACTGTAAAGCAAGAAAAGGCAAATGCTCTCAGACATCCCCCTTGGCACAGAAATGATCTCCATTAGTAGTATTTCTACCTCTCAGTTATCAAACTCCAATCATCCTCAATCATATTCTGTAGAAAACTTTCTCTCTGCCAATTAGTGCTTGTAAAGGGATGCAGACCTGACCTTCTGTAAGAAAGAAGCAAACCATTAAAGAGCAGGCTTGCAGAAATGATTACACAGTCTTGAAAAAGAACACAGTTTAGCCTATTGTGTAAGGCATCAGGCTAGAGACCATGATACTGCAAATTCTTATCCTGTCTTGGTGATCTTGGGACAGTCACTCTGTCTCTGCTCTAGGAAGGGGGCAATTACAAAATATTCAAAAAACCATGCCAAGAAAACTGCAGGGACACATCCAGACAGTTGCCAGGAATCAGGAAGGCACAAAAAAGGGAAGAAAAAAAAACCTCAAAGTAACCGTGCCTTAATTTTGTTTAGGAAAATGTGGGACAGAGAGAAACCTGGACAGGCTTTCAAGATAGTGTTATTCTACCTTTTTACAATAAAATAGACTCCTAAAATCTTTGCTGCACCTGTTTCTTGACCTGTCCTACATCAAAGGACTAATAGCACCAATTCATCAATTATGAGAGAAGGGCTTTTGTTGGACACTTTTCTGAATTCTTATACCACTGCACCCTTTTGCTTAGTAAGCGTCTCAAAAACATGAGTGTCTGCAACAGCAGAATTTCATGTGGCCCTCAGCAGTCTTTCAAGTTAGTTAATTTTCTGAAAATGGCCCTGACCTGTCCAGATTACTGACTCTTTCCCTTAACTACAGGAAACCAAAATCTGAAGCAGGCATGCTGGAAAGCTAGCAAAGCAATAACCTTGTAGGAATAGTATTCTCCTAGCAAACACTCATGTCTGAGAAGTATCTTAGTTGTGGATAAATAGAATTCACCTGCTGCAATTAAAACTGAACTGGGAATTTATACCGTTTGTTCTTTGTCCAAAATTGGGCATATAATTCCTTCCCTGCTGCTGCAATTTAAGAAAAAATAGTAATTTCCCCTCTCTTGACATCTGCCTCCTTGAATGCTTTTGAGAGAAAAGATGGTTTACATGACCAAAACAAATAACAGGGAAAGAAACTTCTCAGGATAGTACTCACCTGTATCTGACTTTCCTCCCAGCAATTCTTTATTGACTTAACTTCACTTATATTAGGGATCTTGTGGTGTATTTCTGAGCACTCATAGCAGATGAAAATACCCAAAGTACAGGAGACCCAGCAAGGATCTGAACAGAATCAAAGAGCATCAATGGCTATGGACTGACTGTTATGAGGTTGAGTACAATAAATCGTAGGGAGCCTAAGTTCCTTAAGGTTCCAATAGTCATCAGTTAATTATCACTGCTGCTTGTTGTTCACATGTCATTGTTACTGGCAACACCTTTCTTCAACCTAATATCTCAAAGTTATTTATCAGTCAAGAACTGAAAATGGACCCTCTTTGGGGGCTTTCTCAGAGTCCTGCTTGGATGTGTATAGGCCACACAATACTGTGATGTTATAGAATCAGCAGGGCAGAATTTTTTAACCTCCTTTTTTGTTCTATTTTAGGGTAGTTTTAAGGACGAGATTGATGCTATCCAAAATAAAAATATAAATCCCCTGAACCATTTTTTTCTTAGGAGGCCAGTCTCTGCAAATACTTTTAAATAAATCAAAATCCCAGCTCAGCCTCCTACACTTTGGGGGAACTCCAGTAAGGGCCTGGCAAAAATATGGCAATATCAGAGTATTGGGAAAGGCTTTAACTCCATGTCCTATCAAAGGCATGATCTGTTAAATTTCTGTTCTTTCTGATCCAGATTACCCAGGCTGTAAACAATGCAAACAGGATTAAACAACTGTGCCCTGCTGTTTCAGTTTATAATATCAAAGGTCAAAGAATACCTTATGCAGTTGATTTATTAAATAACATCCTATTGTTTTATTATGTGTGCCTCTCAGTGGCCTGCATCAATTCCACCTCAAAGGCCTGCCCATATAAGTATCTCTTAGAACCCTGCAGCCCAAGTGGTTTGTTAAACCTCAAATGTTCATGCCATCTTCAGGATACAGTCCCCTCATCAATGCTTAAGTATTTTTTTTAATTACATCCATTTCTTCTATTTGAAAAAAAATCTATCTTTTTCTCCAATACCTCAAAAGACTGGATACCTTCAAATATTTGCCTCTGTCTGGATGGTAGTCCTTCTCTTAAATAAAGTCCAGTGAGTTCATGCTTTCTTGGTCCTTCAACAATCTCTGTATAGTAGTACTATAATTCTTCATTTCTATCTTCCAAGGAATTCACTCTTATTCTTCGGCAGTGGAAGCAATCTCCCTTCCTAACTACTGCTAGATTCTGAACTTCGAATCCCACCACCCAGAGGAAGCATGGCCAATCATGATGGCCATTTGGAATTGTTGTTCAGCAACATCTGGACTGCTATACATTCTCATCACTGAATGGAAAGTCAGAGAGACAACAGTAAGCACATTCCTGTGTTAGATAGCTATTATCTGCACAGAGTTACAGAAGCCTTAATCCTTAGCAGAACAAAATATTTAATGTACAATATATAGCATACACAGCATTCCATATTTAAGAAATCATATGATAATATTAACAATATCTTCCTTGTCCTAAGTGCCAGGTATAATTCCTCCATCTGAATTTCTTTTAAATTACTGCAATTGTTTTTTTCAGGAGCTATCTTTGCTAGTTATTACTTCCTATTACCACCACCATTTCCCCCTTTATTTACCAGGCCGCCCGCAATCTGCACATATGGCATTTTCTTTTCTCTTCCAAACTTCCTGAAGGAGGTTTCTATTCCTCTCATCTTCTGCAGCCATTTTTCTCAGTTGTTTTTTAACCCTCCAGGAAGAGCAGGGCTTTTTTTTTCCTCCTCCACGTGCATAGGAGACTGATGTAGAGAGGTATGTTTCTCTTCCTTTTCTTTTTTTGCAAGGGGAGAGAAAGAGCAACAGGAAAACAACAGTCAGTGCCCCTGCAAGGCAACTTGAATGATAGACTGCTTTTGTAATCCAAACCAAGTTCAGGCTGAAGGGTGTTAGGTAGATTCAAGTGACAAGAGAGTGCTGTAGTGCAGGAGACCAAAGCTGTGGGTGTAGACTTAAAGGGAAGTACAGCTATTAACCACAGAACCGGATTTTCCATCTCAGAAAGGGCTAAAGGACAAGCTCCTAAGTTTAAGCATTTTGCAGACTGCTCTGTGATCAACAATACTGTATGACTTTCCCACCCCTTTGATAAGTTCAGAGTACTTGTAATCAGTCACCTATTAGCATGAATCATATTTGGTGATTTAAAAAGGGGGGAAAGTGAACTTGAAGATGAATCAAACACGTTCAAGTTGACTTGAATTTTTAAACACATGACAAATAGATCTCCTAAAAGATCCTCCAATTCCACTTTGCCTTCTGCTTCCATGAAATAAAGTCTCCATAAAATTGCTCAACCTGGCCTACAAAAATCCTGATGAGCACTAAAAGTGGTAGCAATCAAACATAAAATTCTAATTATGCTGTTATTTAGAGATAGTCTGGATTTTTGCAGTCCAAAATTGGTAGCCTTTATTGAAGACTTGAAAGAAAAGGCAAAATGACCAATTCAATAATTTGAGTCTATCCAGTGGAGACTATCAGGACTAGGTCGTAGCTCCAGGGTATTCAGCATGAGGATAAGTTGACATTTTCAAGCAATGTCCATCTGTTTGTGACCATCAAAGTAAGAGACTGAGGCACTAAATCTGTAATTTTCTACCACAGTTGGACAAGCATCAAGGATTAGGGTTTTATTTTTTTTTTACCAAAAGCCAAACAACCATAACTAATTTGCTTCAAATGCAGATCAAACGTTGGATCTAGCTGGGAACAAATTGTGGTTCAGAAGGAAAAACTGACTGTACATTACATCCCAAGGTTGTACATTGCAATGATCAATAATGTCTGATAGCTTAATTTAGAAAATGATCCTTTTTATAGCTTTTTCTGTTCATTTAAATGTATTATAGTTCTAATAGAATCTGGGCAGTGTACAAACCAAGGCAAAGTCTATGAAAACAGATACATAAAATAATAGTTTGTACTAAAATGATTTTAAAATGACACAAATTAAAAAGAAACCTCCCCCCCAACAATACTACATTAAGCTCAGACCTGTGATCAAAACCAGGTTTTCAAGGCCTTCTTGAATTCTAGAGTGAGGTGCCATCTTAACCTTTGCGGGAAAGCTGTACCAGTGTGTATGGGTTGTTACAGGGGAGGCATGCTTTCAGTCCCACAGGATGACATTTAATAAAGGAGATTTGGAGCACACCTACTCTGCCAGAAGAAACCAGATTGGCAGAAACAATTGGGGATGTGGTCCCTCAGATCTCCAGGCCTTTATACCATACACGATGGCTTTATAGGTAATAACCAGAACACTGAATTGTATTTGGAACCCAACTGGCAACCAATGCAGTTTGAGAAGCAGAGGTGATACATAGGGATGCCGCAGGAACCATTGCTGCTGTATTTTGATCTAGCCATAGCTTCCAGGTGTTATTCAGGGGCAGTTCAGCAATGGTCAGCTGGAAGCTCTTGCAGATCAACTGTATAACATGCAGTGAAATGCTAATAGATGAGCTGTGGTGGTGCAGTATTTAGAATGCAGTATTGCAGTTCGATTCCTTCGATCCCTATTGGCTAAAGGTTGACTCAGTCTTCCAACCTCAGGAGGTCAGTGAAATGAGGACCCAAATTGTTGAGGCAACATGCTGATTTTGTAAACTGCTTAGAGAGTGCTGTAAAGTCTAAGACTCTAAGTGCTATTGCTAGATCCCAATCTACCTGCTTCCTTCCCCCTGGGAGTTTGCTTACTGTTTATTTATGTAGTCACTCTTATTCTTTTCTGTTAACAAAAGTACAAGACCAGTATTGTGGCTTGAATGGTGAGTGAACTTTTAGAGAGAAAATTTTTCACATGCAAATACTGCAGAAGGTATAAGTGAAAAAGATCCAGGAAACCATTTAAAAATGCAAGCTAGCCGTATGTTCCACAGAAACTGACACTTACTTCAGATGACAGAGACTGAGATATAGATGCTTTTTTTTAACACATCCTAACCCAATTTGCTTCATCACGGTTGACTAAAAAAAAAATGGAAGCACACGTTTAAATCACAGGTTGCAAACCACACTAGCTGGGCTCATATAAAACTAAACCATAATCATAGCATGATTTAGCATATAATTTACACAGTCTTTGCTATCCACATGATAAGATTGCTCATTTTTGGCTAACCAGAAGCGTGCTGAAGCATTGGGAAAACAGATTGTCTCCGGGAGGAAGCCGCATTTAGGTTCTTGGCCCCCAAAATATTTCAACTGTGGATACTGCAACGCAGTCCCTAGGCCAGGGGTAGGCAACTTCGGCTCTTTTATGACTCATGGACTTCAACTCCCAGAATTCCTGAGTCAACTATGCTGACTCAGGAATTCTGGGAGTTGAAGTCCATGAGTCATAAAAGAGCCGAGGTTGCCTATCCCTGCCCTAGGCAAAAGTTGTGTAGCGATCGCATGACTTAAAAAAAAAGAGTTGGTAACATATAACAAGCATGACAAGGAATGATTAAATCCAACAGCAGAGGCGGAGCTTTCCACGAAAACTCATCGAGGAGGCGGCGGCGGCGGAACGGAAGAGGTGGTGCACTAGTTTGCACTTCGGCCGGCGGAATCGGAAGAAGTCATCGCCGGCATGGGCCGCAAGAAGAAGGAGCGGCGCGATGGAAATGCGATGCTCCGGAGAGTCGTGTGTTTTGACGAGAAGAATCGACGGTGAGTGCGGGAGAGGAGGAAGAAGCTGGGCGAATAGATCTACCGCTGCCCAGCTCCTCGCTGGGCGATGTGTAGGCTTTCGATGTGCAGATGCCTCCCGCGGAAGCCCCCCCCTGCGTGGGGAGGGGGGAGTTACCGGGAGACTCTTTCAATAGTGAGAGAAGAGTTAACGCTGAACAGGATGCTTGGTGCAAGATTCAGACACGTGTTGCTTTAGTATAATGTTTTTCAAACTTGGTCACTTTAAGATGAGTGGACTTCAACTCCCAGAATTCCTAGATTTTCCCCAACTTCGTACTTTCCAATTTTGGTTCACAGAACCTAATCAATGGCTGGTTGATGCTGGCTGAGGATGATGGGAGTTGTCCTCTTCTTCATCAGCCAAGGATGTCATGTTTTAGAAACAATACACAAAATAGTTAAACCAACTCTTCAAAGAGTGAAATCCAATTTTCGTTCTTGAAGTTGACATTCACAGTTACTTGTTTACTTGGCTTTTGCCTTCTCATCCTTCTTGCTTAGGAAGCACCTACCCACCCTCCTAGAGAAGGAAATATTTTGGGGAATATTTAAAAAGCAGAATATATTTTCCCAAACGAATAATAGAAAATCTTAGGCAGAACCCCCCCCCCCAAGTCTCTCTGCCCCAGGAAGAAACCAGGTCTGTAGAAATGTAGATCTGATAATGCCTTCAGAAAGACGAGCCAGGAAGCTTAGAGCTGATGGGATTAGAAAGACAAAAGATCCCTAGAATCAACCCAACCAACCCCTCAACCCAAAAAAATCCAACACAGGAAGTAAGCCATCAGCCACAGCCCCAGGGAAGCAGGATATGACCTTTAGGACATAATAGGATTAACCCATCACCTACAGAATACCAGAAGGGCACACTGAACCTCAGATCAAAGTTCATGCCACAGGAACAACTCCAAACACAAAAACCCAAGAAGGTATAAAAACTTACCACTCCCCACTACATGTGGTCAGCTTTCTCAGAGCCACATTTTCTGTCTGGCTCTGCTCTTCAATAAACAACAACCTCCTTTCTAAAGCAGTCTCCATTTTGTTTATTCGTGGCTTGGACTGGACCCTGATGAAGATTTTTCTTTCAACAGGCTGTATCTGAGTTACAGATATTCATGCTTTAGACTGCAGCTGAGTTAAATGTTTTCTCTGTGCTGCCAAGTAGAACACATAATTTTTTTTCAACTTAAGAGGCAAATAGAAAAGTGAAATTGGAGCAAGAAACTTTGCTTTTTGTGCTCCATCTAAGCGTGTAGATAAGTTAAATCTAAAATAAAATGGCAAGTAATGGGCAACAATTACATTGGCAAGAAAGCTAGCTCACTTAGTGGAACAGAATCACACAAGGGTACCTGGACATTCAGAATTATAAATAATTCTCAGTTAACAACTGCCTGATCTAATGATTGCTCAGTTATATCAGTGCTGAAAAAAGTAGTTTTATGACTGGTCCTCACACATGGAACTGTCACAGCATCCCACAGTCATGTGATCATTATTTGTGAGCTTCACATCTGGTTTCCAACAAGCCGAATCGATGGAGAAGCCAGCAGGAAGTCAGCCATGTGATGTTACACTTAACTGTGGATGAGTCATTTAATGTTTGCAGTGGAACTGACATAAGTCTGGCATAGTCATGTGATATTTCACTTAACAACCATATCTTTTAGCAAAGGAGCTACTGGTCCTAATTACAATTGTTAAGGACTATCTGTATTACTCTTTGAGAGGCTTTAAAAAAGAATCATAGCTTCCATACTTTATGGTTATCCAGTCTGCTCTGCCATTTTTCCTCCTGTACAAATGATTTAGACTCTTAAGAAATGTATTGCAGGAACCAGCCCATACTTCTGAGTTAGCCCACATTATGACCACATCATGGGATGTCTACATGGGAATGTTTAATATGGACAAAAGCATTATATGCTTTTACCTAAAGGTAAAACTTTTGTATGTATTTGCCTACTGATCATGCAGGATAACTTTATTTGTAGAATAATGATTGCAAGTTATTGCTGCCTACTATACTGTGCTCATTCTTTCCAGGGAGTTCTTGACAGGGTTTCACAAACGTAAGGTTGAAAGGAGGAAAGCAGCTGTGGAGGAAATAAAGCGCAAATTGAAGGAAGAAGAAAAGAAGATGAAAGAAGAGGTATGATTTCATCTAAGATCTGTCTGGAAAATGGAAGGCTGCAACAGCTGCAGAATTGTGTCCTTCCAAAATGGGTGATTTGTTTTCAAACATTTTGGACAGCTGCCTTCATTTTGCCTTTTTATTATTGATACTGTAAGAATGTAAGTAAACTATTTGCTTGCTATTTTAGCAAGCTTACCCTCGCCATTTTGACTCCATTCTAAATATGTTATACCAATTTATTACCAAATTAAACTGACCTTACTTCTGATTAAACAACAGAGGCATATGATTAGGGGACAGGAGGCTAAAACATATAAGGAACGGTTGCTGGAATTGGGTATGTTTAGTTTAATGAAGAGAAGGACGAGGGGTGACATGATAGCAGTGTTCCAGTATCTCAGGGGTTGCCACAAAGAAGAGGGAGTCAAGGTATTCTCCAAAGCACCTGAAGGTAGGACAAGAAGCAACGGGTGGAAACTAACCAAAGAGAGAAGCAGCCTAGAACTAAGGAGAAATTTCCTGACAGTTAGAACAATTAACTAGTGGAACAACCTGTCTCCAGAAGCTGTGAATGCTCCAACACTGGAGGTTTTTAAGAAGAGACTGGACAGCCATTTGTCTGAAATGGTATAGGGTTTCCTGCCTGAGCAGGGGGTAGGACTAGATGACATCCAAGGTCCCTTCCAACATTATTGTTATTATATGTGCTTGGAAATAAAATAGAGTACCTCAGATTATGGCTTATATTTTGAGTCAAAGATTTTGTGGGGGGAAAAGAGCTTTGTTTGGGGCACCATGGTTTAAACTAGTTTATTTTAAGGGAGATTCCAGATCTTGTAGGCTTTGATAGTGCAATATTATATTACCACATAGACCACAATTCTACCAAATACTATACTACTACAGTATACATAACTTCTTGTTGGCAGGATTTTAACTAGCAACTTGAATGAGGCAGTTTAGGAGATGTCTGAAAACTCTTGGAATATCTATTTGTTTGCTTCTCTTGTAGAGACATAAAGAATACATGAAGATGTTGAAGGAGAGAGAAGAAGCCTTAGGTAAGTATCCTATTTGAAGATGTAGCCTAGCCTGGAATCCCATAATGAATAAGATGACAACTTAGAGAACAAAAGACTGTTTCATACAACCTGTCTAAAATGAGAGTAAATAAATATGAATCATGATTCAAACCATATCTTCATTATGAGTTTTGAAACATTTGATCTCTTTAATGAATTAGTTTTTCTACTCTATAATCTTTAGCACACTTTTACTAAGTGTTATTTTTACACTACTCAGTGTGACTATGTTTAGGCCACTGCTGTTAATCACAAACAGTTGGAGGGAGGTTTAATGTTGATTTTTTGTTGTTGTTGCACTGTATAAGCTTTCAGTCTTTAGAAGAATGATTACCGTACGGACTTTCTGCTGATCTGAGGTGGTGTTTTATGAATTTGTCTAGAGACGCAATGGGATGAAGAAATAATTCTAAACTTATAGGGGTAAAAAGTCACTAAATTTGTTTAAACTTGTAGTGATGAAGATTGGAAGACATTTTACTATATTCCTATCTTTTTTTCTTTTTCCTTACACTATTTACTCTTTCTTTAAATAGATTAGTATTATAATCAAATTCATAGAAAATATATATATAAAATGAAATATATTTTCGTGGTATCTGACTCAAATGAAAAGATAGAGAAGGTTGTCAAGACCTGGTTAAAGATACGTATGGAGTTCTTTTTTGATACTTGAAGCTTGACCATTATTGGTGGAATTGTGTAGTAAATAGTGATAATAATGTGGCAAATACAGATAACAAAAGAACCTACTTCAAGGATTATTTTCATGTTTCATTTCTTAAAATATTCCTGTTTAAAGTTATGGAGATGAAGACATCAATTGTTGTTCAACCCACATATGTAAAGAAACAATAGAATGTAATGGTAGCAGGGCTGAAAGGTTTAAGCTTAAAGAATTCCTTCCATAAGGTTTCCATTTAGAACAGGGGTCCCCAAACTGTGGGCCATGGCCTATTCGCAACTAGGATGTGAGTGGCTGGCTGATGCGCGTGCATGCGTGCACACAGTCCCACTCACACAAGCATCGCGAGCATTCGGGGCCTCACTTATGCAAGCATAATGTGTGCTCTTGGCCACACTCACGTGAGCAACAATTGCTCATACATGACTATACTTGCGCACTCGCCTGCCCCTTCCACAAAACCATCCCTTCTTTCCCCCCTCCCCCTGCTCCGAGGATTTAGAACATAGATACCATTCTTCAACAGATTGGTTGAAGAAACTCCCTTTGCACAAGAAATTATGGCTGTTATTTCATCTTCTCAGAGGAAGCTGATGAATTGGAACATCTAGTGACATCTCGAACAGAATCGGTGAGCTATGATCACCCAAATCATACTGTCACTGTTACTACCATCAGTGACCTGGACCTTTCTGGTGATCGTGTGCTGGGGCTAAATGAGGTAATATATCTGTTTTATTAACTTGTTTATTCACTTATTAATGTAACAAAAATATTTATATGTATTTTTTATATGGCTGCCTAACTCACAAATTCAACTGGTTGGCTAACATAGGTGTAAAATACAGACAAATGAACAACAATAGGAGGGCCACAGCATGCAATATAAAATAGAATAGAATTCTTTATTGGCCAAGTGTGATTGGACACCCAAGGAATTTGTCTCCGGTGCATACATTCTCAGTGTACATACGAGTAATAGTGATAATCATGATCATATACAACATGAAAATACATTAATCATAAATCGTGAAATACAACACTTCATCATAAATTATAAGATGCAACACTTAATGATAGTCATAGAGTACTAGCTAAGCAAACAACATAAATCATACTAGGATACTAAAAAAAACCAATATAAATTGTAAGATACAAGCAGCAAAGTTATAGTCATAAGGATAGGTAATAGGAAAGATGAGGAGTATCATAGTGATACAGCTTTACTAACTATTTTGATAGTTTTGTAGGAATTAGTTGTTAAGCAGAGTGGCGGCGTGGGGAAAAAAACTGTCCCTATGTCTAGTTGTTCTGGTGTGCAATGCCCCATAGCGTCATCTTGAGGGAAGAAGTTGAAGTAGTTTATGTCCAGGATGTGAGGGGTCTGTAGATATTTTCACAGCCCTCTTTCTTGCTCGTGCAGTATATAGGTCCTCAATGGAAGGCAGGCTGGTAGCAATGGTTTTTTCTCCAGTTCTAACTATCCGTTGAAGTCTGTGTCTGTCTTGTTTGGTTGCAGTTTTAAACCAGACAGTTATAGAGGTATAAATGACAGACTCAACAATTCCTTTGTAGAACTGTGTCAGCAGCTCCTTAGGCAGTCTAAGCTTCCTCAGTTGGTGCAGGAAAAACATTCTTTGTTGTGCATTTTTGATGACATTTTTGATGTTAGGTATCCATTTTAAATCTTGAGATATTATAGAACCTAGAAACCTGAAGGTCTCTACTGCTGATACTTTGTTGTCTAGTATTGTAAGAGGTTGTAGAATAGTAGGGTTTCTCCTAAAGTCTACTATCATTTCTACAGTTTTGAGTGTGTTCAGTTCAAGATTGTTCTGGTCGCACCACAAGGCTAGTTCAGCCTCCTGTCTGTATGCCAATTCGTTGTTGTCTCGAATGAGGCCAATCACTGTTGTATCATCTGCAAAGTTCAGTACTTTAACAGAGGGATCTTTTTTTTTTTAACCAACAAGACAAAACAAAACAAAGCAAAACATAACACACATACACACACAATATATACTCCTCATTTTTTTTACAGCAATTGCGTAATGGTAATCTATTATTTACATTTCCCCCCTTATTCTTCTTTAGAATATTTGTCCTTATAGCCCCGTTATTTCTTATTTACATTTTTCTTCCTTCATGTTCTACTTCTTACTAAGAATAATTCTTATTCTTATACATTATTATACACATATTTTCACTTTTGACCTTTCCATATTTATTCTCCTCTATTATTTCTAGTCTCCAACCAGACATTCAGCTTGTTCCATGTTATATAATACTCTGTGTCTTCCTTTTCTTTTATCTCTTTTGTTAATTTGTCCATCTCAGCACAGTCCAGGATTTTTCTTATTACTTCTTCCAACCGAGGGATCTTTTGAGATGCGGTCATTGGTATATAGAGAGAAGAGAAGTGGAGAGAGCAAACAGCTCTGGGGGGGCCCCTGTGCTAATTGTACAGGTATCTGATGTGATTTTGCCTAGCTTCACTTGCTGCTTCCTGTCTATTAGAAAGCTTATGATCCACTTACAGATGTGCTCAGGTATGGCTGGCTGATTTAGTTTAGTGAGAAGAATATCTAGAATGATAGTATTAAATGCCAAGCTGAAATCTGCAAAAAGGACTCTTGCATAGGTCTTTGGAGATTCAAGATGTTGTAGGATGTAGTGGAGAGTCATATTAACAGCATCATCTGCTGATCTATTTGCTCGGTAGGTAATTTTCAAGGGGTCTAATAGCGGATCCGTGATGGTTTTCAGGTGGAACAGCACTAGCCTTTCAAACTATGGATGTCAGAGCAACCAATCTGTAGTCATTCAGTTCTTTGATGGAGGGTTTCTTTGGCACTGGGATGATAGAGCATTTGAAGCAATAAGGAACATAGCACATCTCTAGTGATTTCTTAAAGATGTGGGTGAAGATGGGGGCCAATTGGTCAGCACAAGCTTTCAAGCAAGAAGGCGTTATCTTGTCTGGGTCTGGTGCTTTTGTCTGTGAAATAGACCTTGCACATCATTTTCTTTGATTACCAGAGATGGGGGACCCAAGGGGAGGAGGTCAGTTATAGGAGGTATGGCTGTTGTTGGTGTATCTGAGATGGGGATGGTGGAGATAGGTGACAATGGTTTCCTCTCAAACCTACAGTAAAACACATTCAGGACATCTGCCGGTTGTCGATTTCCTTCAGCATGGAGAGGAAGTTTGCTCTAGCCCAGCATGGCTCAGGAATTCTGGGAGTTGAAGTCAATGAGTCATAAAAGAGCCAAGGTTGCCTACCCCTGCTCTAGCCAGTGATATTTTTAAGAGTTTTCCACATATTTGCTGGTTCATTTGTTGAGAACTGACTCCCTAGTTTTTCAGAGTAGCTTCTTTTTGCTCTGATCTCCCTTGTTAGTACATTTCTGGCCTGATTGTACAGCATTCTATCTTTTTTCCTGTAGGCTTCCTCTTTGGCACAACATACCAGTAGTTCCTTGAGTTTAGCTGTGAACCAAGGCTTATTGTTACTGTATATTGGCAAGTTCCTGGTTGGCACACATAGGTTTTCACAAAAACTAACATATGATGTTACAGTGTCTGTGAGTTCATCCAAGTCTGCAGAGATATCTTTGAAAACTTTCCAATCAGTGCAGTCAAAGCAAGCCTGTAGCTTTAGCTTTGCCTCCTCAGTCCAAGACTTCACTGATTTAATTGTTAGTTTTGGTGTTTTAAGCCTTTGTCTATAAACATGTACACGGTGAATCATACAGTGATCAGAGTATCCCACAGCTGCTCGTGGTTAAAACCAATAAGCATCTTTTAGTGTTGTGTAGCAGTGGTCTAATGTATTCTTGCCTCTAGTGAGACAGTTGAAGCGCTGAAAGTATTTTGGTAGCTCTTGACTTAAGTCAACACTATTGATATCACCTAGCACAATGAGGAGTGAATCAGGATGTTTTTCTTCAACCCACATAATCAGTCAGCTAGAGTTCATAATGCATTGTTTACGTAAGCTTGTGGCAAAATGTACACAGCAATTTGTAGAAATGAGGAAAACTCTCAAGGATAATAAAATGGTTTGCAATTGATCATTAATGTCTCTAAGTCCACATCACAGAATTTCTTTAGCTACATTTTTGCACCATCGGTTGATATAAAAGCAGAGACCGCCCCCTCCCTTCTTTTTATCGGATGTTTCTGCAATTCTCTCTGCCCTCTGTATCTGAAACCCTGGGTTATGCAAGCCTCTCTCATCAATTGGCTCATTAAGCCAGATTTCAGTGAAGCAGAGGGCTGCTGAGTTGTAAAAATCGGAGTTGATCTGATGGCACAAAAACATAACATCTCAATATCCTAAACCGTTTTTTCAACAAGCTCATCCAACATTTTAATTGGGGTGTACATGTGTGTCAAGTTTTTAAGTCTTACAGAAATTCAGCACTTTCCAGATCTCAGGGGACCTGCTATTCCAAAGCATAGGAATGTGTGCCTCATATATCCTTTAAGTAGTGTTGTTTCTTTTTTGAAGGGACTCAAAGCACTCTCTTTCTGTTGGATTTTGTGGAATGGGCAGCTATCCATAATAGGTGGTTCCTCAAATAACCCAACACTGAGCCATAAACTGAGCCAGTACATTTACGGCTTTATCAACAAAAGCCAGTATTTTTAATTGCATCCAGAAGCTGATAAACGAGTGCTTATGTAGTGGTTATGTAGTAATCATGATCATGGTACATCTGGATTGCCAATGTTAGACCCATATACAGTGTGTAAGACTAGTCTGTTGGGGAGATACCATGGGTCCAAGAGGATTCCCAGATTGCATAGCAATTCTGCCTAGGGAGTGCTATCCCATCCAAAGTGAGGTGTGGGGAGAGAAAATGAACAAGCCCACAGCTACTCAGTTTTGTTTGGGTTAAGCCAAAGCTTTTCCTCCCCATTTAAACCCCTAAGGCCGCCAGACACAGAGAATCTGAAGGCACTGTTTGGTCAGCTTAGAATAGAGATGGAAACATACCTACCATTAGCATACTGACTAATGATATTTAACCCCATGGCAATGGTTAAGTTCACTCTGAGATGTGTTGGAAAGTAACTTGATTTTAAGTTTCTAGTCCAGACCGTCATCAGGAATCAACATTGACTGGGAGGCACAAAAATAAAATATGCAAAAGGGGCCTGGAAGAAGAACCCAAAATTGTCCAGCATCCTTCAGTGAGGAGTATGGCTCAGTGGGTATTAATCTGTGATCTCCACAGCCATAGTCTGACAGTGTAATCACGATACTACACATTTCTCTCATACATGTATTTGTGCAACCAAATATACAAGATCTTAGTACTTTATTATAATTGTAATGCCTTTTGAGCTGTTATCCCCAAAGTTTATGGAAGGGAATAGTTTGCCTGAATCCAACTAGAAACCAAATTTTGAACCGTAATTTACGGATTACAGTTCGCTACAGTGCTAAATGATGGATGCTAAGTTTTGGTTCTACACGTTTGGTCTTGGTGTTGATAGCTACTATTCTTTAAAGTGTTAACATTTAATTTGAAATGTTAATATTTTGTTTAGAAAATCAAATCATGTTTCTAGTTGTATGTCTAGATTTCATTGTGGTGTTCATTATTAGCTCATGTGCCTTCTTTTTAGAAAGAAAATACTGACCTGGAAGGAGAAGACGCCTTGAATACATGTACATTGCCTAAGAAAGCTAGAGATCCTCTTCTGTCTGAGAGGTATTACAATTGTGTGACTTACTTTTAATTACCAAATCATTCAGAATGTCCCATCTGTTCTCCCAAGATTTGCTTAGAGATTATTCTAACATGGAGCGGAGAGTAAACTCCATTGAATTGAAGGGGTTTTTGTTCTGAGTAGACAGATATGGGATATGCTGTCTAGTTATGTTAGAATGAAATAGGAGAGGTAAGTATGATTCGGTCAGGTGGAAGCGGGCATAGAGTGAAAGTGTTACTTATGTAAAGATATTACTGGCTGAGTTAGGAAGAAATGTGACTGAAGAATCTTCTCTCTGCTGGTTCTCTCTCATGGTATTCTTTCCTTAGAAAGTATACAAATACTCTTACCCCTAACCCTTTGCCTGTGTAAATATAGTTTTCCCACCTGGCAAATGAGTTAGTTTTTTAGTCTTTTTAAATATGTTGGGATTTTTTTTTTACAGTCCTAGTTCTCCCTTTAGTTCTAAATTTATTGCTGCAGAGTTTATTTTCTCAGTATGAATTGATTTGTTATCTCTCAATAATGCTGCATTTTGTATTGTTTTGTTTAACTTTTATAATCTGCCCAGAGAAATTCAGATGTACAGTTTTTTTAAGGCATGTAAAAATAAAATATGAGAAGAGGACTATGTCAGAATCCAATTATATTTCATCTTTAATTATCAAACATAGAAACTCCCAATTCTGCCTTCTCTGGATTCTGCCATAAGAGGGAGAAAAGGGGGAGAGCAAAGGGGCTTTATGGCCCTCACTTCCTTCAGCACACTTCAAAGGACTGAATGTGTGTTTATTGTGGCCTCTAAGCTTTAACATATCAAAGAAGAGTAATTGCCTTTCATGTAGTTATCTGAAGTCTCCATCCAGACGGAAGAAGAAAGGGGATGGAATTGTGATACTTGAAACTATCACTGGAAGGGGGGTTGATTGGGTGGGACTACTGGGGAACCCCTTAAAACCTTGAATGGGAGAGCTTGAACCCCAAGTCCTGTCTAGCATGCCTGCAACCATTTTCTCTTAATAAAGGATTCCTGTTGGAAGAGCTATTCCAAGAGTTCTGTCTTCTTAAGATGCAAAGTGGGGTGGGTCCTTACATTAGACAGGACTTGCAAAATTAATCCACCTGGAAGGTAGACCCTTGCCGGGGGATTTTGCAAAAATTTACCATGTCAGACAACGAAGCAAGAGAGGGAGAAAACTCCCTGGAAAGAGAGCCGCTGACCCAGTTGGAACCTTGCCAGATGTTGGGATCCGAGAGGCCAGATTTCTCAGAAGAAGAAGTGGTGGAGACACAGGACCACAAGCCTCGCTGGTCGATGGGCGTTGGAAAGAAAAGCGAGTGGGGAAAGGAATCAAGAAAAGTGACCCTGAGACGGGGAACCAAGCAACCAGAATGGAAGCAGGAGATGGAGAAATCCCTGCACGCAAGTGAAGAGGGAGGAAGCTGTATGCCGTACTCAGACTGGATCCTAGAGAGAGCTATTGACCTGATGAAGAGAACTCTCAGCTCCCTAGGAGAGGAGATTCCTGAGCCCTACGCCCGCCCCAGTTCCTGGAGCCACAAAGGGAGAGACACCGAGGGGGACGTGGAACCTGCAACCCCAGGGACATTTACTGATCCAGGAGCTCCCACCCCCTACCGGACCACAGATGGAAATCTGGACGGAAGACACTACCACCCACAATGGAGGCACCGATCCATTCCAAGACGTCCACCGTTGGAGGTGAAATTCAAAGGGGAGCCAACACGCTTGGGGTTTTTCCTAACCCAAGTCCTCAGCTACATGGAGGAATATGGGCAGGACATCCCCAGCGACAAAGCCCGCATCCGGATCGTGCAATCTGCCCTGGATGGACCAGCTGCAGATTGGGTGGTGAACCTGCATGACTCCAATGCCCCAGAACTCAGTAACTTCAACCGTTTCATGTCCTCGTTGAGAAGACGGTTTGAAGACCCCCTGGCTGATCGCAAAGCCCGTGAAAGAATAACAACGATGAGGCAGGGCAAACGCCCAGTGGCTGAGTATACACAAGAATTCCGAGCCATTGCCAGCAAACTGAATTGGCCAGAAGACATCCTCCTTGGCCGTTTCAAAGACGGACTAAACTATGATCTATATGATGCTTGCCTGCCCCGAGGAGACCCACATCGACTTGAGGAATGGTACGTCTTGGCAGAGGAAGCAGAGATCGACATATTGAAGAGGCATCGCCGAGGAAAACAATGGAGCCGCCCCCCGCCTGAGCTGACACACCAACCGGTGAAATCATCGGATACAGCCAAGAAGCAGATGGGGTGTTTCAAGTGCGGAAGAGAAGGGCATCGAGCTGTAGAATGCCGCTCAAAGGCCCCCCAGCACAACCCAGACAGATCCCCAATCAACAAACCCAGAGGGTATTCAGCTAAGCCAAAAGAAACAGCCATGAAAATGATGGAAATTGCAGAAAACCCCACCTCTGCTCACCAAGGGGAAAGAACTCCAGCCTACACCACAGGGACGGTGGATGCCTCAGATGACAGCTCGGAAGGCGAACCCCTGGTAAGTGGACGCATCACACCCATCTTCAAAACAGTGACTATATTAATCCCCCCCATGCCCGAAGCTGTGAAGGTGAAAGCCTTAATAGACTCTGGCTGCACCCGCTGCCTCATTAGCCCAACACTAGTGGGGAATCTGGGCATCCCATCCAGGAGACTGGAACAACCAATCTCATTTGGCCAGCTAGATGGATCCATAGCAGGGGGGGTGCCAGCTACCCTAGCCACTCTGCCAATACACCTCTCCCTGGGCAACCATGAAGAGGACTTAACGTTTGTGGTGACCCCAGGTATGGAATGCCCAATGATTCTAGGGATGGAATGGTTGAAAAAATGGAACCCCTGGGTAAATTGGAGGACGACAGAAATCAAATTCCCGAAGGGGGACCCTATGGACTTAAAACCCCAAGAGAGGCTACCAGAATCAAGAATAGAAAAAGCATCCATAGGAGAGGAAAAAAGATTAACAGAAATACCAGAGGAATATAGGGACCTTGCTGAAGTCTTCAGTGAGGAGAGGGCGAATGAGCTTCCCCCCCACCGACCCACAGACTGTACCATTGAATTCAAGCCTGGGGCAAAACTCCCGAAGCCCAGATTATACTCCATGAGCCCAAAGGAGAAGGAGGAAATGGAAAGATTTATAAAAAAAAAACCTGGAGAGAGGTTTCATTGAACCAGCTAAGCCTAAAGTGGCTGCCCCGGTCCTTTTTAGAGAGAAGAAGGATGGCTCTTTACGTTTATGCGTGGATTATAGGGCCCTGAACACAATCAGTGAAAGCAACCTATACCCGCTGCCCCTCATGAAAGACATGCTGTCACACCTATCGAAAGGGAAAATTTTTTCTAAACTAGACTTAAGGGAAGCTTACTATCGCGTGAGAATCAAGGAAGGGGACGAATGGAAGACTGCATTTAACTGCCCCATGGGGTGCTATCAATTCAAAGTCTTGCCATTTGGATTACAAGGGGGCCCTGCAGTCTTTATGCAATTAATCAATGACGTTCTAAGGGAGCACCTGTTTAAGGGGGTCCTTGTTTACTTGGACGACATTCTTATCTTTACCGAAACAAAAGAAGAACACGTCAAACTTGTCAGAGCGGTTTTAAAGAAGCTGCGAGCCGCTCACCTATATGCCAAACTCTCAAAATGCGAATTCCACCAGGAAAGGATAGACTACCTAGGCTATCGCATATCCCCACAGGGCATTGAAATGGACCCAGAGAAGGTCAGAGCAGTATTAGAATGGGCACCACCCCGCACAAGAAAGCAACTACAAAGTTTCCTGGGCTTTGCAAATTTTTACCGCCAATTCATCCCCTCATTTGCACAGATAGCCTTGCCCCTCACTAACTTACTAAAAACGAAGGGAACATCCTCAGTAAAACCTAGCCAGCCACTAACATGGACAATGGAGTGCCAAGCAGCGTTTGAGAGACTAAAGAGACTTTTTTCTGCCGAACCAGTACTAAGGCACCCAGATATGGACAAGCCCTTCATAATACAGGCAGATGCAAGTGATGTGGCAGTGGGGGCTGTGCTATTACAAGAAAATGATGATGCAGTATTGCAACCCTGTGCATATACATCTAAGAAACTCACGGAAACAGAACAGCGCTGGCCCGTATGGGAGAAGGAGGCTTATGGGATACGTTGGGCATTACTCACGTGGCGACAGTTCCTGGAAGGCAACAAAATCCCCTTCCAGGTATGGACTGATCACAAAAATTTAGAAGCCCTGAAAACTTCCAGGAAACTCAATCCCAAACAAGCCCGCTGGTCCCAGCATTTTCACCAATTCCAATTTAAGCTCAAACATTTACCAGGAAGAAAGAACTTCCTGGCAGATGCACTATCTCGCATGCCCCAATATAACAGCGCACGAACCACAGACTCTAGACCAATAATGGCAGAATCACAACTGGCAGCGCCAGTAACCACAAGAACCCAAGCCAAAATAAAACCACAACTGGACAGCCAAACTGGGATTGAATTCAGAAAAAGTTTGGAAACAGATGATTGGTTCCAGAAAAACAAACATGTGTGCACAATGAGAGACGGATTGCCTTGGGTAGGGGAAAAGTTATATATACCAACAACTCAAAGACTAACTTTCATGCAACTTTGCCATGACACAAAATCAGCAGGGCATTTTGGATTTGTAAAAACTTTACACTTAATTAAACGGCAATTTTGGTGGCCATCAATAAAAAAGGACATAGAAAGTTATGTTGCCAGCTGCCCAACCTGTGCATCAGCAAAGAGGTTGCAAGGGAAATCGCCAGGGCTGTTACAACCAGTGGCAAGTCCCTCAGCCCCCTGGAGGGAAATAGCCATGGATTTTATAGTGGAATTGCCTGAAAGCAATGGGAATACTGTTATCTGGACAGTCACGGACCTATTTTCCAAACAGGTGCACTTTATCCCTTGCCAAAAAATTCCCACTGCAAAGGCCTTAGCAAAACTTTTTATCCAGCACATTTACAGATTGCACGGGGCACCCCAACGCATCATCTCTGATAGGGGAGTGCAATTTACGTCTACATTTTGGAAGGAATTTTTATCCCTCTTAGGGACCACTCAGGGACTGACATCTAGCCATCACCCTCAGACAGATGGACAAGCGGAACGCTGCCAGTCGGTACTTGAGCAATATTTGAGATGTTTTTTAAATTTCCAACAGAGTGATTGGACGGACTTACTTCCTTTTGCAGAAGTTGCCTACAATAATGCAGTCCACTCCAGCACAGGCTACACTCCTTTTCAAATAGCCAACGGCCAAAGTTTCAACCCTATGCCAGAGTTAACCCCAAAAGAACCAACGATCCCTTCACTGAAAGAATGGATGGAAAGCCTACAAAACACCTGGCCAATAGTCAGAAAATCACTAGATGAAGCTAGGCGGGCATACAAAGCACAAGCCGATAAAAAAAGGGTTGAGCCTACACCATTCATTATAGGAGAAATGGTGTACTTATCTACAAAATACCTAAAGTCCCTACAGCCCTGTAAAAAACTTGGACCAAAATATATAGGACCTTTTCCAATTAAAAGGATCATAAATCCAGTAACAGTAGAATTAGAATTACCCAAAAACCTCAGGCAAATACACCCAATTTTTCATTGCAGCTTGCTGAAAAGAGAGCATCAGTCACCTCTACGGCCAAAAATCCCCCCCCCACCACCTCCAATCATGGTGGAGGGGGAACAACACTTCGAAATAAAAGAGATCCTTGACTCTAGGAGATATCGTGGAACAACTCAGTACCTAGTTGCCTGGAAACACCTCCCTGCCTCACAAAATGAGTGGGTCCATAAACGTCACGTCAGAGCCCCGAAGCTATTGAAGAAGTTTCACACAGAGTATCCTAACAAGCCTAACTAAATTTTTTACTTGTGTTTTCTTTCAGGTGGATCTCTCTTATTGTTAAGAGGGGCCGGATGTCAGAATCCAATTATATTTCATCTTTAATTATCAAACATAGAAACTCCCAATTCTGCCTTCTCTGGATTCTGCCATAAGAGGGAGAAAAGGGGGAGAGCAAAGGGGCTTTATGGCCCTCACTTCCTTCAGCACACTTCAAAGGACTGAATGTGTGTTTATTGTGGCCTCTAAGCTTTAACATATCAAAGAAGAGTAATTGCCTTTCATGTAGTTATCTGAAGTCTCCATCCAGACGGAAGAAGAAAGGGGATGGAATTGTGATACTTGAAACTATCACTGGAAGGGGGGTTGATTGGGTGGGACTACTGGGGAACCCCTTAAAACCTTGAATGGGAGAGCTTGAACCCCAAGTCCTGTCTAGCATGCCTGCAACCATTTTCTCTTAATAAAGGATTCCTGTTGGAAGAGCTATTCCAAGAGTTCTGTCTTCTTAAGATGCAAAGTGGGGTGGGTCCTTACAGACTGGCAATTTTATAAATAAGAGGAACATTCAAGTCAGAATTATTCCAAGGAGACTATTTTTTTTTCTAATCTGTTTACTGTCCATCTTTAGAGCTCAGAATTGTCTTTAAATATTAAAAGATCCTAAAGCTGGCTGGACATACATAGCTCTGAGCTGTGTTTATAATCATGATTTCTTGAATAAACCACTATAATGCTCTTGACTAATGACTATTTCATTTTATGTCTGTTCAAAGCTCCAATGGCTTCAGAAAAAGTCACAACCTATACTTGCGCATATGGCCATAGCACCATCTTCAGAGTCGTGTTATCACAGTTTAGGAGCTTGGCAGTCAGTTCATATTTATGACCAGTTGCAGCATCCTGTGGCACATTAATCATGATTTGCAACCTTTTTTTGCTAATTTCCAGCAAAAAAATGCCCATTGAGAAAGCTGGATTTGCTTAACAACTGTGGTGATTTGTTTAACAACTGCTTAAAAATTGTTGTAAAATCAGATCCAATTTGACTTGTAACCTCAACTTACAACAGAAATTCCAGTTCCAATTGTGATTGTAACTCAAGGACTACTGGTAGTTTGCAAACCATAGCAGCTATGTTGACATAGCATATAAGGCTCCAAACCAGCCACAATAGTGTATAGGGAGTTTTCCCCCATGCAATGAGATCTTTGAGGAATTGAAGTCCAGTATATCATCCTTTGGATGAAGCTTAGTGCAATGGAGAAAACCAGTGGCATAGTCCTATCAGGTGTTCCATGTTGCCTAGATCACCAGTTATTACAAGAAGGTCTTATGGATCTTTCCTGGTGCCTCAACACCCTTGATAACATTAAGTCTCACGTCTAGGCAGCTTGAGACCCAGAACTCATTAGTGTTACCAATCAAGTTGTATAATGAATATCCTCAATAGAGGAGAAAGACACGCATCACAAGGAGAAAACAAGGAATATAGGTAAGGGTGAATAAACCTGAGAACTAAAAGCTAGCTTGTATTTTTTAAAACTAAGAAACAATCATTATTTTCTTCTCCTGTCAACAGAATTTCTTCCCTCACTGCTTCTCTGCATTCCCGTAGTCAGAAAAAGGGGAAAAGAAAACAGATCAACCACAAACAAGGAGTAAAGAACAGAGGCCAAAAGATAAGAACAGGACGAACAAGCAAGTCCCAGCGCCGGAAAATGACAGGCAAAAGGAGACATGTCCAAGACTGAAAGGCTGACTTGGACTGTTAAACTGCTAATTGGCTTGGAGAACACAGTCTTCTGCTCAGGATTGCAGAAGAGAGGTGATATTTGGTATTCCAGGAACTAAGAAATGTTGAGCCTGTACAAGCAAGCCTAATCTTGGTTTGTGTAGGTCTCCTGCTGGGAAGGACCTCTCTCATTACCTTCCCTTATTTCAGTGGACAAAGACTTTTTTTTCCAGAGATAAATTAGATCCCTGATTAATATCATGTTTCCCAAGATTGGGGAAGGCTGCATTTATAATTGTATTCTGGTTGTTATCTCCATACAATATCATTTCATGTATTGGATTCAGAAATAGAAACAGGTATAAAAGAATAGCCATGGACAACCAGGTGTTCTCAACTTGTTGGGACAAACACCCAAATATTGTGCAACACATCTGTCAAGTATCAAGTTGGGTAAGGCTGGCACAGATAATAGCAATATTTTCTTCTTGCACATTTTTTTTACTATTATTCATGTTAATTCTCATCTCTTGATGAGAAAACATGTTTGTCATAAATTCTTGTGACATTTTCAAACAATTACACCACTACTCATAAACAAGCATTGAAGATAAAAGTAGCTGTTAACTTTTTGAAAATTTTTTGCTCTCGTGGCAAAACATAGAAGCTGCCACCATTCCCAGAATAACTTGTTAGTGCTCACAGGAAATGAATATATGGAAACAGTGGGAATGAATCTGTATCTCCACTTAAAAGCCCCATACTTGATCTATTAGCTGTCAGAGATTTTTTTTAAATGACCAGGATCCAAATGCTTTTTAGGTGGATCCATAACTCTTCATTTTATTTTTCGTTCTGAAAAGTCCCTCTCACAAAGGGTTGGCTCTGTGTCTGAGCATCATTTAATTATAGTACATTTAAATGTTAGGGCTTCTATCAACAACATTTTTAATTCCTGAATTAGATTTCCAGATCAAGAAAATTTATTGGATGTACTTTTTTGCCCATCCAGCAAAAAGGAGAGGAGGCAGGAAGAGGATTTTCTGTATTATGTTCTAACAGCAGCCTAGAAAACTGGGGAGAAAGCCAATACAGATGCTGTTGCTTGTATCCTGGCAATAATCACACCAAGCCAAAATATTTCTGATCTACTTATAATTGGTAACAGAGCCCAGAACAACAGAGAAATAATGCATTATGATGGTGAAAACGAAGGGAAAGAGGGAGAGGTGAGACCTAGAGGTCAAGCTGTATATGTGTCTTGTGGCCTCAGTCATGTGAGGACTTTGAAAGGCAGCACTTGCTGGATAAAGTATTTTTGCTCCTTTTCTTTGAAGGGTAAATGACAGAAACACTAGGTTCATGGGTGGTTTCCTCTTTGGGTGAGGGGGTAGGTGAGGGAGGAGGGTATGTTTTCTGATTTCTCAGCTATTGGAAAGCCCTCACTCAATAAATGGGATGATACAATCTTTTAAAGAAGACACTTGCATATCCAAATCCAGCTTTGGCAAATGTGCCAATTTCTATCCTACACAGACTGGCATAGCCTAATGTCAATGCTCCACGCACAAGGAACCTTTCATTTGGATTGCTGCAATGAATTCTTCATAAAGCTATCTTGAAGTCAGCCCCGAAGCTGTAACTGGTGCAGACTACATCTCCTAATGCAGTGGTTCTCAACCTTTCTAATGCCGTGACCCCATAATACAGTTCCCCATGTTGTGGTGACCCCCAAGTGGGTGTGGCCACCAATAAGAGGGAGTAGGACAGCTAGGGAAAAGGGAACAAAATGGTGGACAGCATGGTTTGGCGACCCCCATGAAAATGGTCGTTCGACCCCAAATGGGGTCCCGACCCACAGGTTGAGAACCACTGTCTAATGATTAAGAGAGGAGGATATAGAGTCCATATCACGCTAGTCCTGAAAGTGTCACACTGGTTGTGATTACTGGACTGTATTTCAGGTGCTGAGATTAATTTGTAAAGATCCAAGTACTTAAAAGAATACCTCCTTCAACACTGTCCAAATTTGCATTACAATCATGTGGGGAGGCCTTGTGAGGTCCTGTTAGTGGATTTGGTTAATAGTATGATGGCTATCTTTTTGTAAATCTTGGAAAATCACTAAGGCAACCTCTGCCCATTTTATGCTAGCAATCTGCTTCCCCTGACCATTGGAGTTGGTGGTGAACCCTACAGTGAGTGTGTCACCCTCCAATATCATGTTGGAACAGAGAATTGAATCATGCAGTTCATCACCAGGAACATGGTGGCGCCTCACTTATATTGGATACTTAATATAAAATGATTAACTGCTATGTCTAAGTGGACTTTGGTCATGCAAAATACTCTAGGATTAAACATAGTAGAAACAAGCATCAGAAATGAATTGTTAGCAGGAATATCATCTTGGAACTATTCCCTCAACATTTTAAACCATACAGGCAACCCACTGTCTCTAGCAAGTATGGTTAATGGGAGTTAGTCCAAACATTTGGAGACCAGGTTGCTAACTTTGCTCTGAAGTACAAACAACTGCCAGATAGCTCAGCCCCACTTCTATAACAGGGATTGCAGGAAGGAGAAACAGACAAGCGGGAGGAGGGATTTAGAGAGCTCTGCTGGATCAGACCAATTTCAGCATCTTGTATTATTCCATCAGATGTTCAGTAACGAAGACATGAAGTTTATTATTAATATTCTCACTGTTTTCCAGTGGACAGCATTGAATGGGTGGTTGCCTTTGATCCTAATTTCCAGAGAGCATATGTACCTTGACATAGAATTTTTGCATTTATTCCCTGCCGCCTTTGAAGATCCCCCACCCCATTAAATGAATATATAGACCATTCTCTATCCTGATGCCATCCAGATGTGTTTGGATTCTGGCTTTAGAATTTTCAGCCAGTATGACCAAGATGTATGAAGGAAGATGCCAGACTGGAGATGGCTGCTACAATGGTTGGTATTCTTAGATGAGATTAAGTTCTAATGTGGCTGGTTTGATTTTGGCTTTGTCTGTAGTATGAGCAAATACTTAATGGTGGAATTGCTTGTAATGTTTTTATGACTAGGTATTTTTTTCTCTGCTACTACAGCCTACAATGGCAGGGTTTATCTTCATTTGGCTTGCTACATCTGGGGGCCATCCATAATTACTGTAAATGTACTTAAATGTGCAACAGATTAGTTTTTCCTACTAATAGGCAGAAGAGTAAGCTTGGGTGGTCTAGAAAGAGATGCTTAAGCTTTGTTTTAATCAAAATTCCCCTTGTGCAGAAAGAAAAGAAACATAATCCTGATTAATGAAGATCCAACGAGAGATACTTAAGAAAGGTTTTCAAGGGAGAGATAGACTGAGAGAAAAGGAAGATGTTGCTAAATTATAATAATGCTAAATTGTATGTGAGAAATGAAAAAAAAGACTTATAAATATTGAGATAATTGCAATAAAATCTACCTTATCAATCAATTTAGCAATGTATTGGGGATTGATTTATATCCTGATTCAATGAAGATGGTCTCATTTGTTCTGGAACTCATGGCCCACATAGTGCTTCCTCCTATCATTTTTCATCATAAGAATCACTCTGTGAGATACATCATATTTGAAGTTTATACTGAGGGGCTTGGTCAGGTTTTTCATTGGAAAGGTTGAGGTTAGTTGAGATGGCTCTTTATATTTATGATTTCTATATTACACACCACCCAGGTTGTTTTGAGAGGACATTTTGTGGAACAAAATCTAAGTGCGCATATGCCTACAATAAAGAGTATTGTGTGCCTAAAAGGCTACAATGCTGGATCGGTAGCAACAGCATCCTTGTCAAAAATACACTTTTGTGGTAGAGTTGACCTAGAGCAGGGTCCGGCAAAAGTTGGCACATACTGTCATGGAAAAGAGAGATTCCAAAGATGCTATAACCACGGCAAAAATCAAGAAAATACCCTTCATGCGATGCGGTGTCAAAACGGGTGCCATTGCTTAAGTACGCTATTTCGCACTTTATCTCCTTATAGCGGTGAAAAGACCGAAAGCATTAAAGAAAATAATGGTTTGCACGAAAGCAAGCGTGCTAACGCTGACAGAAAACATGAAGGGGAGAAATCAGTCACACACCCAACCACTCTGCAACGCGGGTTGTAATAAAATATTGGGGGAGAGGAGACGTCTATTTAATTGCAAAAACACCGTAGCCGAAAAAGTTCCAACTCAAAAACTTCCAATATCGCCAGAAATTTCATTTGTTGCTGATCGGCCCACCCCACTGAGACAATCAATTGAGATAGTACATTCAAATGAGTGTGGTCCGTGCAGCCAATGGAAAGGAGATTAGTGGGTGGAGTCTTGATCCACTTCCTCGGAGGAAAGTTTGTATTCATAAAAAAAGGTCGGTGGTGGAAGAGTTCTAGTTGTAACTAAGCATAGGCGTGCGTAGCAGGAGTTGCCTTCTCAAGGTGCGTTTTTTTCCTCTATACTATGTAGTGATACTTTATGAGCTTGCTATTTTCTAGTCACAAATTACTTATAGATTAGTATTAAAAACTATCCAATTCTTAATAAGATGGTATTTAAATTTTCTGTAGAAAATTTACATTTTCCAATTGTTGATAATTGTTGATATTTTTATTATATTATTGATATTATATATTATTGATATATAAGTGAATTATTTAGAGCTTGTGAATTTCTTGCAGGTACAATACAATTTTCCTCTATTAGTAAGTTCCAGAATAGTTTCAAGTGACTGTGCTTGATTTTTATGTGTTTCTAAATGTATTGCATGATAATTTAAAACAGTGGAAGAAAAGGGGGGGGGGAAATCACGTAAGGAAGCATATAAAAAGAAAGATGTGCAGCAGACATGGATTATGAAATTTGAGTCTTTCTATGATATGCATTGTAAAAATCATTTCTAATTTTTTTTCTAAAAATTACCGTTGACTCCTAAGTTGTGCTAAATTCTTAAATCAGGTTTCTAATGAATGAGCAGGAGCTACATTTTGTCTGACAGGAAGAGAAACTATACAAAGATGCTTGTGTAGAGCTTATGCTGTGGAGTGTGTTTTTTAGTTATCTAAGAATCGGTTGATATAACTGCACGGTAGCATGAGTTATAGCCATTGCTTTTCTGGGGGAATGTTGTACCCTGATAGTTTTTTTTTCCTTTTCAATTATGTCTGATTCTGTGAGACTGGACAAATCAATGCAGTTTGTTTGGCAAGGTTTTTCAGAAGTGGTTTGCCATTACCTCCTTCCAAGCTGGTTTTGTGTCTAACGCATCTCCTGGTTTCTAACCAAATGCCTTAACCACTACACAAACTGGCACTAAAAAGCATAGATTAATCACACAAATAGAATACATAAAAAACATAGAAGAAACTGAGATGAGAAATTAAGGATATAAAACCAATGTTAAGTTTGAAATATAAAATGGCAAGGGCAGTTGTGTTTAATTAGTTCAGTCAAAATCATTTGACTTACATTTATATCCTCATGATCACAAATAATTAAAAATACAGAAAAGTACCCACTGTCATTAAGCTGGTTCTTACACTGATGGAATTGCGCAGTGATTGCTCTCTTGTTAAAATTAGAACGTGATTATTTGCTCTCATTTTCCTTTTCCAAAGTCTTAAGCTTCATGTTGACCCACACCATTTCCACTATCTATTAGAAAGTAGAATCTTGTCAAACACTTCACAGAGAAATGCATGTGGTAAACATGGGCATCTGAAAACATTATATAATGTTGAAGCATCAAGATAAGTACAAGTGTTTTGGCATGCAACACACTTATGTGTACCTGAAAGTTAGAAGCAATGTCTCTCAGCTGGGATGATGGAACAGGAGATATTTAGGCATACAATACTTCTTCAGCCTTTTATCATACTAGCATCAATGGCAAAAGATAGCTTCTTAACATTAGAAGAGCTTTTGCTAAAATATGTGCATCCAGGTAAGAAATATGAAAATGTATTCCCTTTGTAAACCACAGTTATCTACAGAATAACCCTTGCTGGAGGATCCCAGCAAGTTAAAAAAAAATGTTTTTTTTGAGAAACTGCAGTTGTACTGTATCTAGGAGACAGCAGGTTGAAAAAAACCTTAATAAGATGATTCTCTGCTGGTACAAGTGAGAAAATTTACATAGCAAGTCTACCTAAACAAGATATGCTTGTGTGGGTGAGTGTTTGATTCCCATGTAACTGTAGGCATCTCTCTAGCTTTGATATTCCCTTCTGAAAATTCTTTTCCAGGTGATGAAAGAGCTATCTTACAATTGCCAGTAGATGCCAGGCTGTACAAAATGTTTTCTCTTTGATAAGTTTGGAGGAAACAAGGGGTATTGTTGTGTCTTGTCTTCTGATCCGTTCACAGCTGTTCTACCTCCCTGCTGTCTCCATCTTTCCACCAAACTACTTGCCTAAGGCATCTTTCCTTCCTTGCATAGACTATGTCCGAACCAGCTGATTATATTCTCTGTGAGAAATTTGAGGCCAATATGTTTGCCAAGAACCGATGCCAGAACTGTTTGCGAACAATCACTGCTCATCAACATGGTAACCAGGTGAGCTTAATTTTGATATGAAGGAAAAATTAATTCATGAGGAGTGCTTAGTGTTGGGAAGGGTAGCATCATAAATGTTACAAGAGGAGTTTTACAACAGTAAGGGGTTAAAACAGAAGCAATATTTCTGGTGATTAAGATTTAAGGCAATGGTGTACAATCCTTTTTAAAAAAATCAAGAGTCTGTTAGCACCTTTTCCAACTAGCAGACTTTATTTAAAAGGATAAGTTTTCATCAGTTGCAGCTTCATTCTCCCTTTTAAACATTACCAACAAACTAATTCTTAATGAAAAGGAGGATAAAGGATAAAGGTAGTAATCCTGTTCAGTGAACCCACTTCTTGTCCTTTACATTTTTATATATATTTAAAAACACTTTTATGCTAGAGTTGGTACAGATTTGGGTTGTGGATGTTGCAGGTGTGGAATGGAGGTTGAAGCAAGAAGTTTGGCAATTTATCCTGAGTCCCCATCAGATGTTGTCGTCAGAAGGCAAAAGATGTTTTTAATATTGTACTTGGATGGGATACAACTAGGAATTCCTCTGGCTGTAGACTAAATTAGCAAGTTGAAAGAAAAAAACACCTCAGAAGAAGGCAATGGCAAATCACTTCCATGTTGTAAATCTTCCAGAAAAGCTTGAGTAGATCTATTTATGTAGTTGCCAGGAGCTGACCTGAACTCAACAGAATTTTTATCTTTGTTGTGATAAACTTCTCATACTGTAAACTGCAATTTAAAAACATCAAAAGGAAAATGTATAAATAAAATAAGTTACACCTAAGTCTATAGTACATTCAACCAGCCTAGAATAAATATTTATAATTGTAATGAAGAATAGCACTTGACTAAAGTAATCTCAAAATACGTTTCAGTAGTTAACTTAATCAATTTCAGTACAATGAAATAGGGTATTTTGACTTGCCAAGCCAAATTTCTTGTGCAGTTCTCAGTATATGACAGAAATTGCTGGAATGGTCTATAGCAATGATGGTGAACCTTTTAGAGACCGAGTGCCCAAAAACTGGCCCCGCCCCCACTCCCCCCCTGTCCCACGCCCACCTCGCCTGCTCACAGGGCCACTCACCGCCTCCAGGGCCCACTGCAGATCGCCCAGGCAGCCCAGCAGCACCATGGCAGCCACGCCCTCTGTCCACGTCCCACAGCATCAACTGTGCACAATGGGGCATGAGGCCAGATTCTTGGCTATGCTGCCTGGCTGCCATGTTCTTGGCTGCACTGCTCCACATGGGCCACGCTCGGGGGTGATTCTCCAAGGGGCTGCTGGTGAGGTGGGGGTCACGGGGGGAGGCAAGGCTGGGGCAATGGCACATGTGCCCATAAAGAGGGCTCCAAGTGCGGCCTCGGGCACGCGTGCCATAGGTTTGCCACCACTGGTCTATAGGCACTGTGATAATATGTGATAGGCAGGAATCTTAAAGAGTGCACTATCAAGGGATGTAACATAATAGTGATGCCTTGCCATATCTGAAAGAATGGGCCTATATCTACAGAATTCTTCATCTGAAACACAGGAAAATTCAAATCCTGGATACTTAGCAGAATAATTATAAGAAAGGTGGACATTTAAAGCAGGCATGTGCTTCAGTAGACATCATCTTGGTATGAACAATGCCACAGAAGGAAAATTATATGTGTGCTGTTATAGAGACAAAATGGCTAAATGATTTATCTTAGAAATAAAGACTCAAGATTATTGTGGAATAAGCACTTAGTGCCCTCCAGATATATTGACCTCAACTCTATCAGTCTCAGCCAATATAAAAAATGGCAAGTGACTGCAGATTCAAAAACTTTGAGAGTCCTTCTCCAAAGTTATCTACCTTTATATTTTTCAGAACTTGCAAGGGAGCCAGGATGACTTTGAATACTTGCAGTTCTTCCTCTCTCTCAAGAATATTCTAGATGTGCTAATCCATGACCCTGTGCTAAATTTAGGATAGTGGAGATTGTTGTGGTCGAAACACATTTCCATTATTCCTACAAGGAGCACTTGATGATGGGGCATTTCCTTTATAGGCTGTTCGCAATCCCTCAGTTGGGACTGCTGGCTGTTCCTTATTTAGGGTTTATTCTACTTCCTTTTGTTCTCTCTGGATTCCTTTGACTTCCGCTTAGGTAGATGCTTTCACCAGGTTCTTCAGCCATAGAACCAGCAAACCATGCTCCTTCCTGTACCTTTAAAAATGTAAAGTGGGATTATTGAAAATAATGCCCCTTTTTATCCTTGTAGGACTGCATCTACTAAAATGCAGCTTTCTGCACCTGCCTGTGATACTAGAAGGCTGATTATTCAGGCTGTAAACTAACCTTCATCCACCTGGTGTTCTTAGAGGGCTTAGATTTCTCTCCCCCCCTCCCCCCACTTAACATGCTGAAGACTGTGAAGTGGGTGGGGAGAGGCTGCTGAAAGTGTCAAAAGTGACTATCCTCTATTTTCCTGTTTTGAAGCATCCTGAGGAAAGCAGAGAAGTTACTCCTGTCACAGCCCCAGCACTTCCTAAAACAATGTTGGCTTGCCGAAAGGAAAGAACACTCCTTCCTATTGGCTTGCTGTCTGTAGTACTGTTTGCAAATGTGGAATATCAATAAAATTCTAACGTTTAGTTAAAAAAAATATTTTAATGATAAATTAAGGATTGTGTTAGGAGGTGTCAGTGGCTGAAAATGTCAGTTCAAGGTCTACTGTGGAGATTCTAGGAGGTTTCTTTTCTAAAGGGCTGGGAATTCTGTGTCTTTAATTGCTTTGTGGCAGGTGGCTACTCAGCAGGTGAAACCTGCCCTGTTTATTTTCTGCAAGGCTGTAGGATGCTTTCTGGCCTGGTCTAGATTGACTGGGCAAGCATTAGCACCATCCTTCCTTATAGAGTGCCAACTTGTATTCTGTAAACAGTGGGTTTTACGTTGTGTTTTGTTCACTGGGCTTCATCAGCCCAGGATTATGAAATAATAATGAGGTTTCTTCTCTCCAGTCCTGGCCCTCTAGAATTTCCTCCTGGCTCAGCTGTGTGCAGCCCAGAGCCAGTCCCCCTGAGCTTGAGCAAGACAATGGAAGGGAAATGGAGGTGCTGACAGCAGTCTGCTAGGGACCCTCCCTTTGCTGAGCAAAATCTGTTAAGGTAACCTGACTGGGTTGAGGGGGGTGGATGGCTGTCTAGCTGAATAAAGCAATAGGATGCTCTTAAAGGCACAGGCACATTTGAAATTCAACTTGGGATCTAAGTAGAAGAGGATGATTTACTTACACTCCATTTCTCTGGAGCAGAGCAGGCAATGCTTCTCATTAGATGGTTCATCCCTGATAATCATGGGCTTGATCAGGAACCATATGCTAAGCCATAATATGATTGATTTTCACTTCGAAATAGTGGTTTATGGCTCTGTGAAACATGAATTCAGCCTATGAGTCAGGTAATCTATACCTCCACTAAAGTTCAAGCTACAATTAGCAAATTTGTGGTTTAAGAGTGTCTGTAGGATTGGAACTGGTGTGGCCAATTGTAACCTTCAGTATACAGTTATTCCATTAGCCTGGCATAAGCTAGGAATAAAAAAAAAGTATCCTCTAAATGGGTTTGTAAATATCATGAAGCTGTATTGGTTGATTTGGTTTTGACTTTGGTGTTGTGTGAACCCAACTAATGGCTAATTTAGCAACCTGGGCTTCATACAGTCTGTGAGCTCCACCTGAGTAGGAGCTTGGAAATATTGCCAGGCAAAGATGGGTCCATAAAGAGATATAGTTGTAATACAAGTAGCTAGTGCATGGCCCCTCTCCAGATATTTTGAATTATAGATTTTATATCCCTTCTATATCGGCTGGTCTGGGAAAAGCTGCATTGAAAATGAGTTGTGGATACTAGATAACTATCTTAAATGTTAAAGTGGGTTATCCCCTCTGAAGAAAGGTATGCACCAATGGCCAGAGGAGGTTGACTGTGGTGTTGGAGACAAGTGTTGGTAATGTGGTATTCATATTTTTTAGTCTATGAGCTTTTTGGTCCATGATTTTCATTCTGGGCCTCTTTATTTGTTAGGTTATATCAACCTTTTCTCCAGGAGCTCATGGAGGTTAACATGAGGATTCTAACAACTAACCTGATTGGCTGGTCTAAGAGCATGACTGGCCCAGATTGCCCAGTCATTGCCATGACTGAAGGTGAACTTCAAATCTTGTAAAGTGAACAAAACATTTGAGATATTTTTTGTTGAGATGCTGCTTAAAAAACAGTGAGTTAACAGTATTAGCTGTCCCTGTACAGGTAATCCGTGACTTATAACAGTTCATTTAGTGATGGTTCAAACTTACAATGGCATTGAAAAAAGTGACTTATGACCATTTTTCACACAACCGTTGCAGCATCCCCATGGTCACATGATCAAAATTCAGATGCTAGGCAACGGTCTCACATTTATGATCATTGCAGTGTTCCAGGGTCATGTGATTATCTTTTGAGATCTTCTGACAAGCAAAGTCAATGGGAAAGCCAGATTCATTTAACAACCATGTTACTAATTTAACAACTGCAGTGATTCACTTAACAATGATTTCAAGAAAGGTTGTAAAGTGGGGCAAAATTCACTTAACAAATATCTCAACTTAGCAACAAAAAATTTGGGCTCAATTGTGGTTGTAAGTCGAGGACTACCTGTATTGAAAGATTCTGGGCAATGCATTACAATATGTCAAAGCAAAAGTTATAAAACTCAACAAACTGAATTAAACTCAGATAACCAAATAATCTGATTAAAATGCTAAGATGGGCACCTATAATCAAACCAACAAAGGCCAAAGGCTCATTGGAATAATGGTGATTTTAATTGTTCACAGAAGATAACCCATCTTTCCTCTGAGAGCTGCTGAAGAAGCAATAGGGTACCTTTGTGCCCATGTTTTATAGCTTATCAATTTTTTCTGACAGGGATTCAAAAAAGATGCCATAAACCTTCCTAATTGTATTGCTAGTACCAGCGAATTTGATCCTGCTGATCCATGGGACCCTCTGTGCATTCTAGCATCCCAGTGTAAAGTCTATGTATATGTGGGTTCTGAAGACAGAAGCGAAAGGTAAGTACTGTATTTGTGAGACAAAAGATGGTTTATTTTTGAAAGTTACAGCCAGTTTTTCAGTAGGCATACAGAGTTTCCTGGTCAAGCTTCAAAAGTGTGTAAAAGGGATGAAGAAACTTTTTATATGGTAGACAACATGTGATTTTGCATAATGTCACAAGTCTTACATGTAAAGTGATATTGATACACATGAGAGCCAGTTTGGTGTAGTGGTTAAGGCAGTGGGCTAGAAATTGGGAGACTGTGAGTTCTAATCCCACCATAGGTACAAAGGCAGTTGGGTGACCCTGGGCCAGTCACTTTCTCTCAGTCCTAAGAAGAAGACACTGCAAACCATTTCTGAAAGAATAATATTAAGAATTGAAGAAGATCACAAATATTAAGATCTGAAAATAGGAAGATAATGGCATAAACTGACTGTGGTGGTCCTAGTGGTTATTAGCACACTGGGTCTTATACCAAAAAAACTTGGACAGCACTTAAAAATTCTGTGAATTGACAAAATTTCCATGTGTCAATTGTAAAAGGCCACACTCTTTGGATCTGCAAATATACTATGCCAATACATTACAATATTGTAGGTTGTTGGGAAGAAGTTGATGTATATGATGGCCAACACCAGTTAAAGTACTGGCAGCTGTGACTTCACATTGTTGAGAACAGACAATCATAATGCCTACTCCAGATCTTTGGGAAGGATTTGATTGGTGGATAAAAATGCCAAATGCGGTCTAAACATCTGGTTGACTATATGACTAACCACAATACACAATACATATTAAAATAAAAATACCATTCTTGGAAGATTTGATTATTTCAGAAGGTTTTACTCATTTGTATTTATTTTTAACTGTACTGCAAATGAATAGACTATCTCTAATGATATCCCTATCCCTACAATGCTAGCGTCCTGAGTACTGTAAAAAATCTTGGGTCTCCATTCATAAAGATAACAGTTTTTAGCAAAACAATGAATGGGAAAGTTTTTCCTTGCCACATTTTTATTCCTTGCAGTTTTATATGGCAATAATAAACTATGTGAAAGGTTCTTGTAATAGGTAAGTGTGAAATGCACCTGGCTATCCAGTGTGATATTTAAATGTGAATTGAATTTCCCCAAAAGACAATTTGCTTTCCTTATTCCAGTTATTCCTAAGCATAGTTTCAGAATGGTTTTGCACAAAGGCTCAGGTTATTTCTATCACCAATTGTGGTGGTCTCCCATGGAGAATGAGACACGCAGACAGGTATCTCGGGATGAGAGCCCAGAGCTGACTCCAGCACCCTCTTTTATTGTTACTAAGGTTTTTACATCACACAGCATAATCAAAAGACGTATATAGGGGTGGTTACAATGTATCAAATAACAGACACTCTCCAGATACAAGGCTACTGCAGGTGTTCTTATCAGAGTCTGTCCAAAAGGCTGATGAATGTATCCTGTGTCTGAAACAGTTATCTCAGGCCCTTGTGGGAGATGCCCATGGATAGATGCCCATGGACATTTGTGCAATTAGTCCCACATCTCCTGCTTTTCTGTTTTTTCAATGTTACTCACTTCCAGTTCCAGAAGGGATCTTGATTCACTGATTAAGGCGTCCTTCCTAGTGGAGGGCGTAACATTTTTGCACATTTGCAGGAGGGAGGGAATACATTGAATGCAACAACATAGCAATACAAATAATATCAAAATGGTTACTATAATAGAAATCAAAGATCGTAGCCAGGATCCATCTGGTAGCCAGGACCAAAAGGCACCCCAAATATCCACGGTGCCTGATCCATCACTGCGTAAGGGATTATTCTGGAGCATAGATTCCATTTTCTTTGCTGTAGCAGAAATATTAGGTTGAAAATCATGTATATATATACAACAATGAGAATGAATTAAGGCACATACACCGCCTTTTGCTGCTAAAATAATATCTAAAGCATACCGATTTTGCAAAACTACTTCCCTTATTTCCCCCATTTCTTGATTAATCATTTTAATGCTGTTAATTGTTTCATTAAACATATGAACAGTCCAATTGTTAAGCAAATGAAGGTCTCTATAGTTCATGGCAACTCCTAGATTGGGTAGAATCCCTCTGCTGATTTGAGTCTCTAAACTACCACCCAATGTTAGGGGTGGATCCGAGGAACCAGTATCACGTTTGTTCCGCAGGCGTCCATCAGGGAGATGAGGCAAAGCATATACAGCAGGAGTCAAAAGGCCCAATGTACAGGTGCCTTTCCAATCCTTAGGCACCTGGCGATAGGCTCTACGGCCACATAGTAGCCACATATCGGGTAACTCATAATAACCCTGGTGAGACTCATTAGCAAATGTTATTATGGATTCCATGTCAAGGCAAGCCATGTAGGTACTGATGTTTGTCCATTGATTGCTTTGATAAGTGTCATTTACCTTAGTAAGGTTGCTTTTGATGGATTTACATTTCTTTGCTGAATTCCATATAATAACTTGTTGACAATTACTATAAGTTCCCAAATAAATGGCAGTACGGAATAGTCCTGTGCTATAAAAACAAAATCTGGCAGGTTCCATTATACGAGCACCCACAGCATATGTCATATTCAATGTCTCTGTAGTTATGCTCCACAGCTGCTTCCATCCTGTTTCATTGAACGGGATGGCATGGAAAATAAGGCCACCACGACTGTCACCAGGAATTTGCATGCAGATCCAACAGTTCGTGACGTTAAGTGTAAGAGCAGTGCGCCTGGCATCCCGTACAAAAGCATTAAAAGCCCACAGTCCCTGATCCTCATATGCCTGGCTGAGGTGGTGTACGTTGAGCCATATAAGGACGAACACAACGAGCTGGAGTCCAAATGATCTCGCCATGGTCGTCTATTGCAGCATAGCCTCGACCCCAAGTAATGAGGGAGGCAGGCCCTTTCCAGGTGGGATCAGGCAAACGTCGATAGTATACCTGGGGGCGTGAAGAATCTGTGGGAGAAGCAGAAAAATGCCTGCTTGCGGCAGTTGAGCCAGGGGTGCCAGAAACATTCAAAAAGTTTAAGGTAAAAAGTACAAGATTAAGAGTGTTTTGTATCCCAGGCAAGCCGGGGGTATTTTCCCCTTTCTTTTTTGCATGCATGTCTTCTTTTGGATTGCCCAGGATAGAAAAGATACGAATACAATGATTAATAACATGTTTAGCAGACTCACCCCTTTGAGGGGTGGCCATAATAAAACCTGAATAGGTGTCAATGGAAACATGCAAGTATTTCCAAGGGGCAAATGGCAAATATTGTGTAACATCCATTTGCCAAAGTTGACAGCTCTGCGTCCCTCTTGGGTTGACCCCTTGAGGAACAGAGTGTGCTTGGAGGCTGCAGGTGGGACATTGTTGTATGATAGCCGCAGCCTCCGTAGCTGTTAAAGAAAATTGTTTCATTAAAGCCTTCTTATTTTGATGAAAATATGAATGGCTGTCCCATGGAGTTATGGGAGATAAAACAAGGACAGAAACGTCCTGGTGAGTGGAGGCGGCCGAAGCGGCAGCATCCGCCTTGGCATTGCCTTCGGAGATAATACCAGGGAAAGGTTGGTGACTTCTAATATGAGCAGGAAAAAAAACAAGTAGAGCGGGAATGAAGAAGGGATTGGAGTGTGAGAATAGACTGAAGAGAGAGTCATCCAGTGAGGGTGACACATATGAATCAGATAAAGAGGTGAGAACTTTATATACATAAAGACTATCTAAAATAAGATTAAAAGGTTCAGAAGAAAAAGTTTGTAAGGCCAATATTGTAGCAGCAAGTTCAGCACGCTGAGCAGAAGTTTGAGGAGGAGTAATTTTTGTGTGCCATTGTTCACCCTCCTTCCATACACATGAACCATAAGTCTTGCTGCCATCAACATACAGGGTGACAGCGTTAGGAATGGGAGAGGAGGAAATGGGAGAATGCAGAGAAATTGAAACATTATTAAGGAGTTGGAAGCAAGGGTCAGAGGGAATATGACAGGAAACAGATCCTGCCCAGTCAGCAAAAGAAAGTTGCCATACATCTGAAGAGTGTAATTGAAGCAAGTGCCTTGGGGTTGATTCCCCTTTTGGATTGCAGCTGCAAGAGTGTCCATTTGAAAAGCATTGGTTCCCACAATGCGACAGGCTTTAAGAAAGTCTGCCAGAGTGGCCGTGGGACTGGAAACAATTGGTTTAAGAATGGACTGGCAGTCTGCATTTGCATATTCATAAGCCAATTTTATGAGGATTTCATTTGCTGCATCTCTGTTTGAAATTTGATGCTCAATGGCAACTTGCAGGCAATTCACAAAGTCTGCATAGGATTCAGTTGCAGTTTGGTGAATGGCAGAAAAAGATTGAATCGGGCTGCCAGACTCATCAACACGAGCCATGGCAGAAAGAACACAAGCATTAATGATAGGAAATGCAAAGGGAGTAAAAGTTAGAGCTTGAGCATTGAGGGTACTAAAATTGCCTTCTCCAAAGAGTTGTTCTGCTGTGTATTGTGAACCTGGGTAATTAGCTCTCTTTTGTGCCTCTCTTTTATATTCAGATTCAAAGACTACGTATTGTGTTCCGTTAAGAAGCATGCGGAACAGATCTTTCCAATCTTGAGGCAACATTCTATATGCACTAGCAATTGAATGTATTAGTCCTCTAGTATAGGGACTGGTTATGCCATAATCTTTTGTAGCCTTTTTCAATTCTCTGATCATAGCCAGGGGAAGTGCCTCCCAACCCACTATTAACCCTTTAGCAGTCTGTTGGTAATTAACAGGGAACAACTCTGTCTCGGATAGTTCAGAAACGCTTAAATCACCATTATTTAAAGCCTTTTGAAAAGCACCACGCATGATTCCAGGAGAGAGAGAGAGAGAGGAGAGAGGAGGCAACGTGGCAGGAACAGGAGAGGTTGTTTGCTGTTTATCAGAATCCATAAAATTTGCAGGGACAGAAGGGTTAAAACCAGCTCCAGGGGGTAAGGGAGTGGCCAACATAACAGACGGATTTTTATACGGTGGAGGATCTAATAAAGGCTGATGAGGCAATTCAGCATAGGTTTGAATCAAAGTATAGGCAATTTTCCAAAGGCATAAAATCTCTGGGGGGGTTCTCGGAGACTGGTGGAGAATAATACCAATTTTCCTCCATGTATCTATTTTTAAAGATCCAGACTCCGGATAGGATGAGCAGTTAGCCCAAACGTAAGCAAGCAATTTAACAGCCTCAGATTTAGAAAGGTGACGGGTTAATTTCTGTTCCTGATCAGTAAGATATTTTTTCCTGCCAAGTAGCCTCAGCTCTTCCACATGCTGCTTTTGAGCGTGAGACATTCCACCCCCCATACTTACGAAGAGGAGTCAGTTGCCAGCAACTTCGTCGGGTGCACCAAGCCTATTCCAGGCGATAAGTAAAGGGTTGGCAGGGACGTATCCTTCAGTGGATCACGTCGGGGTCACCAGATGTGGTGGTCTCCCATGGAGAATGAGACACGCAGACAGGTATCTCGGGATGAGAGCCCAGAGCTGACTCCAGCACCCTCTTTTATTGTTACTAAGGTTTTTACATCACACAGCATAATCAAAAGACGTATATAGGGGTGGTTACAATGTATCAAATAACAGACACTCTCCAGATACAAGGCTACTGCAGGTGTTCTTATCAGAGTCTGTCCAAAAGGCTGATGAATGTATCCTGTGTCTGAAACAGTTATCTCAGGCCCTTGTGGGAGATGCCCATGGATAGATGCCCATGGACATTTGTGCAATTAGTCCCACAACCAATAGTGTGATTTAAACTATTTTTAAGTTGGCAATTTAGTGAGGGTTTTTTCTTTTTGAAAAAAAAAAATCAAAATATAATTAGTTTTCTGCAGAGATACAAGAAGTGTATTTTTAACTCGCTTTGTGTGATGTCGATGGTTATCTCAAACGTTCAGACTTTGCATGTTAACCATAAAGAAAAAATGTTGCAAGTGGTTCTTTTAATGTATGATATGTTAATTTCAAAGTTTTTTATTAATAGTCATGTAATTGAACTGTATGATCCATTTAATTGGCTGTTCATATTGTACACAAACATTCTTTTCAATGTTATTTTAATTGAAAGACTTGTAAATATTTTTAAGAGATGACTATTTGTTGATGTACAGTATAGGTCCCTTACTTCATCCAAATTTCCAGGAAGCTAAAACATTTGGGACACGGATGTCAAACTTGCCACGTCACGTAACGTGTCGTGACATATCACGACTCTTTTTGCATTGCCGGCAATGGTGTGGGTGCGGCTTCAGTATGATGAAACCGGCCCGCGGGCTGGCAGTTTGACACCCCTGATTTAGGAAATCTCTTTTTCAGCCCAACTCACCTCACACAGTTGTTGTTGTGGGGAAAATAGGAGGAGGAAAAATGTGTTGGATATGTTTACCGCCTTGAGTTATTTGTAAAAATAATAAAGGCGGGATATAAACAAAGATAAAACCTAGTATTTCAGTCTTAGAATGATCAGAGAACGGTGCTAGTAAAGGAATTATTTGTATGGAAGTATATCAGAGTAGTAAAATCCATTGCTGGCTGGATTCTACATAGAGTTTCTCCCACTTAAACTGCAACCTTACATCTTTCTTGGCTGATAGGAGACATCCAGCCTTCTTACTTTAGACAATTATGAGTAGTGCAGTGAAATTAGTACATTCATTTTTGGTTCTTACAGTAGACCGATGACAATAGAGGAGCAGAACATCAGAGCAAAATTACAGCATTTCACTTGGCAGAATGAGTAGATAAATTTCCAAATTCTTGGAAATCAGCCTCATGTGACACAGGTTTAAGTCAGTAAAGTCAGCACCAAATAAAAACAAATCTGAAGATTCACTTTAACCAATTGGCATAACTGTTGATTTTGACCACCTTTACATGATTTATTTTAAGCAAAGCTGAGCCTTCTATTATAGGCATAGCTCTTAACATTACAGTTGTACCTGAAATGTTGGTGGTTCTCAGTTGTTTGACTTCTGCTTGCCCCACAGCCGGCAGGAAAGCTTGGATCACACTCAGCTCAACTGCAGCAACGAAGAATCTGAAGCAGCAAATACATGCCCTGATGCCAGCAATATCCTCAGCACTGATGCAGATGGCAATGCCACGCTTAGTGAGGTGAGATCAATTCTCCTATCTGCTTAAACAATAACTCTTCCATATGCGTACAAAATATTCCATGCTTAACATTATTCTTTTTATCACACATTCTCTAAATCAGTGTTTCCCAAACTTGACAATTTTAAGGCATGAGGACTTCAACTCCCAGAATTCCACAGCCAGCAACGCTGGCTGTGGAATTCTGGGAGTTGAAGTCCACATGCCTTAAAATTGTCAAGTTTGGGAAACACTGCTCTAAATCAATAAATGTACAATGAACTTTATGCATTCCTCCATTTTTTTTAGCAACCTGAAGGGAATAGGTCTAGTCTGCACATTCTCTGCTGGTACAGAGCTATATGGCGCTTCCCAAAATTTGCTCATCGACTCTTCTGGAAACCTTCCATTCAGGATTCTGCCAAAATAATGTTTGCAGGCACAGTTAACAAACCAGACCCTGGTAGATGTTCCCTCCACTCTTTCTACAAAAGAATCAAAATAGCATTCTTCCAATAGTCAGACCCTGATGCAGTTTTCACATAAACATTGAACGAGTTGTACATGCATTCCACAAGCAAAATATCAGTACAGGTAGTCTGCAACTTACGGCCACAATCGAGCCCAACTTTCTGTTGCTGAGACATTTGTTGAGTGAGTTTTGCCCCATTTTAGGACCATTCTTGCCACAGTTGTTTAGTGAATCACTGCAGTTAGTAAGTGAATCTGGCTTCCCCCTTTGACTTGCTTGTCAGAAGGTTACAAAAGGTGGTTACATGACTCCAGGATATGAGTCAGTTGACAAGCATCTGAATTTTGATCACGTGATCATGGGATGCTGCAATGGTTGTAAGTGTGAAAAATGCTCATAAGTCACTTTTATTGGTGCTGTTGTAACTTCGAACAGTCACTAAATGAACAGTTGTAAATTGAGGACTACCTGTATTTTAATATTCCTTCACTTACCTTCAACTTCACTATTTGAAGTTCTTACCGTATGAAAGCATTCTCACCATATGAAATAATAAGTACATGAATAAATCTGCTTTGTTGTAGGGACTTTTTAGTGACATGTTAATTCTTATTCTCTTAGGACCAGGAAATGACTAGACTGCTCAGCAACATTCTGGAGTCTGAAAAAGAAAACTCACTACAGCTTGCAAGTCTGAAGAAAAAGGTACAATCTGAAAACTTGCACCCTGATTGGCACAGATGGGCTGAGGCAACATCCTGTAGAAGAACAGTGTCCTGGAGTTGTCTGAAACCTGGTATGTTTTCCTATCACCAACAACTTTCTGTAGATCTTGTTTTTAGAAAATAATCTCCTCATTAAAAAGAGATTTTAGTGCTCCACTAAGGAAAACAAATCTGTATTCTAAGTAAACTAAAAATTATTTTCTCTCTCACCGTTTATATCAATCTTCCCTAAATGGTGTCTTCCAGATGTATTAGTCTTCAGTTCACATACCTTTCTGTTATACTAGATTTCAACTCTGTTTGGCGGTTTGGGAAAGCCTTATCTAGGTTTCAAAGAACCTGAAAGTTTTAGACAGGTTAGAGGTGGATGTAAGGGCAAAAGGAAATAATACTTTTTAAAATGTTTTTTATTAAAATATTTTATATACATTTCTTTTTTAAAGAAAAAGATATGATTAACATAAGAAAAAAGATATAAAAAAGAAAAAGAACAGAGTAGAACAGAAAACATGAAAAGGCTTCTGATCGTCCTCTTGGCAGTCATACATACAATTCTAATCAAACTTCTCTGTAAAATTACATCATAATCCTCTTTTTTCTATAACCTATAATGTTATGTTGGCCTCTTTCCATCTGTCAGGAATCTTTCCATTCTGTAGAATAATATTCCTTGTTTGTTGTAAATGTTGTAAACATTCATCCTCAAAACATTTATAATAAGAGGCCAGCAAACCATTTGGGCCAGCTGCCTTCCTTGTTTTAGTATGTTTTTCTTGACTTTTATATAGAGTAAAACAATACTGGGGAAACATTCTGCATATTTGCATTATCTGTTATTACAGTATTTCCTTCTTGTAACTTTAGTATTACTTTATTTTTCTTTTCACAACATATGCCACCCATTTCTGCAATATACTTGCAGATTCAGCTTTTTTTGTTTTGCATAATTCATCTTTATTTCCATCTTTCTCATTGTTAACATAGATAACCATCTCTGTAGAAGCTTAATTTGGTGAGTAATTGTTGTTCCCTCTGATGACTTCCTGTTTTGCTTTTCTCTGTCTTTAACACTTTAGTCCTAATTAACTCTCCATAGCTACAATCACACAATCTGGCTCATATTATAATTACCTTCTTATTTTGTAAAATCCATCAAGTGTCTAATTTCCTTAATAAATAATCAATATTCCCATGAAGCTTCAGTCTAGTTGTCTAGTTAATTTTACTATTTTTAAAGAGACTTCAAAGACAATTCTTCTGTTTTCTAAAACTATTGTCCCCTTTACCTATTTAAAACTTAAATAGTAATCTTGTTTTTTGCTTTTAAGTCAAAATTAGGGTTTTTTTCCTCTTAATTTCAAAAAGAAGGCAACTGAATGAGTGTCCTTATTTTTTCTTGTTGCTTGGAAAATCTCTCTTAAGACATAAATTAATTATATCTGAAAGTGGTTTTTTTTAATGGGTCTTTGGCAGGTCCAGTGTCCATAAGAGTTGCACAGTGTTTTTGAGTGCAGTGGTAACTCCTCTACTTCCAAGCTACTCAACCCATGATTGACCACAACAAGCTTAATTCCTGTAGCCTCTTTTGCTAGAACACAAGTGGACGATCTCTTCTCCGAGGAAAATTTTGTTGACCAGAACTTTCAACCTGGCTGCCAATCTCTTTGCCATGGTGTTGTCCTCACTCACAGGAACATCTATCCTTTCATAGATCCTCACTCAGAAGCCGCAAAAGAAAGTAATATTAAGAAGCAGATTACAAATTTGAAATGACCTCCTAGAGAGGACAAAAAAACAACAACAGGAGAATTTCTGAAGAAAAGGAAATTAATCAGTATTAGGCACTAAAGTCTTTCCCTTTGACTCATCTTCGTTGGATTTCTAAGTAACCTTTAGTATTACTAAATACTAATATTTATTTATTCAGTAATATTTCCATACAGTGTGTGAATAAGTTTGTGCCAAGGACTTAGAAATACTTCTTCTCTCCCTTCTTTGAAAACTGGCATTCTGAAGATCATATCTCAGAGCTAGAGATTGGACTCCATTCATGGGAGGGGTTCATGAAGGAATGCACGCTGCTTTAGTTCAGTGTAGAAATCTTTTTGGTAATCTGTTTTTCAGCTTACTCTCATCATTGAATATGAAGACTTATTTTGTCTTGAGCAGTGGTGGACAAGCTGCAGTTACAACCAGTCAAAACAATCTTTATCCTCATCCACTCACAATTCCTTTCAACCACCTTGAAATTATTAGATGGGGATTGAAGGCTTTTCTTTTTGCTCACCATGCAAATGCCAAAAGGTTGTTTTTAAATTCCCTAGTCTCGTAAGCATTTTTAAATTAAGCTTTCTATTGGCCAAAAGGATTTGCTATGTCAATTTGGTCACCAGCAAACATAATTGATAATACAAGAGCCTTCATCAAACTGGCATCCCTTACATATTTAGATTGTAATTCATGTTTTCACTAGCCAGCATAGCCAAGGGGCAGACTGGCTGAGGCTTAGAAACTGGTAATTCAACATGTCTGGACAATTGGTCTGGAAATTCTGTAATAACTCTACTCCATCAATGTATAGAAAGATTCCGAGAAAGAATAAGGCAGAATAGAATGCTTTTTGTTAGTCCTTTGGGGTCTTTGTTGCCCAATTCTGTTTTAAAAGCAACTCTGTTCAGAGATATTTTTGAACTGTTTCTTTCCTAGGGATGTGTACATTTTTGAACAATTTGTCATATCATTTTTTTCCTTCTAGAATCCAGGGTTATGAGCCAGGATTGTGGGGACAGCAGGAGGAAGCATCAAGCTGAGAGTGGCTATTTCTCTTTGGAGTGTTGTAAATCAGAGTCAAATTGGATCTCTTCCACTTCCTGTCCTAATCATAGCATGTTGCCTGCCTCTATCAATGCCACAGGAGCAAGCAGGTGGACTACTTCCTCCCTCAGCTTGGGAGATTCAGAGCTGAACTGGCACAAGAGTCGCAGCAGTGAGGACCGATGTGGGCTTATAAGGCAGAACTATACAATCTTGGCTGACTTACCCAAGGCAAAACGGCTCCACCAGGATACTTTTGAAAAAGATCACAGCCGTGCTCATAGTCCAGGCCGAGCAGAGGTGGAACGGATTTTTGGGCAGGAACGCAGGTAAGAGATCCTGTTGCATCCCAAACTGCAACCTTTCTCAGCCACAAGCATTGGAACTAGATAACAATATTACTACAAAGATTCATCTATGATAAAATGGAGAACATTCCTTTTGGTCCCATTAGAGCAGGGGTCTGCGGCACATTTAGAACTGGGCCATGGAAGTGATGAGCGAGCATGCACTCACAGCTCCACTTGTGCAAGTGGCAGGCACATGTGCTCGCTGCTTGCACAAATGGAGCTGCACAAGTTTGCTCCATTTGTGCACAAGTCACGTGGAACTATCCCCTCTCCCAATTGTAGTGACTCGCTTGACAATCATTGTAAAAATAGTCATAAAATCGAGTCTACTCATGTGGTGACTTGACTTCTAACCAAAATTCTGGGCTCAGTTCTGATCGTAAGTCAAGGACTGCCTAGTTTACATATCTATTGTACCAGCATTCACTTGGCTTTGGGAGAATAATGGATTTTATGATCAAACATGGCTCAAGGCTACCAGACTGGGAAATATTAATATTAAAACATATCCTGGAGTGTATATGTTCATATTATCCCTGTATTTGAATGTGGAAGTCCTTTGCAGGTTGTTTCAGTTGTTTCTGAAGACTGTCTTTTTATTTTTTGGTTGTTAGGAAGTCAGAGACACTGGAAGTATTCCAAGCGCTGGAAGAGGGCCTCCTAGAACGATTGGACAGTAAGTCCTTGAAGCTGGCCAAGGAAGGGCGATTAGTCAGAAGGCGGTCGAGCCCCACCCTGTGCAGAGAAGTGAGTGTCTGGTCCACAGACAGAATTTCAGTTTCATGTAACAGCTGAATATAGAAGGGGAAAAGAAAAATGTATTTTCAGTGTTGCATCCCTTCATTTGTCTTGCTTTCTGTGATAGTCAACCTTGAAAAATGAAACTCTTGCTCTTTTGGCTTTTTCAACTATGGGGCAGAATACTGAGGAAGAGACCAGTCCACGGCAGCTGAAGATTGTACCCCTTCTAAGCACATAAGACAGTTGTTAGCTTGAAAATGCTGTGCTCACAAACTCTTCCTGGTTGCACAAAATTCACCATGGTGCAAGGGAGAAGCAAACCAATTTAATCCTCTCTTTGATGTGCTAGCTTTGCAAGGATATCAGATTTGTCCCTTACATATCTTTGCATTGTGGTGTTGGGAAGAAACTGCTTTGCCTTTTCATTTGCCAAAAGATGGCAGAATACTTTTTATGTGTGGGCATGGCAACTAAAAATAGTTGAAACCTATATTTTAATTTCCTTAACTGCTAGTGGTATCTGCCAGTGGCCCAGTCCCAGGGAATGCATGTTCCTGTAATAATAGATGTGAACATGAAGTCTGAAAAATAGTCACTATGTGTGAACCAACATGATATAGGATTCTACTTTTTATCTTTTGTTGTTTATTTTAAATATACAGATAGTAATCACTGGGGGCAGCAAGGATACGGGAAGATCAGAGATCAGAAGCTCAGAATAACCTGCTTGACCAGTTAACCTGATACTGATTATTTAATTGCACTAGGTGAAATTTCTGGGCTATTGAGAATGTTCCATGTATTTTGCAAATCCCTTACTACTGCAAAATTTAGCCTCTTCAGTGTTTTGGATTTATTTTTTTAGAACTCCTTGCCACATACATAGAACAGTGATGGCAAACCTTTTAGAGACCAAGTGCCCAAATCGCAACCCAAAACCCACTTATTTATCACAAAGTGCCAGGGCCGCATCAGCATTGTGGTCTCGGGGGGGGGGCAGAGAGGTGCCTCTGAGTGCTGCCTCTGGCACACAAAAACCGGGGCTGCAAAAATGGGCCACTGTGCTGCAAGGTGCTGCACGGTCACTGCCGTGCCGCGGGGTGCAGATACAAGGCACTGCACCAAGCAAGAATGGGGCAGAGCTAGTGAGTATCATGCAGGCACTAGCCCCGCCTCATTTGCAGTGCGTGCATGCTGTGGCCCCGTGCGCGCATTCACATGTGTAAAATGCTTCCCCCTCCCTTTTCTTCCAGTCCACCAATCGAAAATGGTTGGTGACCTCTGCTCTACCACCTCTACTCGAGTTTGCTAGTCGGGCGCTTTGCCTCCTTTGTGCTGAGCGGGGCTCCTGCTCCGTGTGGCAGTGGCGGCCTGATGGACCTACTGGCAGCGGTGATATGTGTGCCAACAGAGAGGGCTCTGAGTGCCGCCTCTGGCACACATGCCATAGGTTCGCCACCACTGACATAGAACAAAGTTCTTAGCATCTTGGACTACAAAGCAGGCTTGTAAACATTGGAAAAGGTCAAAGAAAATCTCAGAAGGCTTAGAAAAATATCCAACTAGTAATCATTGATTTTCCTAAATCCAAGAAATTATAATCTTTAATCATTTTGTTTGACCTACGTTTCTGGCTTCCAGATGTGCTAAAATTGTAGTTCCCAGAACTCCTAATCAATATGCTTGTGGAATTATGGGAATTGCAATCCCAACCAATTTGAAGGATCTTAGATTAGGAAAGACTGATCTTGAGCTATTGAGCTTTGTAGTAGAATGTTTTTCTACATATGCAATACCCATCTGCTTAAATCGTACAGCCCTAGAACTCCACTATTCCTTTTTGTAATACCTAAAAAATAGATGATTTCTAGTTGCTTATCTCCAAATCCCAACACTTCCAATCACAAGCATCAATGATATTTATAGTGCTACCCAATATCTACTGAACCTTCCTGTTCTAAAAGCAATGGCAGCACTTTTTTTGCAACATAGAACATACATTTCTTTTTAAAATATTGCCTTAATTAAATATTTCTGCTTGGCACTGACCATAAGGCAGTGGAGGATACACAGTGTCACCAAAGGCATCTAGGTAAGTTCAAGAAAGTCTGATTGAATAAGGTGATTTTACCATTAAGTGGAATGAAGCAGCAATTTTGGCCCCTGCTAATGAAAACAAGGGTTTCTGTTTTATTTAACAAACTATATTGGCTTGTATTGAATATTCAACAGTGAGAGAGATGTAGTAGGACGCTCTTTTATTACTGAAAATTAAAAAGATATGTGAGGAAATCAGACACTGTAGTAAATTGAATTTCCTACAGTTATAAATTTCAACATGAGGGATACTTTTCTGATGGATGTCTAATTTCCAAAATAATCCACTAAGTTTAACTGTTTGCAATGGGTACCTAGATGGGATTGCATGATTTGTTCTCTTCCCTTCCCTGCTACAGGTAAAGAAAAGATTTCCATGGGAACCAGAACATTCTAGGACAAGAGAATCTCTTTGCATAGGAAGATCAGAACAGCAACTCAAGATTAGTAGCCAGAGCCATGGTGAATCCTTGCACTTAAGGAGCCCAACTCAGCAATCAGAGAGAGCAATTCAAAGTAGAGGGATGCCTCTGTATTCAGCAACTTCATCCTCTCAGAAGATGGAGAGAGAAGGACGGAAATTGGAGAAGCTTGTGTCCTGTCTGAGTTCCAGTGCAGAGAGGGTTGCCCTTTGTCCTACAAGTCATGGGAGGCAAGTGGATAGTGATAAAAAGAGGCGAGTGGAGATCTTGCATCACAAGAGCCCTGGGAAGAATGGCACAGATACCAGATGGAAAAGCAGTCCAAGTACCTTGCATACTGCTAATCCTTCAAAGACTTTGGACAAGAACCAAGGAAGGCTCACAAGGCAACTAGATAGATATAAAGAAAGTGACCGGAAGGCACGAGGAAAACCTTTGCTCCTTATAGGTACCGTTGACCAGCCAAGAAAGGACATAAGAGACTCCGAAGAAGTTATTTGTGCTGTTGGCCCAAGAAATGAAATCGCAGCTAGAGGGAAAGGGGGACAGCTATTGGTTTGTTCAAGGCGTGGGTATGATCAGTGCGGAACCCAAGAAGTGAAAAAGTATTCTTTTAATCCTAGGAAACAAATGGGAATCAGTTTGAAAGGTCCTAGTGCAGAGTCTGTGAATAACTCTACTCCTAGAATATCTGCTAGTAGAAGTAAAAGAGATATCAGACATTCTTGTGATCCATGGAGATGCAAAGAAGACAATTGGAACAGCTTGAGAGAGCTCAGACATCCTCCAAGTCCTGGGAGTTTGATGGAAAGTAGCCAAATATCCCTTGAACAGACAAGATGCTGTGCTGCTTCACAGCAGCACCTAGAGAATAACTGGAAAAGTCAAAGGGAAGCCAGGCGTTTAAGGGCCAGTGCCAAAAGTGATGGGCTGAGCAAAAGAGACCCTTCAATTGCTTTCACTCCTAAGAAGGAGAATGATTTGCAGGGTTGTTGCACATCCTTTAGCCCCACAGACCCTACAGTTTTTGGACAGAAAGGGATGGCCCAAGAAGTTCTTGCACACTCCATCAAACCAGAGACTGGCCCAAGAATCCAAGAAAGCTCCCAGAGCCTGGTACATCCAGTGGCATTCTTGGAAAAAGAGTGGGTAAGGCAAGGGGAGTGCTTCCGTTCTGCCAAGCCAGGGCAGCAACAGTTGGTGGATAACAGGAAAAACCAAGGAGCTCCAATAAAATGGGCAGAGGATGAATGGATAAACTGGCAGAGGAGTCCCAGTCCCTCAACAGCAGAAAAGCATCTGGGAAATAATAAGGAAAAGCTTTTCTATCAGGTAAGGAAGAGATAAACAAACCCTGCCAGAAATTGCTTTCAGGTTATCCTATATTTTCTCTTTGTTCCTGTTTTCTGCCTGGTCTTCAAAATGCAGTGGGGATAAGCAGGCATGCGTCAGAGAATCCTGTTTTCTGACTCCTGAAACAACATTGTCTCATTTTTAAGTCAGTATGTACATATGATGTGTGTGTATCCCTGTAAAATATGTCATTTGCACTATTGTATGAGCAGTTGAGTCAAGGAGTGGAATTATATAAAAATAGAAAAATGTAGCTACTACATCCTGGTAGATGTGTGGGAAGATTCCATGGCCCTAATGTCGGTTCTCAGGATTTTAAAAACCATGGTTTATTTAACTAACCAAATGTCCACAAATGATTACTGCAATCTGCATATGCAATATTAATATAGATGAAGGGTTACTCATTCAGTAGGACAAATCTGAACTGTTGAAAAGGCATTAGGAAAGGGCTGTTATAAGCAATCAGTACTACATACTGTAGAATATAAAAGTTTTCATTGTGGTGTAAAATAACATATTTACACTGATATTGTGTAAGGCACACTAAAATAGCTTAGAATTGCTGTTTTATAAAGACATGTGACTGCTTATTTAATTTTTAAAAATCCTTGACAAAAACATCCATTGGCTTCTGAACAGAAGTAATGTTTGCTTTTTGAGGCATTTCTTCGTTATCCCATTAATGGGGAAATGGCGATTCTCCTAAAATATACTTTTCTTTCTGCACTTTCCTTTGTAGAAGCAGCAAGGTGAAGGGCACAGTGCTTGTTCCTCTAGAAGTCAAATCCTTTATCTGGGCTCCAATAAGAAACATAAGGTACAGTACAACTTTCTTCTTTGGCTCAAGTATATGCAACTTGATGTCCTTCTAAATTTTGGATTTCTTCAATTCCAGTCAACATGCTCAAAAGGAAGGAACTATTGGAAATGAAGTCCCGAATATCTGTATGACCATAGGTTGTCTACTCTTGATTTAGCTGCTCAACATTGCCTACTATTGGCACCTCAAAAAAACCTTATACTTTTCTTTGGAAAGAATTCTTCTGTGCATACTTGGTGCAAATTCAATCCTTAGCATCTCCAGATACCTGTTAATATATCTTGGACAAATACTGTAATTATAAGAATCTGAAAAGCAGATTTGTTTCTTCTCCTAGGAATAAAGGCAACTGCCTTATATCTGATCAGTCTGCTGATCTATTTAGTTAAATACTATTCTGATGAGAATTGCTCTTCAGAGGTGTTTCCCATCTTTTTTCACTAGATTTTTTTGCAGGAGGGGTCACTGGCTATGTGCCTCATACTTTTAAAGTTGGTACTCTGTCCCTGAGCAATTCTTCTTAAGGGACTGGTGGTACTGAGATCAGCCAAGCACAACTGATATCAAAACTGATAGCAGACTTAGCGACCACTAGGAAATACTAGGGGTGGCAAGTTTAAATAAATGCATTTGTAAAAATGCATTCCTGAATTGTGATCAAGAAAACATGGAAGTACCTATGAAATCAGGAGTTGGGGCTTGACATGAAGACTTATTGTATCTCGCCATGGGAAATATACTACTGATGCAAGCCCACTGAAGATTTTGATGTTTTCAAATAGATGGTCGTAAGTTGCAAGTAAATGAAATGCACAGAGCTAAAAAATAATAGTTCCTTTAAGTTTAAAAAAATCCAGTCCCCCTAATATTTGGTTGTAAGACTGAGAAGGGTCCCCCTTGCCAATTGGCCTGAATTTATGGGTCCAGGAACAGTGCAGTGTTGAATCTGGACTTGAAAAACCTGATTTAAAAAGTAGTGCATGAATAGCAGGAGCATGTAGACAACATTGGGGACTATTATTTATTGTTCAGGTGGAGATGGCTGGCCAGCTGGCCTCTTCTGTAGACATTGCATCAATCCCTGCCCCCCCAATCTTTAGAGCAAGCCTCTGCTTGAATTGCAGCTGCAAGTGAATGATACGAATCTGCCTGCATGCTTTAGGCCAGCTTAACACCTGTATATCTGCTCTTCCAGACACTGCCTCTACTGTTGAGCATGTTACACCCTTAAGGGAGGCAGCAGCAAAGTAAATAGCCTGAAAGAACCATTAATCCCTATTTAGAAGCCATGACACTGAAATGACCTAAAGCTATATGCAAATATTTCTCTAGTGGGAAGAGATATTCTGTAATACAAGATAAATACATATTTGAGGAGAGTTTGTAAATATACAATCTCTTTAATTTTTTAAAAGGCAAAATCCATTATCCAGTTAATCTTTTGCAGTAAAAATAGGCCTCCATTTACATTTTTACAGATACCAGCTATGAAGAATTTCTCCAAGTCAGGGGTGTCAAACTCGCCACGTCATGTGACGTGTTGTGATGTATTGCAACTTTTTTTCATTGCCGGCAATGGGGTGGGCGCAGTTTCGCCATGACACAACCGGCCCCTAATCTAAGTATTCTGAATTGCATGATTTCTGGGGGGGGGGGGAGTGGAGTGGAGGAAAGTATTTGGTATAGCTGGTAGAGAGCTGCCCTGGGTGTCATGCTCCATGGCTACCCAAGAAAACTGTTGATTTTTCAACTTCTCCTGGCATATTTTAATAAATAGTAGATAACATACAAATGAGTTGGGCAATATAGATAAGCTAGTAGACTCATTTTTCTTCATAAAGCAATTCACCCCGTATTATTGCATTTTAATTTGAATGTTCAAAATGAAAAATTCGTATTTTGTGAATAGAAAATGTTGAAGTACCTTTGCCAATAATTTCTGTTCCTTCTAAAAAATAAATGGTCTTATATTAGACAACTTACAAATATCCAACAGGGAAAAGCTGGCAATTTCTTAAGTACAGTCATGTAATTTTAACTGAAGATGGAAGCAATTTAGTGATTTGCTACAACAGATGTAATACTGAGCAAGGTTGACAGATGGGAGACAGAAGCAGCTGGTTAGCACCCTGTTTAGGAGATGGCATGCTGGGGTGATTTTCTCATTTACAGAGTGTTCTCTTCCCATCATCCTGCATTTTTCTTGCTAGCAGCAAACCTTCTCATCATTTTTTCCCCCAGTGGATACCAATAGATTTTCTCAAAAAAAAAAAAAAAAGTGTTTTCAGCTGCTGGGCTGTACAGTAAGCAAGTACTTTTGTTTCCAACTGTGCATGCTTGAAAATGATTTTTTTCCCCTTACTTTATATATTTAATTGGTTCTTAGGTTGCAGAGTCATTTGAGTTTCCGGAAAGCAGAGTTAGGGCCTATTGTGTCCTGGTTGAATGAACCATTGATGGCGATGCTACTTATTTCTTCGGGCTTTTCCAGAGATCATGTCATTACAAGTTCAGCTAGTGCTAGTAAAATGTGAAGTGTGCATTTTCTGAAGCTGTAAGCTTTTCATTTGGTGCCAGACAGAGCTCCATTTAAGAAAAAAACAATGAACAGTAATTCAGATTTCTCTGTGGGATGTATTTATATTATTAAATTTGCTTTATGCTTTAACTGCCCAGCCATATAACTATATAAAGGCAATCCCTTCCTAACTAGCAAATTCTTGCCATTATTTTTAATGATAAAAGAAAGGATCCTTTGGAAAAGAGTGTGTTCAATGTTAACTAACGGTTTCCTGTGTGTTTTCATGCTTTTATTCAGTCTATTCATTGGAGCCTTTCTACCCTTGGCATCTATGTATGGTCCAAACATAGCATTGCCTTCGTCTCGTCCTCAGTTCATGCAGGAGTCCTAAATTTCCCTTAATTACTATTAAGTAAAGTAATTACTATTACTGAAATAGTATTTTTCCCCTCATTCTGGCATTAACCACAGGCAGCCTCAAGACATCTGAAATCTCTTAGGCTTTGTCAGTGTTGCCAGGCAAATGGAGAGACTACTATGCCCTGAAATAGAATCAGGATAGGGATCAGCAACAGAGACAGCAAATTTATGGCAGCCTAGTTCCCCTGACTCAAAGCTGGGTAGATTAACTATGTGGAAAGATCAGTGGTGGGATTCAGCCAGTTCACACCACTTCAGCAGAACCGGTAGCTAATTTTTTGTTGCTCAGGCCCAGAATGGACTTCTGGAAGCGGCATCCACACAGAGAACTGGTTGTTCACATATTTGAATCCCACCACTGGGAAAGGTCATCTATGAGGCAGCCTCCCTGAGGAAATTCAAGGTGGGGCTATGTGTCCACAGTCTTTGTGAAACTTGAATACAGCTAGCCCTTGATTTACAACCATTTGTTTAACAATTGTTCAAAGTTCCTATGGCACTTAAAAAAAAAAAGACTTATTACTAGTCCTCACATTTACCTCATATTTACAATGGTTGCAGTATCCTGGGGACATGTGATTGTCTTTTGAGACTTTCCCGGCTGGCTTCTGACAAGCAAAATGGTTTTCTTTAAGATTTGCTTAACCATGTGATTCATGTAATTGGAGTTATTTCCTTCACCACCATGGCAAAAAAGGTAATAAAATTGAGAGCCATTCATTTAAAAGCCATCTTGCTTAGCAATGATAATTCTGATCCCAATTTTGGTCATACATTGAGGGCTACTTGTACTCAGTCACATTAAGGGTCAAAATGCTCTACTGCATACAGAAGCTATGGAAAATAGGCTCCTGGTTCAGGGAGTGACGAAACCTAAATTTATCTTAGAATGTTGTATTTACTCCTTATTTGTAAGCAATTTAATGGTTTTGTTAGCCCAACTATTTCTCTTATCTTTAGATTTTATAAAGTTTGTAAGTTACAAATGTTTTAACCTTTATTGGGTTGGTATGGATAATGGGTTTTCTGTTTTTTTAAGTTTCCAGAGTGTAGTCATCTCAATATGCTGATGTCATTATCTTGGCATTTTAAAGATAACATTCTGAATTTTTGGTCCCAAGCTTTTGTGAATAGAAACAGCTCACTTGATTATAGAGGTATTCTAATCTGGGACTGGTGGCATAAATAGGAAGCTGAGAATTATGAATTTAAAAGAAATGAAATGCAGTCAGATTGTTTTTAAAAGGTCGATACTTAAAAACTGTTGTTGGTCTTGAACCTGTCATTCCATTTTGACTTAGGAAATGTAATTGGCACAATTCTTGCTCTAATGGGGTTTCCCTCACTTAAATTATTAGTGTTTTTCATTATACCTCTTGGATTGCATGATAGAAACAGTAACTTTTTTTGTTTCAGGCAAAAGCAGAAATTTTTACAGCATTGCATACTTCAGAGTAAATACATTGTCTGATCTTGTCAGCCTTTGTGCAAAAATATGAGCCATAGATTCTTCCCCTTTCCCCCATCAATGTAAAGGCTAAAGTTATCAAATTATTGGACTTCCCATTTGTGCAAGCCAGAGTTTATATGTAAACCATCATGATGAATTCCACAAAACACCTTTTATCCTACTTAGGTTCCCCCTCGGGCTTCTTTACAAATTAACATCAGATTAGAAAGAATGCCACCAAAGAAGGCTGAGGTAAGGGTGCTTTCCCTCCCCCCCTATCTTAAATTGCAACCAGACTTCTCCCTCCTTCCCAATAATTCCCAGGATTAGAGAAAGACAGGGGAGGAAATAACGCGCGGGAATCTGGAAGGATGGTAAAAAGGAAGAAGGCGCAAGCCTTTGCGTCGGATTGTATTTCGGCATTCGCGCCTCAAGGCTTTCCATAAGATGATAGGCTCTTTTTTACTTGTTTTCATCAGCCAACCTCTTCTTTGCTCGGGTTGACAGGCGCAGCCCGGCGCAGGGTCTGTGTCTGGGAAGGGACTGCGCGGCGCCTCTCGCCGGACTCTGCCGGCTCCCTGCTCCCTCGCCGCTTTGGTCCCTCGCGCCCGCCTCCACCATTGGTTACTCTTGCTTTGGGGTAGCTAGGCTCCGCCCCATCTTCGCTCCTGCTTCCTCATTGGCTGCTTGGTAATAGTGCCTCACGAACGTTGCAATTCGATACGTTCTTATTGGCAGGGAAGAGCCTCCCAGGAAGTTTTGAGGAAAAAGGGGAAAAAAGTTTCTCCTGGGCGGATCGGAGAAGTTAGGCGAGTTCGAAGGCGAGCGAGCGGAAGGCGAGAAATGGCCATTGATGCCGCTGCTCTCGGCAGTGACTTTAGCGTCGCTTGGGGAGGCTGATACGAAAACGTCCCAGGAGACTTGACAGCCGTTCGCTTTAGACGGCAGCATGACGGTAAGTATCGGTCCTGGAGACTTTTTGTGACCGCGGATTCCGGTTGTGTAGACTGTCTGGAAGGCGTGTCCGGTCAAGTTGAGCGGTCAGGCAATCCGCTACCTTTCGGCTTCGAGCTAGTCTCGAATTGTAGATGTTCGCGGGGCTTTTCCCAGCTTTTCCTCTCCTAAAGGAGGGCTGATACCTGAACTTCCCCGCTATGGCGCCCCTTTTTTAGGCCTGCTGCTTTTTTTCTCTCTTTTGGGGAGAGGTCACGCGTTTGAACACGAGTGCGCGCCGTGCTGACTTGGGTAGATTTTGCGCCGGAGGCTTTCGGAAGGGGAGAACGAAAGCTTGATCCCTCCAAGCCCGCTTTGCTGAAAGCGGCCGACGCCGGTTCTCTCCTTTCTCTTCCCTCAGGGGAAAAAATGTGGGCAGAACAAGCAACTGGCTTGATAAGTTTTCTAATTTTTACTGAAAAAGAGCTATGCAAGCTTTCTCGGTAACACAGAATTCTTTCGTTAGATAACGGATAACGAATTCTGTAGAAAATGTCTGTTAAAACATGTTGAACGCTTATTCTGGCAGAAAAAGTATTGCGATATTCCCTCATGATAGTATTGTGTTCATAAAATATCCATATCCGTAGAGCAGATACGTTTATAACTAGGAAGAGCCGCTGCTCCTGGGTAGGAAAATAATGTTTTGTCTGTCCCAGAACCTACCATCCTTTCTAGGCAGACCTAAGAAGTTGGCTTTGTGCAATCTCTTTTCTTCAACTTCTTCTCTTTCCCATTCTGACCTCCTGGGAATGGGTGTGTTGTAATCATCGCATCCAGCAGTTTTGAGATGAACATCATGTTGATTTGGAAAGCACAGAGGGTTTTTTTATGGCTATTGCATATGAGTTGTTAGGATTACTTTGTGGAAAACTTTAAAGAAAAAAAAACTTAGCCAAGCATATTCTCTGGATCTGTTTCTTCTCCTTAGCCTGTGAATTGGACATTATAAAATATATTGCAATAAACAATGTGTGGTTTCCTGTTTACTGAAAATTTTTCAACATTTCATTCCTCATCTTTACAGAAAAGAGTAGCATCCAACATTTTGTGGAATTTCTGAAATAGTTGGCAATAATGGTATTTCTTCTTATCCTTAAGAAAATAAGGAACCTGGAGAGGATATTGTTCCTGAATCCCAAAACAGGGAGAGATTGTTCCTGAAAGGGGATGGGATGGGTTGTGGAAAGGGATAGGGTACAAGAGGACTAATACTGAAAATACTGAAACTTTGCTTTTTGTAAATTTGTGTTATGGACCTTTCCCCAATGCCTTAGGACCGCGGAGCAGAATTACTTAGTGTGAGATTGAACAAACTGAATGCAGTAACAAGTTAATGTCCCTGGCAAAAATCTGACCTTCCCAGTCTGATTGGCAGGAAACAGATTTGCCAGTTGATCATGGTGGCTGGTGTGAAGCTTTCTGCTTGTTGGATTGTGAGATCAATGAGCTTGTTATGCAAGAGGTGAAAATAAATGGGAATCTTAGCTCTTTTACCTTTTTGTTTAGCAGCCATGAAATACATCTGCTTAGATGTTTGAGGGCAGAGCACTGATCTAGGAATATTCGTAATGTCCTAAAATCTGTGAGAGAGGGCTGGAATAATGAGGGAGTGTGTGTGTGGTGATAGCATTTGGTTATTTATCCTGGCTGCATGAAGAATGAAGGCTTCAAGTGATTTCACAACCATATTAGGGGAAAGCCATGACCCTGAGTTTGCTCCCTGCTTCCTACTGCCTCATTAACATCCTGCAGCCCTTCCTATCCTTCCTGGAGACACCACTCCTTTTCCTCTTCTCTTACCCTTCTGACCCTCCCACTATCACCACTCCTGGCTCGGAATAATTACTGAGAGAGGAGGAGAAGGAAATGGGCACATGAAAATGATTTTCCATCTTGAGGTCTGTGTGGAGTGCCTCTCAGTTCCACACGAATGGCATAATTCCGGGTTAGATTTTTCTACTTTTGGTTTTCCATTCGCTCTGTTTTTATTGTGGGTGGGTGGAGTTGATTGTCAAGTCTTGGCTACAGTGCAGAGAGAGTGGTGGTTTATTTTTTTTAAAAAATAATAGTGTTGAATTCTATCTCACTAGCTAGAGAAGGTGATCCTTACCTCTTGCTGTTGCTACATTTCTTTCTTCCTTTTGACAGTGTCATTTTTATTAATTCAGTTTTAGTGAGTTCTCACTCAGCGCTTACACAGGAAAAATTTTCCAGTGACTCTTGTATGCAAAACAGTCAGGTGATCTTTCTTTACTCTTAAACAGATCTGTACTTTGGTGGTATCTATTGGAGACAACATGTCCTTTACAGAATACAGTTTAGTCTGTGTTACAGGCATGCATTCCTCGACATTTAACCCAAAGGAATGAGTAGATAATAGTAAATGGCAACAAACGATAGTTTGTGTGGAAGTATATGGGAATGTCACCCATGGCAATTACCAGAGGTTACATTCAAATATAATACTAAACAATTTAATATGTTAATGAGCTTTGAGTTTCAGTCTCCCTCCCAAGGCATGGCAGTTGAAGAAAAGGCAGGTCAGTGCTTCCAATTCTGTTCCAAAATGTTGTTGTGGATTACATATGATAGAAGTGTTACAACTTTCTGCACAAATTTAAAGCAGCTGCATTTTTTCTTGAGAATGAGTGCCAAAATGCTGCAGTTATGGGGGTTTGATGCTGGAATTAAGTGCTGGACTAGCTGTAGGGAGCCCAAGGTTCTGATTCTCTGTTAGGCATAGAAGACAGCTGGATGACCTTGCCCCAGTCTTGGCTCAGTCTCTATTTCTCAGCTCCCCAACAGCATCAAGTTCTCTGATTAGCCTGCTTGAAGAACTAACCTCTCATTGCATCATGCTTTGATGCCTTTGCTCTGTGAAGTAGGCAAGGACAGAGCAATCCAGCAGACTCCTCAACAAATAAGAAAAAGCTAAAAAAAAAAAAACCTTGGAATTTGTGGCAGCTGAACTTTTGTGAAATAAACACAAAACTCTGCATAGCGCTTGATCCTCCTGTTGAAATAAAGTCTTTTGAGTTTCATCCAAAGAAGCAATGATCTGTGATAGCTTACAAACAAGGATTAGTTTTTTTATTTTAAGCTATGTAAGCCGTGGACTGCTTGTTAAGATGTAGTACCAACCCTACTAAACTGTAATGTATCTTACTTGTTTTTGATTTAGCGTGTAAAAGCTAGCCATTATAGTTGGTGAAACATTGTTTGATTAATGTTCCATCTTTCTACCCCAACACTATTCAAATCATCTATCATTTTTTAACAATTCCAAAAAATAAACAAATTACCATTAATATTAACATGAAAAACTAGTAAAAGTTATGCCTTCATAGATTTTTAAGACCAGTGTTTCTCAACCTTGGCAGCTTTAATATGTGGATTTTCAACTCCCCAGCCAGCCTGCTAGCCTCTGAGAGCAAGGGCACCTTCAAAAGGGACTTTTCTATCGATTTTAATAAATTCATACAAGGAAAAGTAGTTCCTGATATAAGAAGAACCATATATATTTAAACTTTATAAAAAAACATTTTATACTAGTTGTATTGTAGTTGCTAGACACTCTTTAAAGTAGCCCATGTACAATAAGTTGCAATAGCCAGATGTAATCAGCATAGTCATTCTCATAAAATTCTGCTAGGTTAGAATAATTATTAAAGCATTGGCATTAGCCACAGTTGCGCAAATATACTTCTTGCCATAGCTGCCCTCTTTGAATTCCGTACATCTGAGGATTAAGGAACACTCACAAACTATGGAACTTCTCTTTCTGGAGGAGTACAACCCTGTACAAAATACCTTTGTCACTGAGTTGAGTTACCTATTTATCAGTAACACCAGGGCTTTTTTTCTCATAGAACGCCCAGAACGGAGTTCCGGCACCTTTTTTTGGATGGAACCTTGTAGGGTAGGCAAGGCGGGTTGTATGACGTGTGTGAGTTCCGGCACTTTTTTTTTTTTTTTTTTTTTTTTAGAAAAAAAACACTGAGTAACACATTAATATTACATAGGTTTCAGCTTGTTCTCCTTCATCCAATCCATTATCAGGCTTAAGCAAGACTCAAAAGGTATCTAAAATATCTGGATGCTAATAAGCACTAGAACTGGGTTCATCAGCCTGGGTAACACCCTGCTACTGTGCTTTAAATGATCGCCCCTGCAGTTTCATGTAGATGTTACATTGTAGGGAGAGCAAAAGGAAATCTGTGGGATAGTTTCGATCAAAGCTTTAATATTAAGTAGAACAGTGGTTCTCAACCTGTGGGTCGGGACCCATTTGGGGTTGAACGACCATTTCACGGGGGTCGCCAAACAACGCAGTGCGCCATTTTTTCCCCCTTTTCCTTAGCTGTGCTACTCCCTTTTATTCTATTGGCTTTTGAAAGCCAATAGAATAGACTTTCTTAAATAGAGTCTAATTCTATTGGCTTTCAAAAGCCAATAGGAATTGTCCAGGCTGTCTCTGCACTGCTGAGCCCGCCAAAAGTCCCATTCTGCAAACGGTGCTGCACCAGTTGAGTAGTCCTCGACTTACGACCAGTTGAGTAGTCCTCGACTTACGACCGGTTGGGGGTCGCGGCATTAAAAAGGTTGAGAACCACTGAAGTAGAAGTTCCCAACCACCACATTCTGGGTATTGCTTGATATGAAATGCTGGAACTACAGTAAAGTTGGCATGTAAGGCCCAATTCCATCAGATAATCTAGAAGGGTGTTTTGTTGATCATTTTGAAAGCAACTGAGAGGTCCAAAAGCTCCAATAGAAGTGCATTCACCATTTTCCAGTTTCACTGCAGATCATCACCAAATTAGCCAAACACTGTAATTGAAATGTTTCCAGAACATCAACCATATGTTTGGATTACTTTTCCCAGAAATTGAAATTTTAAGAGTGATATAATTGTACAGAACTCTTGGCCAATAAGCACGTTTTAACTCACTCTCCTTTGGCTGGAAGGGGATATTTCCCTGAAAGGAGGCACTGAATATTTTCCTCAAGAAGTATGGGCCTAGCACAGGGATAGGCAACCTCGGCTCTTTTATGACTCGTGGACTTCAACTCCCAGAATTCCTGAGTCAGCTATGCTGACTCAGGAATTCTGGGAGTTGAAGTCCACGAGTCATAAAAGAGCCGAGGTTGCCTATCCCTGGCATAGCAGTAGTAGAGGCCCATTAAGCAACTATAGTTTTCATCTCCGAAGACATCTTGTGTACATGTTCAAGAGCCACAAATATTCTAACATAATATACAAGTAGTTGCTGCTGAGATTGTGTCTCTATGATCTGCTCCAATGCATCACAAGTCAAAATACATCCTTTCAACCTTACCTGCAAAAAATAATTTGCAAAATAAAACAAATGAGTCACTGAGTCAGTGATTGCCAACCCTTGACCTAGTATGGTATAATTTTAAGGCTTGGCGTGTATAAGAATTTGGAGTTCTGATTACTGCGAACTTGGAAATACAGGAGTTGGAGGCTATTTATTCTTTTAATAGAAAACTTATTCTTTAACATTATGGCAAGAGCCTTGTCACTCAATCTATTCTTGTCTTCTCCATTAACTATTTCTATGAAAACCATCTAGGCATTAGAGTTGGTCAGTATTTATTTAAAACAAAAGAGTTGCATGGAAATTATTTATGCAAGTAACTTGAGTAAGGTTACTTTACTTGTATTTTGGTAGAGTTATATGAAAACTCAACCAATGGTTGGTGGAATCTAATACATGTTTGCCTGTTTGCATGATCTATTCCTAATTTCTGTATAGTTATGCTTTAAAAAGAATCAAGGCAAGTTTAATGAATTATGTCTCTTTTTTTGTATAGATTTTATTAGTTTTTATAGGGTTAGGGGTAAGGTAGGGTTGGGGTTTGGGTTAGGGTTAGGGTTGGGGTTGGGTGTCTAATATATATCATTAAATTAGACTCTTCTGTTATATGTTGCTGCTGGTCAGGAAAAATTTTCTCTGATGTTTTATATTCCACGCAGTAGAATGGGTTTCTTGCTGCTTCTGAACACCAAAACCTAAGTCAGAATCGAGCCTTTGGTTTTTTTTTTTACTATGGTTCGTCACATAATAAGCCAGATGTTTAGACTGGATTTTATATTTTTATCCACCTATTGAGTCCTTCCCTTCTGACCTGGGATGGGCAGATATGGATGTTTGAGGGTGTTAAAGATATGATTGCAAGTTGTAAGCTGTTCGAGTAAAGCTGCTTTTTGCAATTGATTGATGGTACTATTTTAAATGTTTTTGATAATCAAGATTTATTTTAAATAAATGTATGCAGTACAAAGTCACTTTGAATTATGCTGGAAGTGCATTTTGGGAATTGCAGTCTAACAATATGACAATTTTGGGCTTTGAAGGCTACTTTATAGAATTTTTCTTTTGATTGAAGGAACTTTGTCCTCACTTATTAGAAAACAGAATTCTTTACAATTTACAATTTTACCTGACAAATTATAATAATAATAATAAGTGAAGGAAATACCATCAAGTTCCAGTCATTAGATACAAGTTGGAATAGTGGACTGGACTCAAAGAGAACTAAAAGCCCTGGATAGGAAGACCAGAAGAATAGTGAGAATGAATTCACCCTTCTGCCATGCAGAGTTGTTGACAGGCTCTACTTACAAAGGAAAATGGGTGAGCCCAGAATGTGGCAAGTACAGGTAGTCCTCGACCTATGCCAGTAATGCCCATTAGGTTTGCAAGTTGTGACAGCCATTAGGTCAATGTTTCTCAACCTTGACAATTTTAAGGCATGTGGACTTCAACTCCCAGAATTCTGGGAGTTGAAGTCCACATGCCTTAAAATTGTCAAGGTTGAGAAACACTGCATTAGGTGATTGTCTTATTTAACGACCATCCCTGCTCTCACCAGTGTGGTTAAGTGAAAAATGGGGGCCTTGGGAACTGCAGGGGAGGCCCTGGGAGGCCTAGTGCAGGCTGTACCCTGACACCCCCCCAGGCATCGCATGCTCTACTTCCTGCCCTTCAGGGTCCCTGCCAGCTATTGGGCCTGTTTTCCACTCCACTGGGTCCCATACACTCCTCCCCCCTTCACGGATCACTTACCTTTTACTGTAGGTTTCCTTCTGGAAGCTCCAAAGATCACAACTGGGGAAGAACAGCAAACTGTTCCATCCATATGATGCATGGCCTGGCACCAGAAGCAAATCCCTTTTTCAGTTCAGCCTAGCAATGCAGCCAAGGGATGCAGCAGCTTGCTCTTCTGCATTGTCTTCCTTTCTATTCCAGGTAGCTAGAAGCTGTGTGGGAAACAAACTGGGAGAGCTTTGTCCCAACATCATTTTCCCCCTCGCTACTTCTGACCTCCTTTTCTAGCCCAGGTGGAAAAAAAGAAGAAAGGCTAAAAAGCTGCAAGGGAAACGAAGCTGGGACAAAATTCTCCCGGCTTCATTTCCCCTGCAGCTTCTAGCCCACCTGGGCTACAAAGGGAGGCGAGAAGCTGTTGAGGGGGAAACGAAACTGGAATAATTTTTACAGAAGTGTCAAATTCAGAAAAAATGAGCCTTTGTGCATATTCTACAGATGTTTGTTTATTTATGATGTGTAAATTAGAAGGGACAGATTATAAGATTTTATTACATCAGTGGTAGTCAACCTGGTCCCTACCGCCCACTAGTGGGCGTTCCAGCTTTCATGGTGGGCAGTAGGAGTTTTGTCCGATACTGAAGCACTTTCCTTTTTTTAATTTAATTGACTTTTTAAAAAAATTTCATAGCATTATTTAAAAATGTTTTCATTAGGTTTTCATAAAATTCCCCGTGACAATTTAAATTTCTGAAAATATACTATTTGTATCGCCCGCACATAAGTTTAGTTCACGTTACATAAGTGAAACTAAATGGCGCTATAGTGCAACCGCAAACAAACGAGCCTTGTCTCAGAATAGCTCGCACATCTCCCCCCACACCACCCAGCTGTAACAGGCAAGCAGAGCTGGTAGCCGGCGCCCCCCAAACCCAATTCACGATGCGTGAGAGACATGCGCAGACGACGATACATAGTGCAGGCTCTTTTGTTTGCGGTCGCACTGGTCAGTATGCAGTTAGATTTGTGAGAGTGAGCACGTGTCTACAGCTTCAAACAAAATATTGTGAGTCCATGTCTCAGAAAAAGAAATACGCTCATGGCTATTTGCCAGAGTCTCTGAAGATGGGTTTCATAGAATCTGTTGTAAATAAACAACATCCAATGTGTTTATTGTGTCATAAAACATTATCCAATGAGGCAATGAAGCCAAGTCGATTGCGAGAACATATTTCTACAAAGCATCCAAATGATAAAGACAAGCCCATTGAATATTTTCAGGAAATATATAAAAAAATTTCAAAATCATTCAACAATCATTGCATCATTTAAGAAACAACATGCAGCAAACGAAGATGGATTAATTGCCGCTTATCGCATTTCACAATTAATTGCAAAAAGTGGTAAAAGCTATAATATTGGAGAAACTGTAATAATACCCTTTATAAAAGAATTTATCTCAACAGTAATGCATCAAGATATACCTGAAATTTTAAAAACGTTGCCCCTAAGCGATAGCACAGTAAAGTGACGAATTGAAGTAATGGCAGTTAATGTTGAAAAAAAAACTGATAAGTATTCTCCAAAACTCTTCATTTTCCATGCAAATGGACGAGTCTACCATTGCAGATAATAATGCTTTATTGATGGCATATGTACGTTATTTTGATGAAAACAATACATTACGAGAAGAAATGCTATTCGCAATAAATCTCATTACAGATACAAGAAGATTATCTATATTTAATACTGTGAAATCATACTTTACAAAAAATAATATTCCTTTGAATAATATTGTTGCATGCGCTACTGATGGAGTACCATCAATGGTAGGTCGCTATCATGGATTTGTTGCTTATTTGAAGGAAGAAGTGCCAAATGTTTTATGTATTCATTGTGTGGTGCACAGACAACATCTTGTAGGAAAACATCTAAATACAAGTCTCCATTCATCATTAACTATAATAATTCGAGCCATAAACAAGGTCAAATCCAATGCAAAAAAATGATAGAATGTTTTGACAGCTTTGCCAGGACAATAATGAAGATTTTATTACGTTACTTTTGCACACAGAAGTTTGGTGGCCGCTGCCAAAGGGTACATCTTTGGCTTGTTTTGTAGCATTATATGATAGTGTCATACAATTTTTTGAAAGTAATAATGAGACTAATCTGTGTCAACAGTTAAAAACAGTAAAGAATGATGCCTTTTATTTGGCAGATATTTTCAAGAGATTTCATGATGTCAATTTGCAGCTTCAAGGAGCTAATAAAACTCTTATAGGTTGCCAAAGTATTGTGTCATTATTTGACAAACTTGAACTACTTCGTTATAATCTATTGAAGAGAGAATTTCATCAGTTTCCTGAATTATCATCTATAAAAGATGATGTAACTCCAGAGGATATTGACAGATTCAGTAGCCACCTCAACGAACTTAAATTGGACATGGAAAAACGATTTGAAGATATTTTGAAATTGAAGGTGTATGACTGGATGAAAAATCTTTTTACCGCAAATATTGAAGAGGCTGATACAACTTGCCAAGAAGAACTGTTAGAAATTAGATATGATGAAGAAAGTAAACATAAATTCGATAGTGGTGGATATGAAAACCTATGGCAAAGTAAAAAAATGCCTGTCTTATATCCAGATATGTGGAAAATGATATTCAGTTTATTGATACCTTTCCCTACCTCATATCTTCTGGAATCAGGCTTTAGTGCTGTTAATCATATTATGATCAAAGAAAGAAACCGCCTGAATATTTCCAAAAGATTTATTCTGCCAAACTTAGCGAAAGTCCAACATAAAGTATTTGGTAAGTAATTATTTGGTAAGTAATTATTTGGTAAGCAATATTTTACTTACCAAATAATATTTTAATCTTCATTCACTGCATGTTGTTTTTTAAATGATGCAACCATTGTTGAATGATTTTGAAATTTTTTATATATTTCCTGAAAATATTCAATGGGCTTGTCTTTATCATTTGGATGCTTTGTAGAAAGATGTTCTCGCAATCGACTTGGCTTCATTGCCTCATTGGATAATGTTTTATGACACAATAAACACATTGGACGTTGTTTATTTACAACAGATTCTATGAAACCCATCTTCAGAGACTCTGGCAAATAGCCACGAGCGTATTTCTTTTTCTGAGACATGGACTCACAATATTTTGTTTGAAGCTGTAGGCACGTGCTCACTCTCACAAATCTAACTGCGTACTGACCAGTGCTACCGCAAACAAAAGAGCCTGCGTCGTGTATCGTTGTCAGCGCATGCCTCTCGTGCATCGTGGATTGGGTTTGGGGGGGCGCCGGCTACCAGCTCTGCTTGCCTGTTACAGCTGGGTGGTGTGGGGGGAGATGCGCGAGCTATTCTGAGACAAGGCTCGTTTGTTTGCGGTTGCACTATAGCGCCATTTAGTTTCACTTACGTAACGTGAACTAAACTTATGCGCGGGCGATACAAATAGTATATTTTCAGAAATTTAAATTGTCACGGGGAATTTTATGAAAACCTAATGAAAATGTTTTTAAATAATGCTATGAAATTTTTTTAAAAAGTCAATTAAATTAAAAAAAGGAAAGTGCTTCAGTATCGGACAAAACTCCTACCGCCCACCATGAAAGCTGGAACGCCCACTAGTGGGCGGTAGGGACCAGGTTGACTACCACTGATTGATTCTGCCAAACTTAGCAAAAGTCTGACAAAGTATTTGGTAAGTAATTATTATTATATGCTTTAACTTGCTGTAACTCTGCTTTATAAATTTTATAAAGTAAACTTACTTCCCTACTTTATAAATCACTATTAATGTGGAACCGGTGGGCGGTTAGAAAATTTTACTATTAACAGAGATACAAAAGTGGGCAGTAGGTATAAAAAGGTTGACTACCCCTGTATTACATGATCTCCACAATTGGAGTGGAAAATTCATTAAGTGGTGCAATTGTTAAGCAAGACACAATTTGACTGCAACCTTCCCTGCTAGCTTCCCCGCTAACTTTGCTTATTGGAAGCTGGTTGGGCAAATTGCAAATGGCGATCACATTACTACAGGTTGCTGTCTCTGTCCTAAGTGCAAGCTGGTTGCTAACTGCCTGGATTGTGATTATGTAACCACAGGGATGCTGTGGCCTTCATATGTATGAGGACTAAATTAATTTCAGGGCCCTCAACTTCAAACAGTTGCTTAACAAATGGGTGTAAGCTGAGGACTATCTAACTTGCATACAAGAGAGGCAATCCAAGTGAATGGCTAATTTTTTAAAGTTCCTTTGTTTGATTTACATTGATTTAAGTTTAATTTATATCTGAGCAGAATCAGAAGCAATAAATATTAACAACCTATTAGAAAAAAAACTTATCACGGGACATTGCTTTTTAAAAAAATGTACGACAAAAGTTGTCTTTCCCATACCCATAAATATCTTACTCTTGTGCAATATGTATATGTAACATTACTTTGGCTGGAACATTTTACGGTGATGATTCCAGATCTGTATCACTGATTTTGCAAATTGGAATGACCTTGTAGTAGTCTGGTCTGGTGCAGCAAAGGTAGCCAGCCATTCACAATTATAGTTTTTCAGAAAAAAAATGAGCTTATTTTTCCTATGAAAATTATACTGTTTTTCATAAGAAAATTTATATCTGCAGTGAAATGGGATAAAAAATATTTTTAACTTTGCTTTCAAATTTTATTTTAAGAAATTTATTTTAAAAAATTTAAGTTCTTTTATAAATACACTCAAAATCCCTAACAGTTCAGTGTTGATTTAGTATCCAGTTAGTGTTGAAAAATGTGCTAAGTCTTGCAAAAGAGAGCCAAGAAACTAGCTTGCAGAGATAAACCTCTGAAGCTGGAAATTTGAATCCAGGTCGGGGGAGCTAGATGTACCAAACCTCTATAAAGTTGCTTGCAGTCCTCAGGTATCCTTTTTCAGGTTATTTGATGTTCCTTGATATTCCTGTGGGCGTGACTAGGATGAAACACTGGATAAATGTATCAGTTAATTGAGGGTGAAATGTTCCAAAACTCAGCCCTACTCATTTATTGCTGCTTAAAAACCCTATAGATATAAATCAGGAAAAAAAATGAACTATGGGTTTTGGTGATTAAAAAAATAGTTAATAGAAAAAAATAGCTTTTCTCTTTGTAGCCATAGAATATGAGAGGATGTTGTAATTATACTTGATTTGCTGCAAAGAAAATCAGAAATTTCTTCTATTTTTTTTTTTGTCTTTTTGCACTTTTGTCTATTTTTCTCTCTTTTCATTTATTTTCTTTCTTTATATTAGTTTTGGTTAATTTGTATATTCTTTTAAAATCTTTTAACAAAATTTATATGTACAGGTAGTCCATACTTAATGAGTTACAACAGATTTTCTTCCAAGAACAACTTATGACCCAGTTCCAGAATTCCAACAGCTATGCTGCCCCCCCCATGCAGTCATGTGATCACATTTTGAACATTTGGCAACCAGCTCATATTTAGGCCATTTGCAGCATCCCGCATTCATGTGATTACAATTTTAGCAGGCTTTTTGTCATTTTTCAGCATTTATTTCCGGGTTTGGGCAAAAAACACCCATTGAGTAAAAGAGGTTCGCTTAATGACTGCTGCAAAAAAGGTAATAAAATCTGGTACAATTATGCGGTGAGCCTTTTAAATGATTGCCACAACTTATAACCGTAATTCCAAGTTCATGTATGGTCATAAGTCAAGGACTACATATATATATAGTCACTTCCCCCTAAAATGTTATGTGTGACCTTTGTCCACCCATAGATTGTTTGCAGTTACAACAGCATTAAAAAAGTGATTTGTGACCATTTTTCACACTTATGACCGTTGCAGCCTCCCTCTGCTCACGTGATTTACATTCAGATGCTTGACAACTGACTCATAATTATGGCACTTGCATGTGGTCCCTTTTGGCGACCTTCTGACCAGCAAAGTCAAAGGGGAAACCAGGTTCACTTCACAACCATGTTATTAATTTAAGAACTGCAATGATTCATTTAACAAATGTGGGACTGGTTCTGTGGAGAGAGGTTTTTCTGCAAACTGGAGCATGCGTGGTTTTGAGTGCTGCCTGCATCCCATGGACGGGTCTTTGCTTGTTTGTGCAGCCCAGTTGCTGGCATACTGTGACCCGGTACCGGTCCATGGACCAGAGGTTGGGGACTCCTGCTCTAGATATATTGAGCAGTGGGTTTTGATTATGGTAGTCACAACACATTCTTAGTAAGGTGCCAGCTAGGGAAAGCCAGATTTATTTTTGAAAAATAGAAGTTAGAATTAAGGTGGAGGATACAGTGCCATGTTTGGTTTTCTGTTTAACTTTATTAATTCTGTGTGCAGAACACTTCTCATTCTCTGTCACACAATCTTTTTATTAAAGGACTTGTTGTTTGCTTGCTTTTTTTCTGCCCTAGTTATGAAATCCTGTTTACTTTTGGAGTAGGGTGGATATAGTATTTAATTGTGATGAACCATTCTGATTTGATGGATTTTGTGAAATACTTTCAACTGGGTTCTGTAACCTCATTTCTGGAAAACATGAACAGGTCACTGTTTTCCAGTTTCAGGTATATTGGGGATGTGGCATAGTTCAAAGAGATTATAGATAACAGCAACCTTTTATGTCTGATCATGAAGTTTGGTTAGAATTAGATCATTGCTGCAGCGGTCATAGTTTCATTTTAGTATAACTGCACAGTGACCAAGAATGCTTTAATGTATTCATTAAGTAATCCCTTAATTAACTAATTCATTATTTTAGACTTCCTGAATCTCCGGTGTGTGGACTACACAGCTCTGCTGGCTGACAATAGCAGGAAGTCTTGTACGTATATCTGAAAGACTTAAGTGGAGGAAGGGTAGATTGCACCGCCACTGACAACACTGAAATTAAAACTCACCTCTTTTGCATCAAGTTTATATCATTATTTAGTGATCTGCTTTTGCTCCTGAACTTCTAGGTAACAGGGAATTAGTGTGCTAACTTTTGTCTATTTAAACTTATTAATTGGTTTTGGCAGTATATGTTTATGACTTGCATGTGAAAAAGATTATGGCTTTCCCGGTTAAGATAAGCCACTCTAAATCAAAAGTAGAAATGGAATTGGAGGGATGTCCTAATGTCCATGCTACAGATTGCTTTATGCTTTCTCTTGACTTTGTCTCCAAAGTTTGCGTGGACTTTGTGCCATTTTAATCTTCTCCACAGTCCTGTGAAATAGCCATAAGCAAAGAAATTTGGCCAGAAAACCAGTTGCTTAAACTGGGCAACAATTTCATTGAGCTAGCTTTTTTTATAGCTACTGTATTGTGCTGGAAAGATTCCTGACTTTCTTAGCCTCATTTTTTTTCCACGTGGCTTCTCTTTTTGATTTGGAGGAAACTGTTCAGAACATTATGGCTTTATTATTTAATTTTTATCCTTAAGAGCATGAGTGGTGGCCCCCAAACCTCTTGAGACATACAAGGTATTTGTAATTCTCTCAGAAACTGTTGGACCCCCCTTTCATGCAATCTTGCTATAAACTACTAGATGTCTTAGGAGCATTCCTTTCTTGTTCTTCTACCGTTTTGCCAGTCTAAGCAATTCCTCTCCTTTGGTATTTACATTCTTGGCGTACTTGCACACTATTATCATATTCCCCATCAACTTCATTTTAGCAGGGTAAGCATTTTTTTATTCTTTTTAATCTCATGTAGCATAGGCCTCTTCAGACCTGTAAGAGGATTTGTGAAATACACATGCGAACGCATGTACACACACAGATGTTTTACTACATCTTGTAGCATGTTGTTTTAAGCTGAAATGTAACACTTATGGTGTAATTTAATTTGCTGCTGGTTGTTTTCTTGCATGACACATCTTTTCTACTATTCTTGTTAATTTAATATTGCTAACTTTCATCTAATTGGACTACCGTTTTCTTTTCTAGTATTCCTTTTTCCTAGGTTTTCTTGAGAGCAGTATGATCTGCTTGGGCAGGCTGCATTGAGAAATGAATACAGTTCAAAGGTAGAATACCTGTATATGTAGAAAGTGCCAAGATCAACTATTAGCATCACCATTTGAAAAGAGTTTGGTAGCACAAATTCCCCCCCCCCCGCTATGGGTTTATAAGTGATAGGAATACAGATCGTCCTCATTTAATATCTACGTGTTCAGCAATTGTTCAGAGTTACGAGGGTACTGAAAAAGGAAGCTACAACCCCCAGTCCTCATAGTTGCAGCTTCACAGCATCCCTGCATTCACATGATTATGATTCAGGCATTCGTCAATCAGTTCACAATTACCTACAACATTGCAGTACCCTGCAGTCACATGATCACCATTTGCCATTCTCACTGCTGGCTTCTGGCAAGCAAAATCAATGGGGAAGCCAGCAGAAGGTTGCAAAAGGCAATCACGTGATTGCAGAACATTACAAATATGTGGGATTTGCCTAACAAATGACCGCATCACTTAGCAACAGAATTCCTGGTCTCAATTACCATTGATAAGAAAGGACCAATTGTAATAAATCACAATGCCTGAAGGATCAAATTGGGAAATTGTTACAATATTGGAAGAGAAACCCTGGAAAGCTGCCTGCTATTTAGAGAAAATATAAGGATTCAAAAGTCTGGTGCCTTCCAGATGTTTGAGAGTGCAATTCTCATAATCCCTATCAGTTGGTCAAGCTGGAATGTCTTAATCATTTGCAACCTCTAAAGATGCCAGGATGTTGTTGAGAGAAGTGGACAGTTTCTTATTAGAAGGACAACCAATCTAATTTCATCTCGTGTTTCTAAGATGTCTGTTGATGATGCTTACTAGCTTGGATTTCTGGAAATTTATATCAAAATGTTGCATTTACATTTTGAATCTGAACATTTTCATATCATTGACAGAGCTAACAAACATCCACTTGCATATACACAACCTGCTGATTCCCCGAGAGAGGAACAATGATTTGGATGGTCTGAGTTTGAACGCTTCATTAAACAGCAAAATGATTTTTAAAAATGAAGTGAATCTTTCCTATAACCCATGGTTTTACTTTTGAAGTTTGACAACTACATCTGAGTATTATTATTCTGTTGTTTCGTTTATAGAGAAATTATATCTAGATTTGTTGTAGCAATTTTTTAAAGTCAGTAACCTAACATCAGATGTTTTAAGTACAACCCTTAACCCAGACAGAAAGATCATTTCCATGGGGGTAATGTTATGTTTTTTTTTTTAAATCAAACCAATCAATGGCCTCCTATTTTTAAAAATTCTCTTTAATACAATTCAAACAGTTAATCAAGCTAAAGTATAATCCCTTGCAGCTTCTAGTTTTTCTTGACCAAACGTCACTTGCCTATATATTTATAACATGTGTTGCTACGTTTCCACTTGGGAAAATACTTATACTTATGACTTTATTGGATAAATGAGATCCATCTCCATATTTTGATGTTTGTTGCAACTAGGAATATCATTCCTTCAGATCTGCATAACAGCCTTGTGCATCTGGATTTTAAATACTGTTGAAAAAGGGCTGCCAGGCATAAATATATTATTTATTTATTTTCCATCTTTCCTTTCCTTTTTTATTTTTTTCCATCCTCTTTCACTTTAATTTGTATTAGTTTTTACAATTATAATTATATTTCTTAATTTTTCAATAAAATTATATTACAAAAAAGGAAATGACAACTTAGAAACATTGGTTCTATCTTTCCTTTCTTTTGCCACAATTGTTCTACTTCTATTTGCAAGTGTTTGTATTTGGTAATTTTTTCTAGTTCTTTCTCCTCTCTTCTGCTGTCTCCAGGTACTGCCACATCCACTATCCAGACTTTTTTGTCTTTCTTATCAATAATGGCTACTACATCCAGGGTGTTATGTGGCAGGCTTGTCTATTTGAATTCTAGAACCCCAGAGCAATTTAGCTTCATCACTTGCTATTACTTATCCTATTTTGTGGTTGCACCAGGTTTTGCTTGCAGGGAAATGGTGTTTCTTGCAGATATTCTAATGCAGAGGTCCCCAACCCCCGGTCTGTGAACTGGCACCAGTCTGCAGCATCTAGGAAGTGAGCCGCGCAAACAAGCAAAGCTCCAACTTCAGGATGCAGGCAGTATTCAAACCCACACCCTCTCTGGTTTGCAGAAAAACCTTTCTCCATGGCACCAATCCCTGATGCACAAAAGATTGGGGGCCTCAGTTCTAATGCATCACTGTTGTGATGGAATCTGGCACTGATTGCAGAAGGGAGGGGCTTTTTCTGCATACCAAGGATTTAAAGCTGATTTGTCTTGTAGCTTTTAGCCTCTCTCTCCTCCAAACCAGCGCCAGATGCCATTACAATTGTGGCTAGTTTGTCATGCCATTTGTAGCCAGTCTATGCAGCTAACTAGGTGTCCAGTGTTTTTTCCACTTCTTTGCAGAGACGACATTTGCTGTCCGTTGCTGTCTTCTCAATTTTTGTATGGGCTAGTTATTTAGGCTTGGTCTTGTGCATCTAAAATTAGCCCCTGTAATAATAATGGGGCCATTAGAATCAGGGCCATCTGGATTTTGTGGAGACCCTTGTTTCAGAGGGTAGGTGCTGCTGCATAGAAGGCAGACTTCCAGGATCGCATTAGATCAGTGGTTCTTAACCTTTTTAATGCCGCGACCCCCAACCGGTCGTAAGTCGAGGACTAGTCAACTGGTGCAGCACCATTTGCAGAATGGGACTTTTGGAGAGCTCAGCAGGGCAGAGACAGCCTGGACAATTCCTATTGGCTTTTGAAAGCCAATAGAATTAGACTCTATTCAAGAGAGTCTATTCTATTGGCTTTCAAAAGCCAATAGAATAAAAGGGAGTAGCACAGCTAAGGAAAAGGGGGAAAAAATGGCGGACTGCGTTGTTTGGCGACCCCCGTGAAATGGTCGTTCGACCCCAAATGGGGTCCCGACCCACAGGTTGAGAACCACTGCATTAGATGATATTGTTTACTCAAAGAAACCCAGAGTACACCAACTCGGCAGGATGAAATTGGTCAGGCAGATCCTGTAGAGGACAGGGGGTATCACATAAAAAGAACTTCTGAATACAGATAGTCCTTGACTTACATCCCTTCATTTAATGGTAGTTCAAAGTTATAAAGGCACTGAAAAAAGTGACTTACAATCAGTTTTTGCACTTAAGACCATTGCAGTTCCTGCAATCACATGATCTAAATTTGGCTGCTTGGCAACTGGCATGTAATTGCAATTGCAGAAGCTCAGTCTTACATGATCACCGTTTACAAACTTCCCAGGGAGCTTCTAGCCAGCAAAGCCAAGCAGGAAGCCAGATTTGTTTAATGACAGCTATGATTTATTTAACAACTGTGGCAAAAAAAGTTGTAAAATTAAGTGTGACTCACTTAATAATTGCATAGCTTAGCAACAGAAGTTCTGACTCCAATTATGGTCATAAATCAAGGACTACCTATATGATCATTTTGAGCTGTTCTGTAACCTGATGGGAAATGATCAACATTATATGTAATACATGTGGAAGGTTCTAGGTTGTTGAAGTTCCTAGAGGCACAATTGGTCCTTCAACTACGGTACCTTGATCTTAGGGCATTTAAAAAGATATTGATTCCCACCCTTTTGAATCCATTGTATAGATACCAGGTTATGTATTGCTGCTATAAAATATGGTAGAATGCATACCTGAGACTTAACTAGTGGGCAGCAAAATTACCCTGAGCTCTTTCAGGTACTAAAACAAAATTTTACACATTTTCTTCATGACTTTGATTGTCCTTACCTGTCTGATATCTAGGAATCTGATGAAATTGAAATCTCTTTGGAATGGTAGCTAGAGACAGTCCGCACTTTATGACCACAATCAGAACTACACTTTCTGTTGTTAAGTGATGTGGTCTTAAGGGAGTCATCATGTGAACGCACCTGGTTTTACAACCCTTTTTGCCACAGTTGCTAAGTGAATCATGCATTCGTTAAGGAAATCTGCCTTCCTCATTGACTTTGCTTGTGGGAAGCTGGCTTGTGACTATGGGATGCCACAAGCTCTGTTGTGAAGAGCTGCTGAGGGGCTCTTCTTCGTTCACATGGGATAATTTCATCTCCCTTCTTCTGCTAGATACTGCCTATTATTTTTTATCCTTTTTTAAACTGGCATACATCCAAATAAAACTCTCTTAGCAGCTGTCCAACATTTTTATTTTTAAAAAATACAGATGGTCCTTGACTTACAGCCACAATTAAACCCAAAATTTTTGTTGCTAAGTAAGACAGTTGTTAATTGAATTTTGCCTCGTTTTATGACCTTTCTTGCCACAGTTGTTAAGTGAATCACTGAAGTTGTTAAGTTAATAACATGGTTCCCATTGGCGACCCCATTGACTTTGCTTATCAGAAGGTCGCTATAGGTGGTCACATGACCCTGGGACACTGCAAACATAAATATAGATTAGTTGCAAAGTGTCTAAATTTTGATCACATGATTATGGGGAGGGTGCAATGGTCATAAGTATGAAAAATGGTCATAAGACACTTTTCTTCAGTACCTTTGTAACTTTGAACAGTTACTAAATGAACTGTTGTAAGTCAAGAACTACCTATACTTGTGGAGCTCATTGGCATTTGAAAGTAAAAATGATGTCATTAGCTGATGCTTTTTTCCTGCTATGCTAGGAAACCCAAGCAACTGTATTAAATACAAATTGACAAGTACTGAGGATATACAAAGATAAGACCCTAATTTCCCCGTTGTCTTCACACATTCATATGGACTCCACACCATCTCTCACTTTTCGGTGGCTAGAGAAATAGAGATGAGAAATGAGAAAACCTTGCTTACCTGGCTCTAGTTTCCATGTGGTTTTTTTTTTCTTTATGTTTTCCTAGGGATATCAAGTTCCTGCACCTCAGCAAACTAGTCCATCATATTCGTGTCAGAAGCACCTACAAAGCTAACCGAAATGGTAGGCTGGGATTCATAGTTGTAGCAACAGGTGGCCTTGCCCCATATCAAATCAGGTTGTACAATCTGGGATGGGCCTAGCACACATGCTTCAGTACGCCTGCCCATCAGCTGGGGTGTAACCAAACTCATTCCTCTGAGATGAAAGCAGAGAAAGTTTCATAAAAGTTGGATTTGCAGACTCCACTTGATCCTTTCTTAGAAGTATTGGAAGCTCAGCAAGATCTGAGTGTCCATCCAAGAACTGCTTCTAAACACGGTATCCCTGAGTGGAGAATGTGGCAGATGAGATCATTGGATGGTTTATCTATAAATGCTTTTCTTGCTGCAGACAGCTCTCTGGTATGGATATATTATTTTATATATTCTATATGAAGAACCTATGGAAGCCTAGGGTCATTTTGCTGGTGTAAACAGAGTTTCGATAACTGATTTAAATATTTTTGTTTACTTCTTATTTTTCTTTATTATTATGCTAGAACTACATAGTGCATCCAAATATTATTTTGTTCTATGTTTGAAGGGTTTAGTATCCTTTCTGTTTGTCTGAAACAAGAGAAATCTTCCTAAGGCAGCTGTCCTGAACTAGGGAGCCAAACTGGTTGGGGTGCAACAACAGCTGGCATGTGCGGCATTGCAAATTTGGTTTGAATGGCATCCACCCTACCTATGTTTATAAAGTGTGTAAAAGTTTGTTAGCAGAAACAGGAAGGGAATGGCAAAGATGGAAAGCTTCTGGCTTACCTGAGAAGCTTCCACTACATGTTTTACATTAGGTTTGTTTTTCTCAAATTGGATTTATGCCATAGCCTTGAGTGGGTAATTTTAATATTTATACATTACACCTCCTGTGTTAAGCACAGCTTAACTATGATTTGTTTGCTCCATGTTTTGTGCGCAGAAAAAGGGAAACTTATTTTTTAAGATATAATTCATAGTGCAGGATAGCCCTTTAAAAGAAAGTTCATTTTTTTTGCAAATACACACAAAAGATGCTGTCCATAAAGAATAATTCATGTAAATGAGGGAAAAAATGTGTCATTTTTTTCTGAAAAAAAATTGTGGGTAGTTCATTTATGTCAAGTCTAATTACTTATTTATAAAGGTAAGTTTAAATGTGTTCACTATTCAATCACTATGGACTAAGCACTATTAAAAATGTTGCAGAGAAAGGAGCTCCTGACCTAGTCATGGATGGAGAGCCCCATGGAATGCAAGGGCTGTAGGCGAGATCAAGAAAACTACCCAAAAGAAGGCAGTGGCAAACAATTTCTGTATTGTTGTTGTTGTATTATGTCTATTTAATTATCAGAGATTTGATTACTAATTTATTTGAGAGTTAATGTAGTTATGCAAACATATTAAGTATAAGCTAATAAATGTATTGTACAAGCAAAATTAATGTTAAATAACACCAGTACATGAAACTGTTAAGATAATACAGCTCACTTTTTAATGTTGTTCCTGCCTTATCAGTTACCAGAAGAATTACCTAAACCAATCATGATTAGGAAAGTTTTTTTTTGTTGTTGTTAAAATCTCTATAGATTTTGTCTGTCATAAGCAAGTGGGGGATGGAGCCAAGCATAGAATAAGTAGCATATCTTGTAGGTATCATAACAGCTTATCTGGCAGTAAATGCTTATTTACCCTGAGGAGAGTCGGTATTAAGTAATAAATAAAATTATGTTTTAATTCTTTGAAAACAGATCTAATAACTGAATTTGGGCCAACAAAATGTTTCTTTTCAGTTCTACAATTGCAATACAGGAAAAGCAGTAATCCTTATTATTCCCCTAAAGGCACTCATGTAGCGATACAGTGAGAAAGACCTGTTTGTGTGCTGCTGTTTTGAAGTAAGGTTATAAGCCTCCTAGATATTCTGGTAGCTATAAGTATAGATGCTTGCTATTCTTTGTGTAGATGAGTTTTAATGCACATTTTTATGATTCAGGGTGATGGAGGATGTGGATGTTTTGAATATATAAAAGAGCTGTGGTTGATTGTGTAGATCGGTTGGGGAAATATACTGTAGAGCAGTGGTTCTCAATCTTTTTAATGCCGCGACCCCCAACCGGTCGTAAGTCGAGGACTACTCAACTGGTGCAGCACCATTTGCAGAATGGGACTTTTGGCGGGCTCCGCAGGGCAGAGACAGCCTGGACAATTCCTATTGGCTTTTGAAAATTAATAGAATTAGATTCTATTCAAGAGAGTCTATTCTATTGGCTTTCAAAAGCCAATAGAATAAAAGGGAGTAGCACAGCTAAGGAAAAGGGGGGAAAAAATGCGGACTGCGTTGTTTGGCGACCCCTGTGAAATGGTCGTTCGACCCTAAATGGGGTCCCGACCCACAGGTTGAGAACCACTGCTGTAGAGGACTTGGTCTTTCATCTTCTCTCTGCATAGAAACCAAGTAAGAGCTTTAAGGAAGGAAACTCTTTCATCTGAATCCTTCTGTATTATTACAACCCCCATCAAGTTAAAAAAAACCCAAACTAATCTTGGAGACTTACTATATTTACAAAGCAGAGTTAATTAGTCATACGCAGGAAACATACAGCAGTGGGTCTATGGTTGAATTTTTCATGTTTTCAGAAGTAAGGATTTATTGTATATTTCCCCAGTGTGTGCTTTAATCTAGTCTTTTCCATCTTCTAGATGCACTGAAATGTCCTACTGTGCCACCCACTTTGTCAAAAGTTATGAATGATAATCATTGCATACTGGAGAGTATAAGGGCAGGGAATGGTCAGTTTAACCTTGTGCTCTTATTAAATCTGTTCTGTCCTCATCTCTCTTTCCAGCCAGATCTTCTGAATTTCAAGAAGGGATGGATGTCCATATTGGGTGAGCCAGGAGAGGTAAGGTGGAAGAATTATTAGAGCGCAATCATCCCCTCCTCCCATTTGAAGAATTATTAGGACATAATCAAGTTCTTACTCTTACTCTTCTTTTTCTTCCATTCCCACTGAAATAATGGTTTCACGGCAACCCCATTTTGAAAATGTGGAAATTAAATATGCTTTTGACTTTTCTTCATAATTAAATGCATTGCTTTACAGAAGCTTTTGCTTGTGTAACATAAATAAATTATATGTATCAGTAAAATACCAATATGGATACTTTGCCTAATGTGTCTTCTGTGAATCATACTTCTGTTGCATGTTCCTGTCAGAAATGACTGACGAATAAATTGGGAGGATTTTTTTTCATAATTAAGTGGCTACTCATGAGGCCAAGTGCCTTGTGAGCAGTATAGGTGTTGAATGGTTTGTGTTTTTGAGAACAAAAACATCTTATATTTTGTCTTGCTGTTCTCCTTCGGTTAATGATCTGGCCAACAGTGGACAAAGCACTGGTTTGTGCTGACAGATTCAAGTCTGAGGTACTACAGGGACTCCAATGCTGAAGAGGTAAGAAAGTGACCTGCATGGAATCTTTTGGATGTGGTAGTCGGGTATTCAAGGGAAGAGTACTGTGTAATGATTGTATGTATTTCTTTTGGGGAAAATAGAAATGATATACTTATTTAAAAGAGACAAAGAGATGCCATGTATTTCTCTGTACACTGAAAAGATAACATAAGACTTAGCTTGGAAATAATTATTTAACTGAAGTATAAGTAAGATAAGAGGAAGGAGGCTCCACTAGGCTGAAAAGATTGTATATCGGAGATAGGAAATTCCTGGACTAGATGATTTGCGTAACACTTACGGTCTGGAGGTCTTTTCAGGCAGATGATCTAGACGGAGAAATTGACCTACGTACTTGCACCGATGTGACAGAATATGCAGTGCAGAGGAATTACGGCTTTCAGATACATGTAAGTGCTCAGAATCCTGGCATTTGGAAATGAAATAAAAGGGACATATAGTTTACTGAGTCCAGCAAGGAATTCTCTAGGGTTCTTTAATTCTGTTGTGGAAAAGATGCTTCTGTTTTGCCACCACAACGAAGTAAACGCAAAAGATGGCAATTTAGCTTGTGAATTGAAGTTATTTTTTAAACCAGTCATAAAATTGTAACAGAAAGGATTTGATCAAGCTGAAGTTTTCCAAATGGAATAGGCCTTTGGTTTGCATGAATGCTGTTGAACAGAGGGCTAAACTAAGTGGGACACAGCTTTAATTACAGTTAGTTGACTTAGGACTGTAATAGAGGCCAGAATATCAATTGTGAATCATTGTGATCTTAAGGCATCATGTGACTGGACCTGGGGTTTTTTGCCATTTTTTGCAGTGGTCATTAATCAAACCCCATGGTCGTTAAAGGGATCTGGAAGCAAATGTTGAAAACCAACAAAAATGCCATAAATTGTGGTCATGTAATATGTGCAAATGACTGTAAAGGTGAGCTGGTTGCCAGGTGCCCAACCAGCGCATGACCATGGGGGTGTGAGGCCATCATAACTTCAAAATCAGGTTATAAGTAGCTTTGGGGGAAGGGACCAATCATTACTTTGAACGGTTGCTAAGTGACCAGTCGTAAGTTGAGGAATACTTGTAATACTTAGTTTATAATGAAGTTCTTATGTAATGTTACCCTTATTGAAATCTGGTTGTTTCCTAGTTTCCTGTTTAATCAAAACCCAAACCTGGACTCAAATGTACTTGTAGGACTTGCTAGACTCGGTGCTCTCTGAACTTGGTTGTTTGCTTACAGATTTTTCATTTTCTGACTTCTCAGGCAAATGAAACATTTGCAAACAACAAAGCTCAGAATGTATTAAGGACTCCACAGTTTAATCCTGAGCTACACTATATTATCTTCTGTTGCCAGTGTATGCTGGCTTCCATTTGGCTCTTACCTTTTCTGTGTTGAAGGTGAGCCAAAGGTGTACCTGAGGTATATAATCAAGCATATTTTGTGTGTTTCTCTTTTCCAGACTAAAGACTGTGTTTTTACATTATCTGCAATGACATCAGGAATCCGTCGGAATTGGATTGAGGCTCTAAGGAAGAGTATTCGACCAGCCAGTGTGCCTGACGTCACAAAGTATGTGATGCATCAAGCTTACCAATAATTAAATTGTTAAATTAAATCTATAAGACTGTGATGTCAGAATGGGGATGCCAGAGTAATCATCTTAAATCTGGTGCTCTTTAACAGACATGGTGGTTGAGAATTGCAAGCAAAGCAAACATGGAGAACTGTGCTGAAGGTTTTGGTGAAAAACAGGTTTCTTATGGAGTTGAGTGGAGAAAGTGGAGAGTGCTGCACCTCAGCACTATCTGCACTGGTCAATAGTTCTTCTCTAGATTTCAGAAACCCCTCTTCTCCAGCCCCGATTAAATTGGATATAGCATCCTTTCAATGTTCATTAGGAGTTAGATTGCTGTGCTGGGCCTCTTCGATTCCCAGAGGTTGTCCAGTTTGATCCAGTGTTATCAGTCTGGAATGCCTACTGTTCTCTCCAACTGAGCCAGGTGAAAATATTTACTAGTATTATTCATCATAAGTGTTTTGTTGTATTTTCAACAATCTAGTTATTGTAACATCTTGAGAACTTGTTCCTCTTGAATTACTATGTGGGATAATAGGGCTGACTGTATTTGGATGGCTCCCAGATCAGGGTGTCATCTACACTGAGATCAGAGAACCATTGTAGGCAGTTTCTGCAAACACTTTCCTGAATGATTTCTACTTTTAAGCTTTGCATGACTTTCCTCCTGGTTCCAGGCTATCTGAGCACAACAAGGAAAACTCATTCCGCAACAATAAATCCCCCAAGAGTTCCTTCCACACTGAGCTGCAGCCCAACACTGGAAGTGAGGTGATATCCAGAGCTGGCAGCAGGAAGGCTGAAGGGCAGCAACAGGCTTTTGACTATGTTGAGTTATCCCCCTTACAACAGCGGTCAGCTTTAAATCAGGGGTCCCCACAGCGGTCAAGAGGGAGCACAAGAACTTCCGATGGAGCAGTCAAGCGGGAAGAGTTGGAGCGGGACCTGGCCCTCCGCTCGGAAGAAAGACGCAAGTGGTTTGAGTCTTCAGTCAGTGGGGGCCTGCAAACAGATGGTCCAGTGGAGAATCCTTGTCTTAAGAAGCCTCACGGGACTCCTCTTACTGAAGTTCAGAGGAGTCGGCTAAGTGAAGACATTGAGAAGAAGTGGCAGGAGCTGGAACGTCTACCTCTAAAAGAGTCCAAACGGGTCCCACTGATGGTGCTGCTGAACCAGGGCAAAGGGAACCCTGAGGATGCAAGTGAGGCACTGGAGAAAGAGGTAGAGGAAAGAGGGAGATGGGTGGTTTTAAAATTAGATAAATAAATAAAATAAATAGTAGCCACTGGCAAAGTCATCGTGTGTGGGAGGAAATACCTCTGTCCTTTTCACAAGCCTGAATAATGCAAATGTGCACATTCTCTGAATTGTTTCTGCTGTTGATGCTGACTCTTTGAAACGTGTTGAAATAAGAAAGAAGGAGAAACATAAGCTTCTCTGCAGAGATATCAGTAATAGCATTTAGACTTATATACTGCTCAACAGTACTTTACAGCACTCTCTGAGTGGTTTACAATGTCAGCCTATAGCCCCCACCAATGTGGTGGGTGTTCTCATTTTAACAACCTTGGAAGGATGGAAGACTTATTCAACCTTGAGCCTGTCACAATTTAACTCCAGGATGTGGGCAGAGTTAGCCTGCAATACTGCATTCTAACTGTTGTACCACACAGCATGCCATCAGTCTGGTGTACTGAGAACACTACGGTATTGAATAGGAAAAGACTTCCTTCCATGCTTTTAATATTCTGCAAAGAAGATGTCCCAGGCCAGGTTCATTTTGAGTAGTTTGACACATCCACCAGTTAAATTTTGATCACTTGGCCATTCGACACACATAGGTGTGGCTCAGCTACAGTTTATTAAATAAAATATAAACTATGGTTCACAAACGACAGTGGCTAGATTTTCCTGACACACTAAAGCAAAATGGAACAAACCACATTTTAGTTTAATACAGTACATGAAACATCCATGAAGCTATTGTGCAACTTGTGTGGTTTACTTATATCACTCACAACACAAACCAGCACACAGAGATCACTGGAATGGTTCTATGTTTCATTATTTGCAGAAACAGAACATAGTACTTTGAAGCTGAGTATGATGGTCAGAGCACAGAGTCACCTGGATAGAAAAATGACTTTTGAAAATTTCCAGCAACTTCTAAAATCCACTGTAGAAGTTGACTTCCATGCAGCAGTGATTATGATGTTTTGGAGCAGCAAAACAAGGGAAATATTAAGGGGTTTAAAATTGATGTACTGAATTGATGTATGAGCATGGCAGCATGTTCCTATGTCATAATATCAAGGGTGTGTGGATGGATTAGGGAGTAAGTCCACTGGCCTATCCTGGTGAGCTGGGACTCCTGTTAACAGAAAAGTATTATTTGGTGGTAGTAGTGGTTGTTTTGCTAAATCATTTTTTTAACAGGTCCAAGTCCTGAGGTCACAGCTGGATTCCTTGCGTTCCCACAATGAGGCAAACCTCCATAAAAATGGGCATATGCCCCAAGGATACATTTCTCAGGTAATGGTAATAGCCCAACATAATCTTTACATTCTCTGTCTTTTTCTTTCTCCATTGCAGTCACTAACTGTACCAATGCTGGTAGAGAAATGAAAAGAACTGGGACCATGTCCATCATTTTCCTATCAGAGCTATCTATAATTGATGTATCTACAATGGGACAATGTCTTTAACATATGGCAAACATTGGAAAGGAAAGACTTTCCTTTCCAATCTCTGCAAAACTGCGCTTCCTCTTTGAAGTAGGAATGGGGAACCTGTGGAGTTCCAGAAGCTGCTAACTTTGATTTGCAGAACCTCATGATTTTACCATGTTGGCTAAACCATGCTGCTAGTTCAACAGTAGCTGAGAGGCTGGAGGAATTGAAATTGCTACCAAGTTGGCTAAAGTGTGTGTGTGTGTGTGTGTGTGTGTGTGTGTGTGAGAGAGAGAGAGAGAGAGAGAGAGAGAGAGAGAGAGAGAGAGAGAGAGAGAGAGAGAGAGAGAGAGAGAGAGAGAGAGAGATTTATCCTATCCGGTTTCAGTCTCAACCAGTGATAATAATTGTAAAAGTCTGCTTGTCTGATATGGAGTGAGGACAAGGCAGGAAACTTCTGTTTCCATTCCATGATTCTCTTGCATATTTACTGACCAGCTAAGATTTAGTGGGGTTGGACTCACAAAGTTGCTGTATCGGGCAACAGTACACTCTGTAGTGACTCAAGACAGTATTTTCAATAGAAGGCACTTCCCCTGCACTCGGCAACAATTTCTACCAAGTCTTGGGAACTTTTAGCACCAACTTGTTCATTTAAATATTTAAAAAAAATTCCTTCCCACTTTTAGATTTCTTTTAGTCATGATTACAGATTTAAAAACAATGAATGGAGGGACAAAGTTGCTATGACTTGTTAAAAAAACCCAGTTCCAAACGGTAATATATGGTTGTTTTAACTTTAGCTAAAGCTATTTGGAGTTCTTGTGAGGCCAGGCAAAATAGTAACTATAACAAACTATAACACGTGAATTGGAAGGGAGAGTTGTCAAGTTTGCTTTGGTGGTTGCACGATTAACAGAGAAGGTTGAAACCAAGATTCATTATGTCCTGTTTTTATAATGCTAAATTACAGTATAGCATTTCCAAATAATAAGATGGTTGAAGATACATATGGTTAAGAGTATTTGCCTTTGAGGTTCAGGAGTATCTATAGTTTATAGTGCAAAATAGGATGCAGTTAGTATCATCAACTAAATTATTTAATGAAAAGTAATTGGACAGGCTGAACTTGTTGACTGAAACTGTAAATTAGAGACATCTTTACATTTTGAAACTCTTTTTGTTAAGTTTATTTTTATTAAAAATATTTCTGTTTTCTTATTATAGAATACTCTAAAGCTTTTCAGACCAATTATAAGATCATTCTAAAATATAGCAAGATGATGATTATGAATAGTTTTAATTGATTGTCTATTGAAACTGTTTCAATCAGAGTCACTGTAGGAATAAGTAAAGTACTTGATAATTAATAACAATTTTTAAAAATGAAACTTTTAAAAAAGGTACAAGTTACAGGCTAAAAAAAGGCTAAAATGTAGAATTGATTTTTTTTAATGATACCCAAAGATATTCCTCCACATACTTCTATTGATACTAAGACATATGTACTGTGACTCATTATTGAGTTGCTTAAATTAAACTTAAATTTTAGATTTACATGTACATTTACAAACTAAAATGTTAATATCGAACTTCGTTACTTGATTCCCTCTGACTTTGTTCATGAGATTTATTTAGATTATATCTGGTTTACTTCAATAAACACTAGGTGACTTTTAATAAAATTAAATATTTTAAAACCTTATCAACGAACAGCTATAATTAAAAATTTGAAAGTGACTCTGCAATGCACATAGCTCAAACCCCAAATCCTCACCAGAAAAATGACGTTTTCACAACTTTCCAGAATGCTTTGGAGAGATGGGGAGCCACCACCACAAAGCCTGATTCCAGACTCCCATTCTAATCTCAGAGAAAAAGGACTACATCACCCCTTGCTAGCTAATTAACAGGAAGAGCAGATTCTATTTTTAGGTCCCATAAATAGGTTGGACACAAACTATATAGTACAGTGGTGGTGAACCTATGGTACACGTGCCAGAGGCGGCACTTGGAGTCCTCTCTGTGGGCACGCGTGCTATCGCCCCAGCCCCGCCTCTCCCCGCGGCCCCCTCCTCACCAGCAGCCCCTCTGGAGGAGAGTCACTCCCGGGCGCGGCCTGCATGGAGCAGTGCAGCCAAGGACAAAGCCAGGCAGCAGGGACAAGACTCTGCCCTCGCGCCCATACCGTGCAGATGATGCTGCGGAGGTGTGGGCAGAGGGCGTGGCTGCCATGACGCTGCAGGGCTGCCTGGGTTATCTGCTGCGGCAGGCCATGGAGATGGTGCATGGCCCTGCAAGCGGGCAGGACAGGGGGCAGGCAGGGGCAGAGCAGATAGGACGGGAGGCAGAGCAGGGGCAGGGGGTGGGTTTTGGGCACTCGGTCTCTAAAAGGTTCGCCATCACTGATATAGTAGAAATAGAACAATAACAGTATCTTGAATTTATTAAAAACATATTGGTGATAAATATAGCCGCCCCACATTCTATACTAGTGAAGTGGTTCTCGCCCAGCGGCATGCAGTTTCCAGGTAGTCTTCACGGATAGGCTAAGTAGAATGCATTGCAGTATTGCAATCTCCAAGTAATAAGATCATGAATCATTGGTGATGAGGCCTGCCAAAAAGAGCCACAGACTAGCAGAAGTTGGGCAAAGATTTCCTTAGGGACAGATGTTGTCTGCTGCCCCAGTGCAACCCCCAAGTTGTAGACCTGCTCCTTTAAGGGAAGTGTAACTCTATCCAGAGTGAGAATAGGATCAACAGCAAATCCAGTGGTCTCTAAATGAATAGTTCCATCTGGCTAAAGTATGGTCTCTGCTTATTTAATTACATTCAAAGTCTTATTGTTGGCAGTCATTGGATAAGGATACACACTGCATCTCCTACCTGGCTATAATTGTCAGCATATTGATAATACCTGATGATGACTAAACAGACTTCTCTCAGTTTCATATATATATTAAATAACATGGGTGAAAGAGCAGAGCCTATGTATGAACAGCCAAGAGTTTGATTGCTCCTCTCTATACTACTGACTGAAAATGCTCATAGTAAAATAAAACACCCAGCTCCCAATTCTCATGGGGAATTGGGATCCAAAATATTAAATACCACTGACAGGTCTAACAGGACCAGGTCTTCCATATTCTCCCCATCCATATCCCAAAGGAGCATAATGCAATAATCCCACATCCAGGTCTGAACTGTGACCCAAAGGACTGAGATAATCTTTACAGGGACCTTTAAAATCATAATTCCACTACCTTCTTCAGAACCTTCAAAACAAAAGGGTTGGGTCCAATAGAAGTTGTGTATCTTTGAGATCAAGAAATGAGCATTTGAAACAGAATGTACTTATCACCACCATCCCTCAAAGTCCTTAAGTACCTCCTGAGGCCAGCTATTGATTCCCAGAACTGCCTGAAGGAAACAGATGGCAGATCTTATGCCTTCTAGCATGCTGCCCATACGGTGAGAATTCACAAGATCAAAAGAATCACAAGATAACTTGCAAGACAGTGCCCAAATTATCTAATTGGATTCTGCTGATGGGGAGTCAAGATCTGAGTAAATGGAAGCAATTGTATCTGCACAGGGGTTTGCTGTCATGACAATCTAGCAGAAGATTGTCAAGCCTGTCCTTCTCCAGTAGAGATTAAATTACGTTGGAGAGTGGTATTAGGAGATCTTCTGCCAACACAGTGTAAGCAGACATACTGATGCTTTCCTGTCCTTGTTGTCCCCATGCTGGCCCAAACATGGACTTCTACCAACTGGTTTGTAATGTCCTCAGAATTATGTGCCTTGATTGCTCAATTAAAACTGCATTTTAACATAGCTTTTCCATTGGAAATGTCTTAAAATCTAGTCCTGATAGAACTGCATCTGGCTGCATAGTACAGATGCTTGTGAGTCTCTGTTTTTAATATGTTAAGTCCCTGTTAACCTTTTTGCGATTATCTGTTCTCAGTGTTCCCCTATGGCAAACAGAGATGCATTTTTTACTAATTCATCATATAAAATGTGTTTTTCTGTTCTTCTCTCCCCCATCCTCTTCTAGGAGGCATGTGAGCGCAGTTTTGCAGAGATGGAAAATTCCCATCAACAGGTCATGACAGAACTACAGCGGCATCACCAGTGGGAGATGGAGCGGTTGCGGCAGGAAAAAGAGCGTCTTTTGTCTGAGGAGGCAGCTGCAACAGCTGCAGGTAACACAATGCACACACAAAACTAAGCTGTAACTCTTTTCTTCCTGTATAAAACATGAAAAATAAGCAATTACAGATGCATATTCTAGCCATCTATTTGCCCAATCATGTTGATAAAAGATTTCCATTTTGACAATAGCAAGCCAGTTCAAATGCAGAGGCTACTTATATCATCAACCCAAGAAAGTAGATTCAGAGTATAGTCTTTTCACTATAACAGTAATTTTTTAATGACCCATGCCTAGTATTTGGTACGTATTTCTTTTGTTAGCGAATTCCATTTTTTCCTAAATAGTTAAAATCATGTAGTGCTGCCCTCTCTCGATGAGGAGAGGCAAAGCATGTACTTTGATAGATAACAAACAAGCATCAAAAATAATTGTAGTCTACAGGCTGTAGTTATCCCTTTAAATGCCAAGGACCAACCATGTAAAATGTTGGGAAGGTATGGTTGTTAACCACAGCAATGTTTTGGAAACAAGCAAAAGATAAGTCTTCACAACAGGAAGGGGAACAAAAGAGAAGAAAAGGAGAAATCAAAAGATGGGAAATTTTTAAGGGAATTTACATTAGATGTCTTGTAATCAGCAACAAAGAGACCTCACTAGAGATTTGGGGGAGCTGCTACTTCATTTTTCATTAGCCCTTGTTAAGGAACTTCAAACAGTATGGATTCTTGCTTTGGCCTCTTCTTTCCCTACTGCCCTGACTCCTGGAAATAGCAGGACTGGATTCATTGAACTGGATTCCCCCCTTTCTGCTAGGTCATGCTTTTAAATAGCTTGAACTTGCAACTGTTGATTTGTTAGCATTGGACATTCCAATGTCGATCTTAAAAATATTATTTGTAATCTAAAATGCATTTCAGTATTGATAGTCTTTAGGAGCTATAGATGTTAATGCATCCAAATCAAAGTGTAAAATCAGCAGATGTTTTAATTAGATATATACTGGCATCCTGCATTTTTAGACAATTCAAAATTCTTTTGTAATAAATCATTCTTTTTAAATACATTTGATCAAAGATAAGATAAAAATACAAAAAGAAACAAAAGTTAGAAAACTGACAGAAAGAGAAGTGCAAAGAAAAAAGTAGTGACTCCCGACTTAATGCAGTAAGATACAATAAAAAAAATTATAACCTCAACTTTTTGCTTTACATTTCAAAACATTCAAGGCTATTCCTATAATAAGAAAATTATTCTAATCATCAAAATCTAAGATTAAAGTATCATTTTTTTTCAGTTTCAAGTAAAGAGACTAGAAGCAGTTCCAAGTGGAAATAAACAAGATAAATTCTTCTCTTTAATTAAAACAGTTTTGCCATCTCCCCTAACTTCATCACCTTTATTATCTGTTCTTCCAGTCTGGAAATTAGTGTGTCTTTCCATCTTGGTGCACATAAGACTTTCGCCACTGTAAACATAATTACAAAGTTCCAAATTTTCTTTAAAGTTCTTTGTCCATCAAACCTAAAAGGAAACTTCTGGTTTCAGTTTTATATTTATTTTAAGAATCTTCTGAATCATGATAAGCTCACCTAATGAAGACTTTATATTTGTGGTTTCAAAAATCTTGCATAGCTTTAAGATGGACAATAGGCAATTTGTTAAAATGATTAGAAACTGATGTTTACAAACTTAGCTTCCTTTAAAAGTCTCCAGCATGGTTGCAGGCAAGATGGCTGATCCTGTCATCTCCTGGAGCTCGCACCTACGGGAAAACCTGCTGTCCTGCAATCTCCTCATGAGGCGCAGCTGTCTGGAGCAGATGTGGCCACTCTCCCATCTTTTTTTTGTCCAGAGAGGTTCCAAGGAACTGGTCTATTCACTGGGTTCCTTGCTCTTGGCTGTGATTGTCAGTATCACTTTTGTGGAGTTGTCTTTAATTTGCCATTCCCAGTAGTCCAGTAGGCAAGTGAATTTCTCTTCAAGTAATTGCTTTGAGAAACTTAAGTAAAACTTCAAAGTAAAAACCTCATATGTTAGCAATTATAATTGGGAATATATATTTCTCCGTTTAATTGAATAACCTGATAATTCAAATCCTTTTAATACTATGGCAATACATTTTGGGAAAGAATATTCACAATGATCAATCAAATAAAATGTGTCATTTTCCATTATTTAAAGTAAACCTTGGTAAGCAAATGTTGTTTGTCACCCGATACAATGTATGAGTGTAAAACTTAAGTTCTTCCACTGGATATTTCTCCTCCCCAAGACAATTTAGTTTGGAATACAGGTAGTCCTTGACTTACAACAGTTTGTTTAGTGACCGTTCAAAGTTACAACTTCACTGAAAACAGTGACTTATGACCATTTTTCGCACTTACGACCATTGTGGCATCTCCATGGTCAGATGCTTGGCAACTGGTTCATATTTATGACGGTTGCAGCATCCCGCAGTCATGTGATCCCTTTTTGCAACCTTCTGACAAAGTCAATGAGGCCAGATTCATTTAACAACCGTGTTACTAACTTAACAAGTGGAGCGATTCACTTAACTGTGGCAAGAAACGTCATAAAATGGGGCAAAATGTATTTAACAAATGTTTCATAGCAACAGAAAATTTGGATTCAATTGTTGTTGTAGGTCAAGGACTATCTGAATATTACAAGTTTAGCAGGCTTTACTGATCCTTTCTGTGTCCTGCCCCTCTGCTCCTACCCTTCCCTTTGCTCTAGCAATTGAAGCTCTGAAGAAGGCACACAGGGAAGAAATGAACAAGGAGTTGGGCAGAACACGCAACTTTCAGAAAGGGTTTTCAGATCCAAATGCTCTCCAGCAACAGCATCGGTAAGAGACAATTGAAAAATGATTATTGGAATTTTGACTCATGAATTGAGGTAGGTAGGAGATATAATTATATCTATCAAAATGTTGATTGGTATAGCATTTGGTGAAAATCTTTGGGTGCGTTTTGGGAGCAAATTGACTTTGCCATCAATTTTAAATGCAATATAGAAAAAAATATAACTGACAGTAGTCCTATTAATTTATGTGTTTATTTAAATTCAACTTTTGCCTACCTCTACGGTATGTCATTCTTTAACACAGCCCCCATGTGCTTTTGGGATGCATCCCCCCCACCCCCCAGCTCATTTAGCTAAGTGCAACCCTTTTATAGGAAAAGCTAATGACCTTTCAGTTTCCACTTGTTTTCTTTCAACAGACGGGGCCAGATAGGTCTGTAATTAAGTGGGACCAGTAAGGCTCTTTTGCACCAGAGATAGCCTAAAGAAAGAACTCTGACTACTCAAAAATATGCCTAGGCACATCAAACCTGGAAATGGGGTTGATAGTAATAGGCTGTATTTGTATAGATTAGCCTCTGTCTCATGACGGCTATGTTTTGTTCAGGAGTTGCAAAATAAGATTCTTATTTTGGAAGAGACTGGATTGTGAGAAGACTAGCACAAAAAACGTACTGATGGCAAAATTATGGTATCTGCTGCAGGTCTGATGTGGAGTCTCTGAAGCGGGAGTTGCAAGTGCTTTCAGAACAGTATTCCCAGAAGTGCCTGGAGATTGAGGGCCTTATGGACAAGGCAGAAGAACAGGAACAAATGTTGCAGCGTTGTCAACAGGAGGGGAAAGAGCTGCTTCGGCAAAACCAGGCAAGGATGGTGCTGCCAATAGCAGAAATTCTGAGGGAAGAACAATGACAGAACAAAGTAGCATTCATGAAAGGAGGACAGTTGCAATCTCCTTAATTTAAAATTCAAATTAAATTTAAATGCCAGTGAGCTTTCCATTCGTCTTACCTGGTGGTCCTTGTCTTAGCAGCTAATTCTGGGAGATTTGGCAACAGTTTTTGTGATGTCAGCCATGGATCTGTATGGAATCCCTAGGATGCTGAGTCAGATTGAGCAATAGAATAGTAAACACTATTGAGCTCTGGAAAGACAAGCTTTGTAGAGAGCCCTGGCAACATTCAGCCTAAGATGTTTCTTCTCAAGACTGCACAATTGAAGATTGGTAGCAGGCCATTGTGCAAAAATGGTGCAATTATCCAGAGCCTTTTGTCAATATAAGAAGTTAGACAGCCATGGCTTGGCTATATGTAACTCATCTTTTAATAACTTAAAAAGTTAAAAAATCAAAGGAGCAAAGCCAGAAACAATCTGTCTCCCTTGAGGACATTATCAGATGTATTCCCTCCATGGCCCCCAACTATTGAAAAAAAAGGTTTAAAAGACTACAGGCTGCAAAAAGGCTTCCTTACCTGTTTGATGAATATGTTAGACTATTTCATCCTCATTCTTCCAGGAGTTGCAGAGGCGTCTTTCAGAAGAGATTGGCCAGTTACGAGACTTTATTGCTGCTCGGGGCTCTCGTGATGGTGCTTCACACAATGATAAGAGTTCTTGTGAGCTAGAGGTAAGGAGGAGGGTTGCTTGTTCCTGATACTTTTTGCCTGTCAAAATTTTCCATTTTCTTTGTTTCAGGCATAAACTGGCTATGTAATATTGTGAGTAAAACGAATCTCTGCTGAATCCAGAAGCAGATGCACACAGCTTTTGCGGCAACAAATAGCTAAGGTGGAATCGGTTTTTAAAAGGGAGATCTGGGAAATTATAGGTTAGCCAACTTAATGTATCTTCAAGACAATTGATAGAAATGGTAATCAAGGACATAAAGAAAATCAAGAGGAAAATCAATCTAGATTTTATCAAACTTCTAAAGTGTTGTTGTTGTTGTTGTTTGTTTCTTGAAAAAGCCAGCAGGCAGTAAGGAATGGTTGAACAATCATGGTTGAGCAGGTTGCAAGAACCAAGCCATAGAAAATGAGTTTGTTCATGAACACTATCAATTTCCTTCTTTGTATCAGACATCATTTTAGTCTAAAGGGGAATATTTGGGCAACCTAATTTGTGCTGTCTTCTGAGGACAGTATCTCACCCATCTTATCACATTGAAGGTGTTTCTATTGTAGACAATTGTGTCCTGAACATTTCCGTTTCCATCTTTCTTCTGAAGGTGCTTCTTCGAGTGAAGGAGAATGAACTGCAGTATCAGAAACAAGAAGTCCAATGTCTGAGGGATGAACTCCAAATGATGCAGAAGGTAGATCAGAGCTGCTGGTTTGCAAGGAGAAGTACATACACACATAGGCACAAACCGATCACTCCATTCCCTCTAACAGCATGCAGTGTTATCCAAAGAACTGAAAAGTAGCAAGCTAAAGAAATTAAGGGCATCAGGTAGAAAAGGAAACCCAGCTAAAGCCATTTTACACCAAATCATTCTGTGTATTGCTGGCAGATCACTTTTGCTTCCAATATATTCATACTCATTTTATACTCTGTCTTTTATTCTTTAAATTGTTTGGCTCTCTTTTTTGAGGATCTTGTCAAATCTCTAAATTCTCAGTCATTCTTTTCATCTCAACTTACTTCATTTTTTTTGCAATTTGATTCTCATTGTTTATGATTGACTAATACATTTCTTTCATACTAATCACTTAATATTCAGTACACATTCATTCTTAACTCTCCTCGATCTCATTTTATCATATTACATTGCATTCAACTTTGTTTCTTTCCTGATGTGCCTAACATAAAACAAAGTGAGCAAAAGCAAACTCTTATATGCAGTTATTGTCTTTTGATGAACATTCACTTCTTGCAATAGACCTATCTACTATTTCTCTAGAAGCATTTGCATATCTTAACATTTCTATATCCAGGTTCCCATCTCTAGCTAATGTTCTATAGCATTGATGTACAGATCATCTATTTGCTTTTTGCCATTTATGTACTACTTGCAGACATTTAGCCAATTTTCCCTGTTATCCACAGCTATCTTTGTGTTTGATGAATTAATTTTCATATCCATACTCCCTGTTGCATCACACAATCTAATATTCAAATCATTCGACTTCTCAGCCAACACAATATCATCTGCCTATTCTAGCATGTTTATATTCTACTTAACATCTCTGCAAGTCGATAAATACTTTAAAAACCAGAAGAACATCCAGCATCCCTGTCTTATGCTCCATCCAGTATTGAGCTATGTGCTAAGCATTTATTCTTACATATGCTTTGTTGCAATCATATACCACTGTTATTCCATTCAGCAGCAAACCTCCAGCACAAAAGATTCCATAATTCAAGCCTGTTGTATAATTAATAACATGTACTTCCCCTCAGAAGATGCATGTGTCTCTCATTTGTATCCTTGCTTTCTAATCTTTCTGGACAATGGTACTTCCTTCCCCATGCAGGACAAGAAGTTTGCCTCAGGAAAGTACCATGATATCTACCTGGAGCTGAATCACATCAAGCAACGATCAGAACGAGAGATTGAACATTTGAAAGAGCATCTGCGCCTGGCCATGGCAGCCCTAGAAGAGAAAGAGATGCTGCACAACAATATTGGTATAAAAGATATGTTTGCATTAAAGACACATGTTGTGTAAAGTGGAGCTAGTCAAGCTGCAAAGGCAGAAGGCGTTGGTGCCCCTTTTATCTCCAGCAGCAGAGATGCACCTTGCATTGGATATCTTGCTGATTGCTTCACAGTGTCAAAAACTTTCTCTTTGCCTCCTCTTCTCTCCCCTCCCTTATTTTGTATGCCAGAGGACAAATGTATAAACAAGTTGCTTGTAGAATTCTCCATGAAATCAGGTTGAAAGCCACAGGTCGGTCACTGCTACTGTATTAGTCTAGTCAAGCTCAGTTTCATTTTGCATCTAAAATAAGGATATTACAGCTACAATATATAAATTGTCATCACCAAGACACTCCAAAGGTTTTAGACTTCCATCTCCCATTATTCTTGGCATGGCCACAATTCCTGCTATGTAGCAAAGATACACTTTTTGAGCATTATTCAATGTTCTTAATTCTACTTCTTTCTTTGTTCCATAGGTTAGTTACTTTTCTGTGCACCACTTTGGAGAAGAAAGCAGCGTTCCTCTCCAGGAGCACTGGGCGAGACTTTACCAAATAACCATCACATGCATCTGCATCACTTGGGCATGTTTTGAGCTGGATCCTATTACTAGCACCTTTTGGGGACTTTACAAATGAAAATAATTTTTATATTTTGGGGGGTGGGGATATGTTTTAAAATCTTATATTTACGTTTCCCAGCAGTTAACCACAAAGGTGGACCAGATATTTCTCCCTAAAGTTCCTTTAAACCTAATTGTTCCTTCTCCTAAATATTTAGCTGTATTTACATTAAAAGTGTTTATCTGCTTCCAGTTTTCTTCCAAATGGAGAAACAAAATCACACAACCCTCAACTTCAGGTTGTACAGTGTTGCTTCACAGCAGTCCATGTTGGAGATGCACTGTGCTGTAAGAATGTTCTGTTGATTACATTGTCAGTGGAACTGGTTTGTCCAAAGACCATGCAGAGTTTAGGATCCATAAGTAGCAATTGTTTTCAGAACAATGGAAGATATTTTTTTAATGTTAATTAAATGTCTGTGCATCCCATTGTAAACGTAGTCTTCATCCCCGAAAGTTGGGTTCAACTAATGCGTTCTCATGGGGAGGAATTTCACTGCTGATGTTGCCAGAGCCAAACAATGAAGGCGGCTGATTTTCTTTTATTTCTGCAGAATTAACTTAATAAAATCATTGACTATAGAAATGTGTGGTTTTTGCTTGGCAGCAAAAGGTATAAATGTTGAACCATTTTGCATTCTCAAAAGGTTGGTGCTGCTTCTTCTGTCTTATCATTCTTGGCACTTAATGCTCTTTGGAGGTTCAAAGCATTTTCCCTTTTTTCTCTCTAATGTTAGAAATATTTAAGACAGAAATGGAGGGGGAAAGCTTTATTTACATTTTGGATGACTTGCAATAGATCAAATACTTGACTCCAAATTGTTTGGCAATAGCAGCAGGAAAAAATTTCCACTCCTAAATTCATCTTTTATAATCTGTTCTGCAAATGTAGTTTTTCATTAGTTAATTTGGCTCTATTTAATAGACTCCGCAGTCCTAAAAAAAGAAAAAGTAACTATAAAATCTGTCCATACTTGCTGCACGATAGATAAACCACTAATGTTCCTGTTACTTAGGACTATTTCAGTAAGTGGCAACACCAGGTTGAGCTTGGCTGGTTCAGAAGGCCTTGGCCTATTTAATAATTGAGTGGGATATTATCAGGAAATCCCAGAATGGCAGGTTCAAATGACAGGTCAAAAAAACATCCCAGAAGAAAACAACCCACTTCTCTATTGTTGCCAAGAAAACATGTCATAAAATCACCAGATACTCAATGTGGAGACTCTAAATATCCCTTAAGTAGAAATGCAACTACATATTTGCAGCAGTTACAATGTGCTCCCCAAATATTTTCCTTCATTATCCAAAACTGCTTATCAGAAAGTCCTTTTTACCAATATAGATAAAACATTTTTAAGTCAATTTAATTACAGTATGTCCCACTTGTGATTGGGTAATAGATTTATGAGTTGTCACCTAAAGAAAAACCACTTTTACCCAATTTGGGGTAATTTACTAAGGTTTGGGAAGCATAGTTAAAATTTCCAAACCTTATCTTGAACTTGACCCCAAATCATCCAGTTTTTGTATATTAATGGGAACTTAGGAACTTGAGTTTCTCTATTCCTATCGTATGCTGAGCACTCTACATCAGTGAAATACCACATCTGAATGCAAAGGTTATGTGCAAACTGTTTAAAGTATGCAGATAAAGATTCTATTATTGCACATCTTGTTATAAAAATATATATGTTTTGAATTTTGTTAAAATGCTGTTATCAGTAGTGAATATTCCAAAAATTATGAAAGACATTCTTACTCTCTTACAGATATTCTCCCACCCACAATTTGCCTTTTTTAAAAAAACAAACATGCTCTGCATTTAGTACAGTCTTTGTATTAATTATATTACACAAGATCAAATTTCAGAATTAAAAAAATCAAGACTATACTAGCATTCTATCATGCAATTAGATTAGATAGCCCACAATTGGTCTCATTTTCCCATATAAAACAAGCACAAGTGCGTGTTTTTTAACATGCATGGCTTTATCCAAGTTTTTTTTCATGAGATACAATTCCAGTAAGTTCATAACATTTCTTGTATTCCCCCCTCCCCTCTCTTTCTCTCTCTCTCTCTCTCACACACACACACACACACAAAAATGCAGCCCTATAATAACTGGCATGTCAGGCTTCTCATTTGAGATATGGCAAAATGGTAAGTTCAGTTTAAAACTAATTAGCAATTTCATGTATGTTGTAATTTCATATGTTTAAAAAAAACAGGTATTTCACAGCTACTTAAATCCTCTCCCTCTAAAAACGACCTTGACTGAACCAAGAGAATATAGTTTACATAAATACTGGAGTCCAGCTAAAGAAAACTTTGTTTCTCCAACCTCACAGTGATTAATCATGGCTTACTCTATCCAAATCAACCATAGTTAATAGCATGACTGAAAGGTGACTGAAAGCATGACTCAATTTGTCGCACTAACACAGCCATGAAAAACTACGTAAGGGAAAATGTAGCTCTTGCGAATTATATTTATTAGATACGGTTGGGTTTTAAATAGCTAAAAGTCGTCTTGAGGAAAGCCTACAAAAAATCGTCACCTGTTATCTGAAAAACCCTCATTTTCATTGCAAAGAGAGCCGCGTATGTATCCCCCAATCCAGCCATTCCTTTATTCTTTCATTGATTTCGTAAGTCGTCCTTCGCATTGCCTTTCTAAAGCAGCGGATGGGGATGACGCCGAAAGTAAACTCAAATTTTGTCGTGAAGCAACTGAGGAAGCGAACGGCACGTGTGTCCAATACCCATCTCTGGCTTCGCTGTGGGAAACAAAGGAAAGAGGGGGGTAGCCTCTTTTGGGCGATGCGTGTAGTCTATGCCGGGGAGGAAGCGTGTGTGATCATCCAGAAGCATTTGATTGTCGCCGTAAAAGACGAATTGTAGGGAGGACTAATATTCCTGTTTCTTCGATTCTTCCAATGTTGGCGCTGTCAAGTAAGGTAGAAGCCTTCCTTCTCCGACTACATTTCCCATAAAACATTGCTCGCACGTTGTACGGTGGCTCTTTAGCCATACAAACCACTTTGACTGATTCCTCTCCCTGGGTAAGAATTAATCAGCTGATTGCTGAGAGCTCTTCAAAGAAACTATTGCTATTGTCAACAGAGAACTGTCAACGCGCTTACATCCCATAGGGCTTTTTTTTATCGCTGGCTCTTATCGAAATCCTTTTAAATTCTTTAGTACATACTTACACGGCTCATACAAAACTACTTTCCTGAGATCTTGGCTCGTAATAAACACCAAGGAAGCAAAACCCCACTTTATAATTTCAATAAATTAAACATTATTTCTTAACTTTCGGGAAACATATTTTAAAATTTTGTGTAACATTTTTATACCTTTTATACCTTATGTGAATCCTGTAAGCAACCCTCGATCTTACCGATTGATTTTGTACATTCCTTTGCCGTTTACAATTCTGGAATATGGGGAAATTTGAAATTTAATGTAGTGGCGTAATCTTTTCCCCCATTATGTTCTTCGCAATTTTTCGGTATAATGAGTCAAGGGAAAAGGCAACGTTAAAAGAAAAGTTTTACATGAGTGCGTATTTCCCCCCCCCCCGTTTTTTTTTTTTTTTTTTTTGGTCAACTGTCCTAATTAAAAGCAGACTGGATTAAAAATATTTTTAAATAATGTGCAAGCTACTGAGATAATGATAAAAGGTAGAAATTAATGAGCCTAGAGCCTAATCATTTGACAAAACAATAAGATTAGCAATCCCAATCTTGTTCCACAATGTTGAAGTCAATGAAATTAAATCGAGATAGACGGGCCGGGGGCTGGGGCCAAGACCCTTCCCCACCCTTCTATAGCCATCAACTTACTTGGAAGTCATCGAGCAATCTCGGGAGTTAGAGGTAGTAGAACAAGCTACCTTGTGGTTTAACTCTATTCTGTCTTTTATCTCTCCCCCCCCCGTCCTCCCCCACGCCATCGGGGTCTTTACTTACTTTCTCCAAATCGAGGAACGCCTGCTTGCCCCTTTCCTTTTTGGAAGTCTTAAGGAAGCTAGCTACCCAAGAGAAAAAACGCAGGTATTGCAAAGGTGCTGACGTTTTATTATTCGCATTCTACTGCTGCCATATAACTGCATCTCATGGTTTTGTACTTAACAAAAACAAAACAGACATAGTGCTAACTCAATTTTTGGAACTGAGAAGCGACGGGGTATTTTGGAAACGGGAAGAGGTGCGAATGTACCTGGACGTGTTTTTTTTGGGTGGTGTTCTCCGTGTGGCTAGGATGCCAGTTCGATCTTATAATTCCCTCTTTTTAAAAAAGTATTCAGAGGTGTGCTTTTTTAAAACTTTTCCTCCCTAGTTTTTCCGATACCACAAGGCGATACTTAGCAGCTCCGAGTCTTTCAGGTTGCAGCCCCGACGCTTTTCATTAATTTTTTTTATTAACAACAACAATAACAGCAACACTCCTAAGAGGGGAGAAGGGGGGAGAAACAACCTCAGTTCTTCCAGCAAGATGGCGATTGCACATACATGTAGTCTTCCAACAGTTAAGCCCTCCGCCAAGGCTGGCAAATTAGGGTTAATTCATTTAGGAAACGGCTTTTCAAACCCCTGTCGCCTCTTAACCCCCTTCCCTTCTCGGGAACTTATGTTGAGAAAGTGTTTAAGTAAGAGGGGAGGCTCCACCTTGAAAAGCCCAAACAAAACAGCTGATATAAATCTCCACTGTCTTTTAGTGGGGGACAAAACAAATCGGGGGGCCGGGGGCACGAAGGCAAGTTGAGCTAGGGAGTGATTAGAGGTGTCTGAGATAAGTCGACAGTGGGGTAGTTAAGTAATGGGGGTGTTGTGTCCCTCTCCCGTTTCCCTCTTATGTAGACATACTTATTTTGATCCCATTGCAGCCAATGAAGTACGTTTGGGGGTAATGGGGGGCGAGTAAAAAAAGACCCCATTCTTCCCCTCTTCGTCCGAAGTCAAAGGGAAGATCCAGATGCATCCCCAAGTTAGGTGCCCCCCAACTCCAAGCAGGGGGCTGCCAGATGGTCCTTGGGGGAGGGGATGGCTGCAAACTTCCCATCTAACAAAAAGGAAAGTTTTCTCAGCGCTAGGGCTTGGGGAGGGGGCGGCTGGAGGATGGGACCCACAGCATGGGGGGCGAGGGTCCCCCCAGAGACACCCCCAACCCTGGGGGAGCCGCTCCCCCCACCCTCCCTGGCCAGGTCTTAGCTGAGTCTCGGCTGGCTCGGGGCTCCCTGTGTTAGTTGGGGTCTGCTCCAGGGCTCCCCGCGCGGCTCTTGGGGCTCTTGAAGATCCGGAACGGGGGTTTCTCATTGGCCCAGGGGTGCCTCTTGCTTGTCGCTTTCCCTCTTGGCTGGGTTCCCCTCGGCTGCTTCGCTAGGGGGGAGCAAAGGGGAAATGTCGAGGCGCCCCACTCGCACCCAGCGCCGTTTGGGGCGCCCTGAAGCGGCGGAGGACGGCTGCAGAGGGAGCCGGCCGCGGGGACCAAGAGCTCAAGGACCAGAGCAGCCGGCGGCAGTGGTGCGGAACCCAAGAGCCACGGGGAGAAGCGGGAAAAAGCCGCTTTAGGCGGCGGAAGAAACACAGATGTCGGCGGCGCGGCGCCATTCGGGGCCTGAACAGGCAGCCAGCAACCCTGTCCTCACCGCGGTCCGCACTTGAGCGCTAAATACCCGGATGCGCCGGCTGCTGCCTAGAGAACCAGACACAGAGCAAGAAGCGGAGGCAGGGCGCAGCAGAAGCTGTCAGAAGAGGTGGGGAATTGAGTCCCAGAGAGAGAAAGAGACAGAGAAAAGAAGACAAGCAGGAGCTGGGCTTGGGCACAAAGCAGTCCCCAAGCCTGCGTGCAGACACCTGCTTCCTGAAAAGACTGTTGAAGGCCTTAGCCAGAGCTGTTTCTCAGGAGGGGTCATTCCCTAAGAAGACTGTCCTGACCGCACCCTGGCAGCAACTGCCTGAAAAGACTGTAAGGAGGTGACATCCTCCCTGGGCATTAAAAAAGAACTCTGTCAGAGAAACTGTTGGCGAAGTTTCAGTACATCTCAGCAGGATCTTCTGTACCACGCAGGCTGCTGAGAAGGAGTCCCACGTGTCTAAAGAAAGTTTAGGACCAGACACCAGACCTGTCTTTCTGAAAGGAAACTGCACAGCAGGATGACTGAAAACTCTACCACAGCACCTGCTGCCAAACCCAAGCGGGCCAAGGCAGCCAAGAAGTCCACAGACCATCCTAAGTACTCTGACATGATTGTGGCCGCTATCCAGGCAGAAAAGAGCCGGGCTGGTTCTTCACGCCAATCTATCCAGAAATACATCAAGAGCCACTACAAGGTCGGGGAGAATGCAGATTCCCAAATCAAGCTGTCCATCAAGAGGTTGGTCACAACAGGTGTTTTGAAGCAGACCAAGGGTGTTGGGGCTTCAGGTTCCTTCCGCCTGGCCAAGAGTGATGAACCCAAGAAGGCTCCAGTCAAGAAGGCCAAAAAGGAAGTCAAGAAAGCTACAACTCCCAAGAAAGCCACTAAGCCCAAGAAAGCTGCTGCCAAGTCCCCAGCTAAAAAGTCTAAGCCTGCAGCAAAGAAAGCCAAAAGGAAGCCAGCACCTGCTCCAAAGAAAGCCAAGAAGCCAAAGACTGTCAAGGCCAAGCCGGTGAAGGCCTCCAAGCCTAAAAAAGCAAAAGCTTCCAAACCCAAAGCAAAGTCCAGTGCAAAGAAGTCGACCAAGAAAAAGTGAGGAGCAAGTTTGGGACTTCTTTCTTGGAACTTCTTGATCTCTCCTCTGTAAATAGATTTCTTCTTTATTCTCTACTCATTTCTATTGCAGCTTTATAAAGACTGAACAATTCTTGCCCTATACTTTAAAAAAACCATTCATATGGAAGCTACATTTGGGGTTTTGTTTTGTTTTTCTATTGTACTTTGAAAGAGATTTTTATGTCATTATTTTATGTCCCTTCTCTATTAAGGTATGCAATACATGTGTCTAAGCATGAGGGAAGATTAATGAGGGACATTTTTTAGTGTTCTTATTTTAGGAGGAAGATTTGAGAAATATTTGATGAAGGGGAGGTGCTATGGGCCTTCTTTAATTGGATCTCCTCAACTGAATATACCCTCAACTGATCATTGTAACTGGCTTTTAAGAAAAAACAACTTTTATCATGGGATGCATAAGCTTCCAATTTAGCTGATATGGTGGATGATCGTTTCTAGACCTAGTGAAGATTGGGTTGGTTGAGGTTAATAAGCTTTCCACTGACTTCATTCTTTCAGAGGGGGACTGCTATTTACAGGGAAGATTGAAATGGGGTCAGTGAAAAATACTGCAAATATTTTAATTTCTCCCTATTAATATTTGTACATGTTGGCCACATTGAATTAAAGTAAAGATGTTAATTCTATTCCTGAAAAGAGAATAGAAATAATCAGGAGGGGGTGTGCGCACAGTCTCTGACCACTGTCTGGTTCTGGCAATTTCAAGAGAAAGTGTTACAAAAGCTATCTATTACTTGCTATTGAAATCTGGATGCTTCCCAGTTCTGCAGTGTCTGCCATCTAAAATTACAACTTTTACATGAGTATAATCTACAAGATTCCTTCAAATCTTCACTTTTTAATTATGGGTCTTTTGGGGTTAAGGGAGGAAGAACAAATGTAGGGGATAATAGATAACAAACGTAGCCAATATTGAAGCTGTATACAATTATTGCTAAAATTTGGAATGTACTTCCCCAAGAGGGGAATGGAAAACATAATTTTAAGTGCTCCAAATTTTTTAAAAAATCAAGTATGCTTATGTTTAAACATAAGAAAATTCTTATAGGATTGATATTTGATTGTTTATTTTACTTTGTATGTGTAATTTTGTGCAAGGAAGATTTAGCTGTCTTTGTAATTTTAGGGTTTAAAATAAAATGTAAAACAAACTAACATTTTAGTTACTTATTTACATTATTTTGATATACTATTATGTAAAAATCATTTTTTTATAAAATTTCAGATTGACTGAAATTTTAGACAGATCAAGAACATTATTCTTGATCAAATAACTTGACAAAGGACTCAGTTCTTTGGTAATGAAAACAAAGCAGTCAGGGGGAAAATGTGCCCAAACCTAGCTTTCTCAATTTTGGTGCTCTCCAGATATTTCTTTCCCACTCCTGCATCGAACATATCTGGAAAGCATGAGTTTAGGAAAGCTTTATTATAGAGAGATAGCATTGGTGACGAAGGAACTGGCTATTTGACAGGTTGAAAAGGAGAAGTTTTCATCACAGAAGAATCAATATAACTTGGCCACTAGATGTCAGCCCAACAAGACATAATCTCATTTTACTATGAAAATGTATTTTACAGTAAAATATGCATCACATTATCAAGATGCATAAGTGGGTTTTGGCTTGCAGTTTGGGCACTCTAAAAGGTTTGCCATCACTGGTCTAAACCCTGTGAACTATAGACGAAGTTGCATTTACATTGCAAATATGTGTGTCACAATTGTCTGCTACAATGTTGACTACTCTTGTTACATACTATCATAGAATGCAAACACATTTGATATTAGAATCATCAGATGGTCCCACAGTGCCTGGTTTGGAATTTGTAATAGAGATAAGAACAATTTGGAACTTGTAGAATGCAGAAAGTACTTTCACAGAACAAATACATCTGTTCCTCTAAGAATATCCATGCAGATGTGGCTTTATAAAGTTAAACAATTTGACATTTGTATAACATCTTCCATTTGTATAACATCAAAATTCCAAATGGAAAATTTCTGTGCAGGGATATTCACTTTGTGGCTAAATCTTCATAATGGCTCCTGCATAGAGATTGAGATAAAATAAAGGCAAATAAAGAAGGGAAACTGGAAGGAGGCATGCATCTATAGCACTTTCCATATAGTGCTACACACATAGCTGAAAATATGTCATTTGTCTTGTGATGCAGTTAGGAAATGCATCCACAATCATTGTTTTAAGCCAGCACGTTTGGCAGTTGGCTATCTGCACTCACTGTAAATGGGTATCTCTGAAGTCAGCCAAAGTCTCCAGGCTGAACAAGTCTGTTACCTAAACACAAGCAAAATAATTTTGAAAATAGGTGTTGTGTTCCAATAATCTCTAGCTTTGAATGAAGCAGGCATGCAAATAAACCCTTGGTATTTCCAGACTCAAAAAAACATGAAAAAATATGAAAAATAGAATAGGAATAACTGACACTCTTAGCTGAAATATAAGCAGAATAAAAACCTGAGGAGATCTGGGTGAATTTCCATCTTTGAAGATCAGAGGAAGAAATAATATAAATGAAATAAAGTCCTGTGTGGGTGAGCTGTCCCTGTCTGAGATAAACCTTTTGAATTTGGAAACAAAATTTTCCTAGCATGAAATCAGAGTTAGATAGACCTATTTGGAAATGTCATTCTACAAGCCAAGAAGAGAAATCATTCTGCAGGAGATGGTCCCCTCCAATTTCCACCCACCTTATCTTACTCAACAAAACATCACATTAAGATCCCTGAGTGTGGATCAGTCAATTCCAGAGAGGTTTTTGATCCCATGTGGGTAAGTGTTAAAGGAAAAGAACTGGCAATTTGAACTGATCCTATGTCCTGACTTCTATTAATAATTTATATATGAAGAATTGATTGTAGCTCTCAAACTGACTTCCAGGCAGTCCCACAGGGAAAATGTGAGAGTAATCTGACCATGAAACCTAGCAAAACATCTCCAAAGTTTCTACTTTGGAAAGTTTGCAGTTGGCAGTGTAACTTTATCTGATACAGGCATTTGCCTGTCTGGAGAAGTACTGAGGCTCGGAGAAAACCTAAAATCCCAGTGCTTCTGAACAGAGTAAAAAAGCTGTAGCATAACAGCCATGAGAAATTTTAATACATACTATATTGTATACCATTTGATTTCCTTTCAGAAATGAAGGTTGAGCACAGAAAACAGGCAACCGGGTATATTTATTATGCCATGTTCCATTTCCAGAAACATCTAGTAGCTTCAAGAGCCATTGCTTGTGTTCACTTAACAAGCCACATACAAGTAATCACATGTTGCTCTGTTGTGTTAACTCAGCAAAAATGAGCTTCTCTTTTTCACAGATTTCAATTGCATTAACTTGGGTGGGGGAGAGAAGGAAATATCATGTATTTCACAACAATTCTTATTAATCCATATTAACATTTTTAAAAGTTTCCATTGTTTTTCTAGTCAGACATTCCCTTAAACCAGTATTTCTTAAAATGTGGCCCTAGGACCCTTGGGGGTCCCCAAGACCCACTCAGAGGTCTGTAAAATCAAAATTATTTACCAGCCTATGTTGAACAATAATACAATATTAAAATCCCATCAAATAATAAGTAATAATGGCAGAAAATGCATCCATTTTAGTTTTTAATACAATAAATATAAATAAATATAACTAATCAAACAAAACCTCTTTTGGGGTCTCTATAATTTTTAAAAGTGAGAAGGCATCCTAAGAAAAAGAAAGCTCCTAAACAAATGCAAAATTGCTGACAAACCTTATCAGTTAATTTTCAGCAAGTTAATTTTAAACTAACTTAAGCCAGCTTTCAGGTTTCTTTATATTCTGTCCTGTTAGACCTGCATTATTTGTTCCAATAACCCATCTGGCTATTTTTCATCCCGCTCCTTACTAATTTCAGTTCAATTTCAGCTCCGTTTAAGTGTCAGAATATCATTTTTTCCCCCCTAACGTTTCTCTCTCTTTAAATAAATCCTGCTGCTTATTGGTGCGGCTGGAGGGAGAAGCCTTTTCTGTTCTCCGATTGGCTGCTCAGTCCACACCTCTTTTTACTTGATGCCTAGTGTGAGTAGTCTCAGATTTTATCTTCTCCCTTTGTCGATGTGGTGCTTTCCTTCGGAGTCATGTGGTCTAGCCAGTTCTTACGGTCCCCGTTTGTTCTAGGGCAATGCAGCCCTTCGCGGGCGCAGTCTGCTTTGGCCCAGCTCAAGCGCCTGCTAGAGGGTGAGCTGGAAGGTATCCGAGGGGCTGGGACCTGGAAGAACGAGAGGATAATAACATCAAAGCAAGGCCCGCATATTAATGTGGAAGGCAGCCGAGGAGGTAAGCCGTTGGGAAACAGAAACGAAAGAGAAACGAAGCTTTGGAGAGGGGGATAGAGAAACTTATTTGGCAATAGTTTCGGGAAATCATGTTCCCTTTTCTTATAGAACTGGCACATTTGGTAAGCAGAAGGCAGGCTATCGTGGTGCTGCTAACCCTATAAGAAAAGGAAAAAATCCCAGGTCAAGTATAAGGGTGAGGATTTAGGTAACTTTTAGAGTGGTCTGGTGGTGAAGATGCTCATTTCCCATTCAGAAGGTTGACAGTTCAATCCTGAGTTGAGAGAGAGTTCAATCTTGAGTAGTGGCGGCCGCACTCTGCGAAGGAGTCAGAAAGTGCCCCTCACTTCTATAAAGGGAGTTTATTTAGGTTACCTTTCTCTTGTATGGGACAACTCCTATTGACTTTGTCTTTTTCTTGGGAACTATGCATCTGTGATCTTTCTAACACACAAAGGTTCAAACCAATCTTTCTTATATGTCCCTTGGGGAATCCAATAGTCTTGAAAAATAGTATTTTGTTGAATAAAATTTTATCTTAAATTCAAGTAATATTGATCTGACTTTTTTTTTAAACTCTAGCCCATTGATTTTTTAAAACAAAATCTACTAGCTTCTTATGGGAAGCCATCTGCAAATTACCCATAGTTTTCAGTGCCATTTTTTCAACTGTAAATAAAAATTAGCTCTAGGAATAAAGCTTTTTCTAATGATATGTAAGTTAAAAATCTTCAGAGGCAGCTAATCCAAACTATCAAGTGAGAATATATTTTCATCAAATGTATTATGAGAAATTTCATATAGTCACAAAAACACAAAAGCTGTGCTAAAATATTAATGCTTCCCCCCAGGAATTCCAGAAAAAATTGCTTGTACCAAATTTTAAGAATTAGATTGCCGCATAGGCATAATTTTTAAAAATATGTTCCGCCTGTTTATTTCAAACCACATTTATCATTTTAGTCTCTACTCCTTCCATTTAGAGACAGTATTTTTAACTCTTTAGTATTTCTTTTTGTTTGTTCATCTAAATAATTTGACCTGCACTGTGTCATTTGAGAATATGTTTAAAAAGGAGTGGTACTTGGAATTTTGTTGAACTAGATTTCTGAGTGAGAATTAACCTGGTGCATAAATGTTCATACATCTTCATGGCCAATTCCTTCCTCACCACACTCATATGAAAATTATTGTGATAGTTAAGAAAGTTGGAATAGGTGGGAAAAGTGAAGACAGGGTGGACTTTTAAGGATTGCAATCAACTTTTTTGAATGAGGCCATATTTGTACAAGAGTGGGTTTGGGATAGATTTGAGGATTCATGTTTTTTAATACTGATATCTTTTGTTAGGACTTTCTACTTTAGTTTTCATCTATTTCCCAGATTTATTGACAGCACAGGCTCTTGAGGTTTCTTTCAGCCCATCAATGCCAAAGGTGGTTCAAAGCCAACAAGAAAGGGATTCAAATATGCATATTTGGGACCTCAATTTACCCACCTCTAGAATAGATTAATATTATAATTTAGCTTTGAACTTGTTAATCCCATGATTAATCTTTGCATTTATATCCATAACTCTGACTCTGTGCATTACAATCCAAACAAAGGTTCATTCTCCCATATCTGCTGGTGTAAAGAAAGGCCTTTTTAGTAACCCAGTGGGCCTGGACTACTTATACTGTATGTGCAGGTATATTTAAAAAAAAATAGTATCAAAACCTGCAATTGAGGCTCAACCTTGAGAAAGACCTATAGGATGTTATTCTTAAGGCTCTATCTTCAGATGTTCAAATTTTGGACAAAAAGAATAAACTAGGTTAAGTAGATGAGACCACTTCATGACATAAAACAAAGTCACATCTAAAAATTGAAATATGGAATATATTTCTCTATATAATATATAGAAATATAGAATTATTTAAGAAGATGCACAAGGCTCGACTATTCGAGTTCAATTTCTCTTCTTAATACATGTCGTTTTTTGCAGATATCCTGAATTTCTGTGCCAATAATTACCTTGGACTTTCTAGTCACCCAGAAGTCATCCGTGCTGGACATGATGCTCTGGAAAAGTACGGAGCTGGCCTCAGTTCTGTCCGCTTCATCTGTGGAACACAAGTAGGAAGGCATAGGAATGTGGATCTGTGTAAATGCTATCATTTTATAATTCAATGAATAAACACCTTATAGCACTATATTTGCAGAGCAAGCATTTGAAAATTTAATTTTGCTTAACAGTTGCTCTGGGGACAAGTTAAAGATTTTCATAAGCAAGACAGAGTTCTGTGTATTATTTCTTAGAACTGTTTAGCAGTTCAATTTGGAGGCAATAAAAGTGCTTTGGAAAATATGGGGTGCAATTAGATACACAAGGAATTTGTCTCTGGTGCAAAAACTTTCAGTGTACATGCAAAGCAACAGAATAATAATCAAAATAATACCAATAAGGAGCAAAGAAGATAATAAGGATAAATAACAATGCTACAGCCATACTACATGGGTAAATACACATAGACATTAAATAGTACTGTAAGAATTAGTGTTTAGCAGAGTGATGGCATGAGGGAAAAAACTGTCCCTGTGTCTAGTTGTTTTGACCTACAATGCCCTATAGCACTGTCCTGAGGGAAGGAATTGAAACAGTGTATAGCATTTAATACTTAGATTTATATACCTCTTCACAGTGCTTTACAGCCCTCTCTAAGTGGTTTACAGAGTCAACATATTGCCCCCACAATTTTATGTCCAGGATGTATGGGGTCTGCGTACTGTATATCTTCTCAGCCGAGCAATATATAGATCTATGGAAGGTTGGCTGGTTGCAATTCTATAGTTGAAATTTCAAATCTCCAGGACCTCTCCCCAGCTTACAGCACAATCCCAGGAAAAGACTTTTGGCTGAAGAAATTGCAGGCAGATGCACGCCCCTGCAGGCTGAGTGACTTTTTTGCCTTTAAATCCAAAGGAGTGCACAGCCCTCAGCTTTATATTATGGCATCTATAATTCTATATCAAAAGTACTGAACTTGGGTACAGGAAGAAAGATAAAAACATAAAAAATATCATTACTAACACATTTCTGGTGCTAGCTTTAGGAGCCTAAAGTTTATATAGATTTGAGTTTCTCGGGATTCTATTATACACCTGTTTTCCAATTCGAATGTTGTCTTTTCTCATATAGTAGGTCCTCCTAAAGCTACTTTGGTTTGTCTTGGTGGGATAATAGTTAATGCACTTGCACTTATTTGGATATTTCTGAAAATATAACAGAATTTAATATCAGCCTTCCATTCGGATTTGACTGTGTAGATACTGTATGTTTGGTGTTGTGTCAGAAGTTTATTCTGTGTGGAGAACAATGAGTTACTCCTGAACATACTGAAATTAATTGAGCATAATGTTGGAGGTACAGATCTATTAGATAATAAATAACATCTTTTCTCAAGCTACTATTCTCAGATGTGTTGGATTGTTTATGACCCAGTGCTGCTTATGACTCTTATCAACTGAAGCAAATCATGATTTATCAATGTGTGCATACACTGATTATATCACCAAAAATATGGGTGTAGATTTTTCAACCTGCATGAGTAATAGTGATAGTTGTGGCCATTCATTTTGGGATTTTTTTGTCTATTTGCTAACTTTTTAGAATATACATAAGGATCTGGAGGAGAAGATTGCTCGTTTCCATCAAAGAGAAGATGCCATTCTCTACATCAGCTGCTTTGATGCCAATGCTGGGATCTTTGAGGTTATTATCTTTGTGTAAATAGGAGACTGATGCACTGAGGGGTGGATTACCCATCACAATGGCAAAGCAACTGTCTGTGCAGTAATTTCTGAATGATTTGCCATAGTAGTTTTATTACAATAAATAACAAAATTGTTCTGAATCATCATGATATTATTATGGCCCAGTGATTAGATTCATCATATGGTTTATGATATGATATAACAGAATAACAGAGTTGGAAGGGACCTTGGAGGTCTTCTAGCCTAACCCCCTGCTCAAGCAGGACATCCTATATATACCATTTTAGACAAATGATTATGCAGTCCCTTCTTAAAAGCCTCCAGTGCTGGAGAACTCACAGCTTCTGCAGGCAAGCTGATCATATGATTTGATCTGGTTAAGTCTATTGTGTAAACCCAGCCAAATATAGTTTATTTAATCATGATTAACTATGGCTTAATGTGGCATAAGTATGTAGTATACAGTATTCCAGAAACTTGTATATGGAAACAGACATAGAAGTATAGAGCAAAAAATGTAAACAGCTGTCCAAGGAAAACAAATGTTCAAGTAAAAAGACTATTATTACATGTATTCAAAATAAACATACCAGCATTCCAAACAGCAAAAATAAATACCTTAGCAATATTAAAATGTTTATTCCCATTTATGATGAGATTATTTTTTTATAACTATTTCTTTTCTGATATTTACAGGCACTTCTGACACCTGAAGATGCAATACTGTCAGATGAACTGAACCATGCTTCCATAATTGATGGAATCCGTCTTTGTAAAGCCAATAAGTATCGTTACAAACATATGGATATGCAAGATCTGGAAGTCAAATTGCAGGATGCACAGGTTAGTAGTTGGACTATTCCTTTGCAGCTTGGTGGCCTGAAGTGGGGAGAGGGGAACCGGGCCACGCAAGCGATGGGCCAGTACACATGTGTGCATGCAGCTCAACTTGCACGAGCAACAGGCCAGCACATGCGCACACAGATCAAGTGCAAGTTGAGCTACATGTGTGTATGCACACATGCTGGCCTGCCACTCACCGCAAGACAACCTCTGCACACTGGCCCACCACTCACATGGCCCAGTTGCAGCTAGGTCATGGCCCAATAATGACCTACAACCTGGAGGTGGGAACCTTTGTTCTAGATTGTTCAGTAGAACAGATCTCCCAAAAACCAAAGCAAAAGAAAATTCTCAGATTCTTTAACTAGACAGAATCTCTTGCTTATACTTTGTTACCCACTGTTCTGCACAGAAATATCGTCTACGGATGGTGGCCACGGATGGTGCTTTTTCCATGGATGGGGATATTGCCCCCTTAAAGGAAATATGTAGCCTCGCTCAGAAATACAAAGCCTTTGTTTTTATCGATGAATGTCATGCCACTGGATTTCTTGGGCCCAATGGCAGGTAAGAAACTTACTTTTTTCTGATGGAAAGGATTTTAGAAAAGCAGCTATAGTGACTATGTTGAGAATAGCAAATTAAATTTTGCCTCTGTGTTGCTTTTTGTATACACATCCTGCATTCTGACTTGTCACATCAAATTATCCATGATTTCTTAAACCATGATGTCCAAAGCACTGCAAAGCATTATTGATATGATTTCTGGTCCACAATGATTGGATTCACACAACAAGTCAAGATCAAATAAAACACAGTATGATTTAGCATAGTATAGATAGTTCTTGCTTAATGACTGTCTTGTTTAGCAACCATTTGAATGTCCTATGGTACTGAAAATAGATTTATGACCAATCATCAAAGTTACATTGGTTGTTGCTTCCGTGCAGCAATGGGTTTGCAATTCAAGTGCTTGGCAACAAGTGTAATTTACAACAGTTGTGGTATATCACAGTCATACGATCATCATGTGCATCCTTCCCAGCCAGCTTCTAACAAGCAAAGTCAATGGAGAAGCTGGCAAGAGGTTGCAAGTTGTGGCTTAACAGCTGCAGGTGATTCACTTAACAATTGCAGTCGCTTGATATATGCTGGATTTGGTAATGTGCTATGTTGCTTAGCAATGGAGTTGCCGGTCCGAATTGCGGTGGTTAAGTGAGGATTCTCTGTATATTATCTCTCTCAGGAGTATATAATAAGATCTTAATAACAAGAATCATGGACTAGAATGACAGTTACGTCATCATAAAAAATTTGATGGAATGGGGATCTGCTTAGAGCAGTGGTTCTCAACCTTTCTAATGACGCGACCCCATAATACAGTTTCCCATGTTGTGGTGACCCCAACCACTTATACATCACCGGGTGCCAGGGGCGTGGCCAAAGAAAAGGGGGAAAAAATGGCGGACAGCCTTGTTTGGCGACCCCCGTGAAATGGTCGTTTGACCCCAAATGGGGTCCCGACCCACAGGTTGAGAACCACTGGCTTAGAGGATGATGATAATGTGTTTGCCATTCTGCTTGTAGGATGACAACAAATACAATACATTCTGTATGGTAGTTCCATTTGTGTGAAATTCTGTGTTTAAAGGGAAGTATTAGCCTTTTATTTGTGCTTGCATTATCCCTTGTACATAGATCAATTTTTTTCTGTGTTTCTGGGAATTCTTTTGAGAATTGATCGTGAGTGGTAGATAAGTATTCCTAAAACTAGATTAATCTTCTGCAATACAAGTGCTGTTGAGAAATAAGCACATTCAGATTATATACTCACTTTGAGGTGTATAATATTCAGATCCAAAGTGGGCAAAGGTTCTTCAAACCCAGCATGAGTACCTTCTTTCTACTCCTTTAAAGAATAGCTGACAGGTAGAGAGAGAGGGCTCGTATGCTGGATCTGAAGCATGTGTTTTCACTTTGGATCTGAGTATAATATATACTGCTTGCTATCAGATTTTGTTAGTCCCTTTTTTCAAATAGATTCTTTTGAATACATCTCCCAATACTTTCTGATGCATAAGAGCTTTTTTAATAGCAAGAAGAACAACATGTTTGTTTGAAGAGCTCTGTGCAGACAGGACATCAGACTTATTCTGGAGTGATTTCCAGAAGTGCAGAGACATATGGAAGACAATTCTAGATCTGTTGGGGGCAAAGTCTTTTCAAGGGAGACTTAAAAAGCAAGAACATACAAAAATGTGTGCTATAGAATAATCTTCCCTAATTAATGCCCTCCAGATGTATTGAATTGCAATTCTCCATCATCCAAGTCCCGATGCTGAGTTGGACAAGAAGACTGTAACAATGGCTTGCATTCTATTAGAATTTACAGTTTTCCTTTTCAGACTAGATAGTTGCTTATATCCTTACCTTCTGAAAGTGTCAGTGAAAGGGCAAGGCTACATGAAGTAAGTTAGTGAAAGCATGCTGATTTTGGATTGTTGTTACTATGACTTGAATTGCCTAAACTATTAAGGTTCTTTTCTCCCTGCAGGGGCACCGATGAGCTTTTGGGAGTGATGGATCAAGTAACAATAATCAACTCAACACTTGGAAAAGCCCTTGGGGGAGCAGCAGGTGCCAGTTTCAGCTAGTGGTTTTAACACAGAGTTTCTAAATCAGTGGTTCTCAACCTTTCTAATGCCGTGACCCCATAATACAGTTCCCCATGTTGTGGTGACTCCCAAGTGGGTGTGGCCACCAATAAGAGGGAGTAAGACAGCTAGGGAAAAGGGAACAAAATGGTGGACAGCATGGTTTGGCGACTCCCATGAAATGGTCGTTCGACCCCAAATGGGGTCCTGACCCACAGGTTGAGAACCACTGTTCTAAACCCTGGAAGCCTTGAGGAAAGACAGGACAATTTATTTTCTATTTTAGCTTACTATTTTATGCCTTGTTTACATCACAAGCAGTTTTGCAGATCTTCCTGCTCCTTTCATGGAAATAAGTTTGAAGGAGAGCATGGGTTTATGGTCTTGTGCTAAAGACACCATCTTTGTTTATTCCAACTTGGTGCTTTCCAGATGTGTTTGATACCAATTGCCATTATTATTTGTCAGGATGGTAGACTTCATTTTGGGGAAGGCTGTGCAAGACAGAAGTTTGCATAAGAAAAGGCAATTTAAGAGAATAATTGAATTTCAGGTAGCAATTCATGGCTGTCCAGTCATAGTACTGTTTCTGTCCATTTCTTGGTCAGCTATAACTCCTGGGTATGTAATCACACCAAACTAATTGATCCACCAACACCACACAAACCTATTTATGGAAGGAAGAAGCATTTTGGAGGAGTTTTATCTTCCCACATCGATGTTCCTTCACATTTTCTCCATTCTAACTATGGAGGGCTCAAACTCTTTTACTGAACTCTTTTGAAAGGAAATCCTAGCCAAGCCTCTAAACATATATAACACTCTAAAGTCTACCTCTTGCAATATCTGTGACCATTAGATAAATTTGGGTTCGCTGCAGGCCACATTCAGTCATCCAGGCCCATTTTTTAACATTTTTCGAGTTCCTCAACATTGCCCTGATGAAATTTAGCAGCAAACTACCCAATAATATCAACATAATTTTCTTTAGGTTGGGGCTAAATGAGAAATAACAAGTGTATTAAGCCACTGATAGGAACAGCAGCCTTATTGTAACAGAAAGAAAAACCAGAAATTCAGGCTTCACCCCATCCTATGCTGTCTTTAGCTCTCTGCACCTACAACCCCTCGCCAACGAAAAGTATAGTTGCTGACCAAAGGATATTGATTTACCTCTCCTTAAGGAAAACAAAACATTTTGCCTATGTTTGCCATTCATTTATTCTTCCTGCATCTAATGTGGGTTCCTTTCAAAGTGAAGTAAAGAACTTGGTTGCTCTTTTTGCTGAGTACAGGTAGTCCTTGACTTACAACAGTTCATTTAGTTCATTTTTTACATGACCTTTGTAACACCCTGATGCTCATGTGTTCAAAATTCAGATGCTTGGCAACTGAATTCATAGTTATGACCAATCATACCAAGGTCATGTAATCATCTTTTACGACCTTTTAACAAGCAAAATCAGTGGGGAAGCCATTGATTCACTTAACAACCGGGTTACTGACTTAACAACTGTGGCAAGAAAGGTGGTAAAATGAGGCAAAACTCACTTAGCAAATGTCTCACTTAACAACAGAAATTTTGGGCTCAGTTGTAGATGTAAGTCGGGGACTACCTACACTGTACTTACTCTTCTTCACAAGAGTATGAATTATCAAGAGGAGCACAGACCACCAGTTAAGATGGCAATCCATTGGGATCTTCGATCTTCACTGTCTGGACTATAAAAACAGCAAAAAATACAATGTGTTAGGTCCTTGGAAGACTCACTGGGGATTACTGGTTGGTGAATTACAAGCCTTTGTGCCTGTAATAGAAAAAATACTTTTTCTCTTTGTAGGTGGCTATACAACTGGTCCTAAAGCACTGGTGGATCTTCTGCGGCAACGTTCTCGCCCCTACCTCTTTTCCAATAGCTTGCCTCCTGCGGTTGTGGGCTGTGCCTCCAAAGCTTTGGACCTACTCATGGAGAGCAATGCCATTGCGCAGTCCATGGCTGCCAAGACTTCACGGTAAGGGAGAATATATTGTGCCCTTCACTCTAATAATTTATCTAACAATAGATTGCTCTTCAGGGAAAGAGGATTTGGTTTATCTATCAAACTAGCATATGGGTTGCTTAACTGTTTGAATAAACCTATATTTGCACTGCATGCTAAATCATAAACCATGGTTAAACCATAAACATAGAATGCCAAGCCAAAACTAAGCAAGTTGTGTAATGTCTTAGCATGATGCAAGAATTGAGAAACATGCTCTAGAGTTTAACAAATCAGCAGTCCTTACTCTGCAAGGATTCCCGTCAGCAATACGTATTTTAGCAATTGAACCTAGGTGTGTTTTGTGATACAAATGGAAAAAAGAGGCTTACCAGCTTGGGCTGAGAAGTTTATATTTTCTTCCTTATTCATCCAGTTCCAATAAGTATTTTTCAAATGAGAACTGAGAAATGAACCAAACTCTCTCTCCCAGACAAATGTACTCCCACTGAAATACTTATAATTCCATATATAGCTCTGTCTTCTAAAAGATGTATTAAGAATTGCTACATAGTTGAGACTAATCTGATTTCCACAGTTTTTTCTTATAGGAAGGATTGTTTTTTTTCCTGTTGCCTTCTATGTTGATTTGCTTTTTCTATATTCTGATCCCAATCCTTGATGAATGCTCAACATTTCAGGCAAAGGCAATGAAATACCTTGTAACACTGTGCCAACTAGGTGAGCTAATGAAACTGGCTCAGCTTGTACAAAAGGTAGAACCTCTATCAAAATGTAGTAACATGGTTCTCTTGTTTTAGCCAGCCAGCCTCCAAAATGTTCCATTTCATTTTCTGATATTTCCCGAGCATTCTGTGGATACTGCAGAGTTTTATGTAACTGCTTTGGTCAGTTTTATGAGAACCAATTTTTTTTTCTGTTCTTCCTTGGCCTCTTTTGAAAGGTGTCACAATGTGCTGAACCTACAGATCCAATTCTGATAGCACCAAGTGCTGCTTCTCCTGGTCTTCTTCCTAATGATTTGAGATCAGCAATATGGAATTTGGACTAATTGTGCCTTCATTGCAAATGAGCTTTGAATCCTCTTATGGTTAATATGAGATGAGGAAAGCAATTCAGCCAGTCTTCTGTGTGTGAGGATGGGGGAAGAGAGAGTAGGAGCCATCTGACTCTTTAATAGTTGTCTATGTGCATACTTCGCCAAACTATTGTAGTTTCTTTGCAATCAATGGCAGCAAGGAGAAGAAGAGAGCTGCTGGAGTCAATTGTTGCTTAACTAAATAATCAAGTATGCTTAGATCTTATTTATTTTCAGAAGAGGAACTTGTCTCCTTATACCACACATATTCTCAGTGGTTCTCACTTTATGTAATTATTGGCGCCTATCATATGAAGTCCTTTAGGAAGTTACTATTCCTAAGGATTGAATTGCTGAGATGCCAGGCATATGCATTTAGCTTAAAATAGATAAAATGTGATTTTCCTCTGACCTGCAGGTTCCGAAGTAAGATGGCAGCAGCTGGATTTACAATTTCAGGCAATAACCATCCTATTTGCCCTGTGATGTTGGGTGATGCCCGGTTAGCTTCAGTGATGGCTGATGATATACTAAAAAGAGGTAAATGTTCTGTAGTAGTAGTAGGCTCATATAATCTGATATGATTGCTTTGCCCTCAGGAATTGGTTTCAGTGCCAATTAAATCATAGGCTTAAAGTTATCACTCTATATCCAGTATCCTTTAAACATTCTGTCATAGATATCATGGGCAGTAATAATCCATAACTTTTAGAGGGCATTTCTAACAGCCTGCTTAAAATATTAGTACTATGAGAAGAAAGAAATCACAACCTTCTGCATTGAAAGCCATCAGAGTTGGAACTAGTGCTTTCCTGTCCCGCTCTCAATTTATTCTTAACAGAACAGGTAAATGAGGATAACATCTTGGCAATTTTCAATTTCAAATAGTTGAACTACAATCATTTGTTCAGTGATGGTTTGAAGTTATTATGGCACTGAATGAAGGGAATTAGGATCAATCTTCAAAGTCCCAGCCATTACTGCACCCCTCCCTCCCCTCCCCCACAGTCATGTGAATAGAAATTGGGCACTTGGCAACCAGCTCGTACTTATGACCAGTTAGAGCAGGGCTGTCCAACTTTGGTAACTTTTAAGACTTGTGGATGTCAACTCCCACAATTCCCTAGCCAGCATTGCCAAGGTTGGACACCCCTGAATCAGAGCATCCCACAATCACATGATCACTGTTACCAACCTTTTCTGCATGTAAAGTCAATGGGAAGCTGGCAGGTAAGATCACATGTCACTGTGATAAGCTTTTCTTCCCTCATTCACATACACTGTTCCCTTTTTCCCCCTTAGCGTGCTCATACTCACTGACACCCTCCTTCCCTAGGCCTTCCTGTTGCACACAGATATGCACCCACTAACCCCCTTCTCCCCTAGCCATCTTGTGCTTGCACACCAGCACAGCAATGCATCACAGTTTACGACCACATCGCTCAGCAATAGCAATCCTGGTCCCACTGGCCACCATAGCTCAACATCTGCCTGTAGAAGAAACATCTGAACTAAATTGCTGCTTCTGAGAATTCTACTATTTTTATAAATGAAGCAGAGATTCCTTTTTGGAATTCATAGAATTATGGAACTATCCAACTGAAAGATTATCTCAGGGGTTATCTACTTCAGTGAAGTAGATCCAGGAAAACCAAGAAGGGTTCTTCCTTAAAAGCCTTCTCAGATGGAGAACCCACAACCTTCCTAGGTAGACTGTTCCACTCTTGTACAAATCTTACTGTTAGGTAGTTTTGCTTATGTCTAAGTTAAATCTAGGTAGCTGCAGCTTATATTCATTATTTTTTACCTTAGTATCTATGGAGTGGATAATAGTTTGTGACCATCTTCCTTGCTGGAATTGGGTATGTAACGAAGAGAAGGAAAAGGGAGGACATGATAGCAGTGTTCCAATATCTCAGGGGCTGCTACAAAGAGGAGGAAGTCAAGCTATTTTCCAAAGCACCTGAAGGCAGGACAAGAAGCAACGGGTGGAAACTAATCAAGGAGAGAAGCAACCTAGAACTAAGGAGAAATTTCCTGACAGTTAGAACAATTAACCAGTGGAACAACCGGCCTCCAGAAGTGGTGAATGCTCCAACACTGGAAGTTTTTAAGAAGAGACTGGACATCCATCTGTCCAAAATGGTATAGGGTTTCCTCCCTGAGCAGGGGGTTGGATTAGATGACCTCCAAGGTCCCTTCCAACTTTATTATTATTATGAGTCATGGCAAATATCAACTGAACTTTTAGCAATTTCCAACATCTCTTTTGTCTCATAAATGTGTCGTTTTGTGACTTTGAAAGAGATCCTAGAATTATCTCTAAGACATTATATAGTACTTTAGGGCTGCTGATTTGGCAGTTGTTTCCATCTTGGTTGATGAGTCATAAAGAGACAGTGAAAGCAGAATTGTGGATTTGTAGATGATAGTCATGTCTGATTTTGAGTACTCTGAAATGCCCTTTCAATTTAGCTACTTACTTCTGTTCCTTGTCTTCTCTCTTCTTAAAACCATCTACTCTTCCAAGAGCATCTCCTTTTTCTGTTCATTCTTCTGCATTCTTTAGAACTTTTCTCCTTCTAATTAGATTAGGAAAGATTCTGGCCTGAAACCCTGGAGGGTCAGTTGAAGCAGAGGATGCCAAGGATGATTCAACCATGGTCTGCTTTAGAAGCTTCCTAGGACTGGACACACCACACTGTAGCAAATCTGTACACAATGCTTTATTGCAGCACACACCTTCCCAACAACAGGCTATTATTCTGGATCCTAAATTCATAGGGCTGGAAGGGAACTTGGAGGTCTTCTAATCCAATCTCTTGTCCAAGGCACAGCTCTACCCTGTTGCCATGTAAATACATCTTTAATACACAGTCCTTTATGCTCAGTCTTTTAATATTCTATTCAAACAAAAGTCTCAAATTTTATAAAATAGCATGCAACCTTTGCCTTTTTTTCAAAAATTCTTGTACTTGTTAGGATAATGTGCCGTCTCAGTGTGTTTGTTCCTTTTCTAGTTGCTATCAAGCTCCCACAAAGCTCCAGGCTGGACTCCCACCAGGATATGCTGCTAACCATAGCTTGTTGAATGATAGTCCTGTTGCCTACTTGTAATAGCTGTCAATCTCCAGACATTGCTTCCATCCCTCCCATCTGCATGTCCTTGGCTTATTACTTTTTCTCCTCCACATCCACTCTGTGTTAATGTTTGCTTTTGTAAGCTATGAACCGAGGTGGGATGTGGCTGCCTCTGCAAATCAGCCTATACTTGAAAATGCCAGATGTGACTCAATTATTACAGGCAGCTGGAACACCAGCTTGGGTGCTTGTGAGTAGAATTGTGAGTGAATGAATGTATGAGGGAAACGGGAGTGGGAAGCACTTTTACCTAGCTAAAGCTACATATCCCAAGTGCAGAGAGCAATCCCAACTTCACTCCTTCATATCAATCCACAGCAGAACCAAGGTTGGACTAACAGCAGCACCATTTTTGTCACCCAACAGGCATTTATGTCATCGGCTTCAGCTATCCTGTAGTGCCCAAAGGAAAAGCCCGTATCCGAGTTCAGATCTCAGCTGTTCACAGTGAAGAGGATATTGATCGATGTGTGGAGGCCTTTATTGAAGTGGGGCGTAAACATGGAGCCTTGCCTTAAATGGCTGCAGGAAGTGAACTGTGCCTTTCTACAAATGGTGCTATTTTGCTGTCAGATAGCCCTTTAGTTTTGCCAAAGATAAGGATTGTGGAAATTATAGTTCCAAATCCCACAGTTTGCCTGCTCCTTTTATATGGATCACTTTGCAATAGTTCCAATGATGCAATGTTAATTGAAGGTTTATGTTTTTTTAAGAACTACAGTCCAATACTATGCCAGAAGATTAATAATGATTGTCTCTCCCATCGTCAAAGGCAACCAGAACCTATAAAACAAGGGAAATGGTTGCATAAAATACTCCATTCTGATTTGGGTCTTATGATGAGGCCATTGTGGCTCCATTTTACCTCTTTGTTGCAGAACTCAAGTTGGAGGAAGGAGAGGGAAAAATGACTTTTTTTCTTCTCATCCTTGCACAAATTTCTCTTTATGGAAGTAGTTTCTTCAGATTGATCACTAGAGGGCATATTTGTAACTCTGGCCTCAGGGACCCCAAGGCAGCAGAACATACATACATTGCAGTAGTTTATTGCTTTTCATTATGAAATTCCATCATTGTGATATATTCATTACCCTTACAATGTACCAAAATATTAACAAATAATTACTGGTTCTCTGTGTTTTAATAGTCTTCTTTGTATAAAAAAAGAATTAGAAGTGGGAAGAGGGGGTGGGGAATAGGATCTGTTCTAAATGGGGCAAAGGAGTCAGAGTACAAGCATATTTGTAATGGGGTAAAGCCAAATTTGATTTTGCTGCTCGGTCATGTACATGAGATTACTATATCTGGCCTGTAAAAATCTGGACAGCACAAAATGGCAGCAAAGAAATATAGGGCAACAGTCTAGTGATTCTATATTTGTGTAGCCTGCATATGAAAGTTGTACTAGTATAATCCATTGTTAAAATTAAGAAAGCAGTCGGATCTGTAAAATCAGACTAGCATAACTATAAGATATAATGTATATCTTTATAAGATATAAAAATATATCTTAAAGCATTGTCATTTCTCTTTTTTAAAAGAGCAGTATTGACTGCTCATTAAATTAGCATAAACCGAATCTTTTTCTGTCTGAGGTGAAAATAATATCTCTGCACATCTCGCACTACATACAAGGATGGTGGCAATCAGTGAGCTAGTTGTAATGGCTAGAAACATACATTCTGTGCTATCAGTGAATTACATGAGGTACCTTTGCGGAACATATGGAAAAATTGGACATATGCACCTTTCCTATTTCTCTCTAATCTCCTGCAATAATGATTCATCTTACTCAAGACATTTTGCAGCGATACCTCTTGGACTGTGTTGTCCTGAGCAACAGCAAACTGAATAGGAAGAGACAAGTATCAAAGTGTTTTTCCTTAATCCTCTTCATTGCAGCTTTCCAGGTTATAGTGTGCTTGCTGAGTGGGGGAGGACAAGGGTAGAGGAAATGAACACTTTAAAAAGATGACAAAGTAGGATATTCACATACATTTTGCCAACGTCCATAGGATATAATTGCAAAAATAGAATTTGTATGTATTTCTTTGAAGCAGTCTTGACTTCTGGCAACTGACTGACCTACTTCCTGCAGTTTTCCTGATAAAATTTCAGAAATGGTTTGTCATTGCCTGCTTCCTAGGGCAGAGAGAAACTGACTGGCTCATGCTCACTCAGCTGGCTTGTGCCTAAGGCAGAACTAGAATTAATGGTCTCCTGGTTTCTAGCCTGATGCCTTTAATCTCTATATCAAACTTGCTCCTAGAATGGATTATTAACCTATAAGTAGATTTCACGATAAGAAAAATAACTGTAATAATATGATCTGTTGTGCCTGTTTGTCCTGTTATCTCAATTGCTGTAAAACCTCTGATCTTCTATGCTCTCCTCTTACCATCTTATGTTATGATAGCCTTTGACTCAACAAGCCTTTAGGCAATTGGCAATTATAAAACAGGAACATCTCTTGAAAGAGCCACTCAGCTTCAGGAATTAGCAATAGACCTAGCAGGAATTCCCATCTCACCCTAGACACTAATATTCTGGAATTTTTATGTTCTCAAATACTGAGACATTTTTTAGACAAGGAAGGAAGGTCTAAAGCAGCAGTTCTCAACCTGTGGGTCGCGACCCTTTTGGGGGTCGCACGAGCCTTTCACAGGGGTCGCCTAAGACCATCGGAAAACACATATTTCCGATGGTCTTAGGCAGGGCTTGTCAATTGCCTTCTCTCCCTCCCCCCCCCTCCGCTCCACCTCACTTGTTTGTGGAAAATATGCTGCTTGGCGGCAGTCTGCACGAACTCTACCAAATGTGCCCTGCAGGGGGCGTATGAAGAGCGCAGGCGCAGAGCAAGGCCCCGCCCTCCCCAGAGACTCATTGTGCAGCAACCGGATTGACTTCTTCTCATGCACGCAGGTCAGCGAAGGGGAGGCCGCTGCCACACCCAACTCTTGCCCCCGTCAGCTGGCGACCCCAGAACTTGCGCTTGTCAGCCGAGAGGGCTGGCAAGGGCCGCTGGTCTCCTTTGCCACCACCCGTCCTCGACTCCTCCTCTTCCTATACTTTCCCATTTTTCCTCTTTTTTGGGGGGGGTCAAGTTTTTGATACCCCTCCGCCAGCTGGAGCGGGGGTTGGGGGGTCACCACAACATGAGGAACTCTATTAAAGGGTCGTGACATTAGGAAGGTTGAGAACCACTGGTCTAAAGTAAAATTCTCAAAGAATTTGGAGGTATTCTGTCTTATGAGTTCAGAATTGTATTGCAATGTTAGATTTCTAATGCATTTGTAAGAAAAGATTTAGGAGGAAATGCATTTTGGCAGATCTGTTGCCTTATGACGTCAATACTGATTCCTGATAAGGTCCTTATTGTCTAATTTGTCATTAAATCAAGCTGAATAAGGAGTTCTTCTGGCTAGGGCTTTTCCTCAAAGCAGTGTTAATGTGTTTTTTTCTGGCAAGGAGATGGCACAAAAATATGCTGGCATACCTCATGCTGCCCTCACTGCTGAATCAAATTCTGCCTTAGCAGTGAGGACCCTGATATCATGTACTGGCAGAAAAAAACAGCCATCAGTCATTCTTTCAAAGAAATGATACTGTTCATCTTTACAAGGCAAAAGCCAAGGAATTCCCACCCTGCACAGATCAAACACTGCACAACATCTGTTTAAATTTGATACTACATTGTCCTTGTTTTGAGTCCTGATGTCATGTACATTGAGTAATATCCTAGGTCAAAACCACAGAACAGAACAGAACTTTTTTTTTTTTTTACTTTTTAATGGAGCCCACAATGGAAAATGTCAAGGTTTGGGTCCATGTATATTATATATGAGGGTTACTACATTATGTATAACCAAGACTACAATCCTCTATAGTAATGTAGTGATAATATGATGAGATTAGTTAACCCAAATTCTAATTATGGCCTTTTATTTCCTTATTCCCCTTTATTTTTTCACATTAACCTCACGCATCACCTCCAGTTAAAAAAGAAATGTTATTACTAAATTTCCAGAGTTCCAAAACTCTTGATTAAAACATATTTAGTTTCTGCTAATATTTCATCATTGCACATTTGAGAAAGATGCTGTTGTTTCTATTTTGCATTTGGCTAGCATTCCTTGGATATGACAAAGAACTTTAATACCTGTTTTTTTTTTGTTTTTATATAGCTGTGAAGATTCCTCCAGGCACAGGTTTTCAGATGGTTCATGAAATACTTCTCTCATTTTCATTCCAATTATTGTTCAAATGCCATCTTGAGGACCAGCTTTCATCTAATTGAGAAATGACAACAAAATCCTCACAAAGTCCAAATGCTGCAGTATAAACTTCACTTTATCCATATCACGAGCAGGCACATTTACATGCAGTTACAACAGGATAAGGAATTTGTCTCCAAACACATTCCTTACGAGACTTTCTAGAATTCAGAGCCTGGGTTCCATTTATCCAACAATGCCATGCCAGGAGTTTGATGTTGGTAATTTGGGCTGGCTGGCAAATCATGCCTGGAGGCCAAGCACATCCAGCTTGCATCAGGTCACAGTATGTATGGCGTATCCAGCGTGGCCAGAAGACGGATCCCATGTCTACCCAGGAAGAAGTTAAAGAACAGGTTGCACTATCCACTAGCCATCCACATAGATGATAAATGAAGGACTGGCTCAAATTACGAGTGATCCCATCCTCAAAAGGCAGCAATGGCAGCAACTTGGGAAGCTCTAATCTGCTTGTCTCCTGCAGGAGCTTCTTCCTAAATCGGGCTGTTTGTTTAGTCAGCTCTCGGTTCTGTGTGCTCAGTTCTTTAGTGCTTGGGTTTCGACCTCGGGGGTCCTCAGGAGACATCCAGAAAGGTTCATAGGAAGATCCCAGAAGTTTCACCAGCTTGGAAGTACGCAAATGCTTTGGCTTGGGCACAGAGTAGTGATAGTCCTCAGGAGAGAGGGAGAGGCTGTAAGGCCTTGCTTGAGTCTGCAGCTTACTCCAAGTAAGATGTATGTCAGGATTGGGCTGTTCCAATGCCCTGATGTTATTCGATGGTCGGGGAACCCCACTTAAGGAAAAGCCTCCTTTTTGAGAGACAAAAATTGCTCCAGTGTAGTGGAACCCCTGGCTCCATTGCTCCAGGAGCAGCATACAGGCCAACCATGCTTTAACATCCATGTTTCTTCAAGACTTGAATGTGTCTCAATTGCTGCAAGCTAACTCTATGAGGCTTTCTTTCTCTCCACCTCTTTTATTATCCAGCCTTTGACCCAGAGTTTAGCAGCTCCCCTCTCCCCTACTTGCAGGCTTTGATAACAAACAGTGCTGTGGCTCCCATTGACATAAACGGGGGGAGGGATAGCCCTTGTTTAACCCATTTGGACATTTTTTTTACTAACCTAGGGTTTTAATGATATGATATCATCAGCATTAATGGTTCAACAACTCTACGTTCAACAATTCTTTTAAAAATGCTAGGGCTTGGATTCACCATCATTGTCAGATTAAGATTTAGTTCTGGATTTTCAGACTATATCAGCATTCCCCAACTTAATGCCCTCCAGATGGGTCAGATCACAAATCCATCATTCCTGGCTATATCAGATTTTCACTAACTCCCTCCCCCCATGGTAACCATTAATTTGGTATGCATGCAAATGATCTCAAATGATTAATTGTAACAGTAAAACAGTTTCTGGATTATTGCATACCAAGATTTAGTTTGTTTGATTGCTTGCATTGCATTTGGATAATTGCATGTTCTGCAGAACAGCTGTGGTTCTGGAATTGGTGAGTTTTTTGGAAACTGAACATAGACCTTGCAACTATTCTAAAATTTGATTCCATCTCCAGCAATGAGATAAAAAACTGGGAATGGTTCTTTTTATCTCTATGCCTTTACTAGAAATCCTCCAATAAGACAAACATTCAATTACTGGGCATAATACATGACACATGCCTCATCTTCTCTGGAAAATTGAAAATACTTCAGTTAAAATCCTATCTGAAATTTCACTCCAGAATTCTTTGTAAAGGAACCTGGGACCCATTCTGACATTAGAATTAAGCAGTAGAACATGTTGAGGAATCATGTTCTGTTGCATAGATGATAAGTCAGGACAGAGAAAACTCATAATAAACTATTTGTTTAGTCAGGAAATAGATCAGTCATAAGAAAAATAGATTATTACATCAGAACAATAACCATGTGGTGCAAAGGGAAGAGATAATTCAAACATATTCTAGCATTAACTCTAGAAAACAGAGAGTTTTTAAACTAAAAAGTTCACTGTTATACCCAGATGTCAGATGTTACAACTAGTCCCTATTAACTTGAGTTATTTCCTCATAAAAAGTGCTATATCTTAAAACTCCTATACTGACAAGACATCCTGTTTTACAGCTGGAATATCTTTATGCATCTGAATTTAAACTTGCCTGTATTTTGGGGGCCTGAACAATGTTATTCATATTCTCCAAGGCAACTCTGGCAGTTACACAGACACAAACACAAAACAGCTGCTTCTAAGGAATTCATATCTCCCTCCCAATTCGATATTTTTTTTAAAAAAACAGGTGTTGTTTTCAAGACACGTGATTGAGAAAACTAAATTTACTAAGATATTCTAAACACTATTTTTACCATTTTAAATTATATTCAGTGGCTGCTCCATTCAGTTTTTCTGATGGAGTTCATGATAACTTGTATCTCAGCACCACACTATCTAAGTATGCCCAATGTGGTACCTTGTGATGCCAGGTGCTGATGGACACCTTCCATGTTTTTTAATTGTTATTTGTATTTAATACAAGAATAATAAAAGACAAAAAACCCTTTGAAATATAAAATGTTCTCTTTCTAATACGATTGAATTTTAAAACAAATTAAACCTTGATCATGTACAGTAAATTACTATCTTTCCCTTCCACAGATAGTCAGTTCAAAAATTGGGAGGGCACACATACCGGTATTTTTTCTAAAAGCAAAATAATAATTTGAACAACAAGAGATATAAAGTTCTTCATAAATACAGACATCTTAACTCTCTTCCTAAAACCTGGTTCACGTTCACATTACTAAGTGAAAATCTGCAGAGTCTCTTGGTCCTGATGCAAGGACAATCCATTAAAGGTTCCAGAAGACTGCCTGGATGCCACTGCCTGTATTTTATCATCCATTTACAGTTGAGTCAACCAAGGATATTCTTAGGTGTGACTGTTTGAAAGGATTTTTTTCTCTCTTATTCCATCTCCAGATGCTGCATGTTGGCCAGGTAGAATGCATTATTACTCATGGAGGAGATAGACTGAAATTATATATTCTGCATCAATTTGTGGCTCCAACAGGTCCTGCTGGTTCTCTGTGGGCCTGCCCTCTCCTTTTGGCCCCTGACTTGTTCTCTTGCCCCTCCGTCCTCTTTTCAGTGTAAGAAAGACTGGAGCTTCCTTCTGCAGGCTTTGTATTTTTTCCCCCAACAAAACTTTATTAAATATTAAAAACGTATAAAATCCAAAGGAGAAAGACAAAAGTTAGAACGAGGAAAGGAGTGAGCAGGGAATAACACAAAATTGGGGGAAGCAGACAAGTGATAAAAAAAGCTATAAAACAGATTGACTTTCAACTTTTTTCTGTACAGTTATACAAGCATGAAATACAATGATCCTTTGAACTGGAACAAACCATAGCACTCAGTACTTGTATAGTCATTAGCGGTTCTAGTCATCTAATTCCAAGGTTAAAATTTATTTTCTTTTAGTGTCAAGCAAAAAGCCCAAAAATGGTTTCCAAGTAAAAACAAGTCTTTTTATATAAAGACTTTTCTTTATTCCAGCAGTCATTTTCCCCATCTCTGCCAAATCTATTCACATTCTTCTATTGTTGATATTTGTGAGTCCTTCCATGTCTGCACATAAAGAAGCCTTGCTGCTGTTATCATGTATAAGAACAGAGGGTTATTTTTTTTAATAGGCTGATCAGCAGTTGACTGTCAGGGTTAGAGAGTGTGAAGCCTTGATGTAGACTAGCCTGTCCTTGGCTTAATGTAGGCGAACAGAAGTGTGATTGAAAGGGCCCTGCTCTTGTTGGAGCAAAACTACATAATGGGCAAGGAGAGACAGGAACACTTTATTTACAATGCCTACTGCCAAGGCCATGTATCTACAGATGTACTCATTGCCATGGCAACAAAACATTTGCATTCAGGAAGAAGTTATCTCCCTTTTTTCTCTGTTTAATGTTTAACTATTATTTCCAGGAGAAACTATTCAACATGAAAAAATAATTATAAGTAATATTATGTGGTCCTTTATATAAAGTCCATGAGATAGCCATAGTTCAGTGCAGATGGCCTTCAAAGTCCCCTTCCAAAGTATCAGTTCAATTTCAATTCAACAGGTTTTCTATCCTTTTTACCCCATCTGCTTCCTACTGCTTCCTACTAACAGCATCAAGACTCTTCAAATAATCCTGTCTCTTTAGATTAAATTTGCCGGTGCCATTTTTTGCAAACCATCTAAATCAGGGGTGGGGAACAATGGCCCCTTTGCGATCTGTGGACTTTGACTCCCAAAATTCCTGAGCCAGAATTCTGGGAGTCAAAGTCCATATGTCATAAGAAGGCCATCATTCCCTGTCCCTGATCTAAATCAATGTTTTTTTCCCCCAAATTTGGCAACTTTAAGTTGTATGGACTAATATCCAGAATTCCCCAGTAAGCATGCTGCCTAAATCAAAAGTAATTCTTTTTTCTGATTCTCACGAAGTTCTAACTTCAGCAAGATCTATTGAGATGAAGAAAGGCAAGGATTTCAATAAGTGAACTATTTCCAATTTATCAACAAAATATCTTAATGAGAAATTTTTCTGGTTGTCTTGTTTACAGCATTTGTAAGGAGAGATTAAGAGAGTGAGACTGAGGAAAGTAGCATTGCAGCGTTGGGATGCAACGCTTTTCTATGTACATCAAAATGTTACACATATGTCCCAAATAGGTGGAGCTTGAGGTGTGCTGCTGTGACATCACTTAAAAAGCAGCAGGATCTTGAAGATTCCATAAATAAGAAAGTGAATCTCTTAATTGATAAAGATAATTTTTATACCTAGTTGTTTACATAATAGTCATCTAAATCTACCAGTCTGGGAATCAATTCTTATTGATCTTAATGTGGCCAAAATGGCACCATCTACCGAGAGAAGCAGATGGTTATTTTATTAGATTTATTTGCTGCCCACCTCTTTTCAAAGTGACTCTGGCCAGCCTACAGTATTAAAAGCATTAAAATCATAAAAAATAAATATTTCTAAAAATATCAGCTTGAAGGAGTGAGAGTTATGCATAAATAAATATTTCCAAGTAAAGAAACCTCAGCATTATAGAATCATCAAGTCCAACCTCTTGCTTAATTCAAGAATCCAAATTAAAGTTTTCTGGATGAGTGTCTACCTAGTCTCCATTTAAACACACAATTCTGTGTGTAACTGGTTTTAATATACATGGAAGAGGGTAAGAAGCAGTCCAGTGAGAACAAAGTCTGATAGAGGGCAGAAGTTGCAGACTAATTTGGGGATGAGAGAACAAAAGCATTAGCTAAAGAGGAAAAAAAGTAATCCTAAAGAAAATTAATGGCTTCTTACTGGCATCGATAGCTGATAATTGGCTGTCAAGACAATGTTCTTTAGATATTAGCTCATATTTGAATTCTGGATCTTCTATTATATTTTGTATTAATTATGTTTTGCTCATACAAATTTGCAGAAAATGTTACCTACTATAAGTGACATTATTATGACATAAAACCCTCACAGGTTTTCAAACTCACTAGAGAGTCAAAATGTTTATTTGCTAGTGCTAGATTTTGCTCGGACTGATTAATATAAATATTAAGGTTAAGGTTATCTGTCTGTGCAATATAATTCAATCTAAAAGCAATAGCTGGCTCATCATTATTTTAAATGACATAACACTAACTAGATCTAAACCCACACCAACAGCTTTATTTTTATTTAATATTGGATAAATATTTAATATTTGCTTAATGTGTTTGTTTTGAAGAATTCTGCTATATGGTTTCATACAAAGACACTATATAACATTATGTAGTACATGAAATTTCTCTCATTGGCTGCTTTTCAGACCTTCTGAGACAGCCTGAATGTTTTGATATATGTATGTTTAGAGCAGTGGTTCTCAACCTGTGGGTCGGGACCCCATTTGGGGTCGAACGACCATTTCATGGGGGTCACCAAACAAGGCTGTCCGCCATTTTTCCCTCTTTTCTTCAGCCACGCCCCTGGCCCCCGGTGATGTATAAGTGGTTGGGGGTCACCACAACATGGGGAACTGTATTATGGGGTCGCGGCATTAGAAAGGTTGAGAACCACTGGTTTAGAGGCATCACATTCAATTGTGTTGCCTTTTTATTCCAAAATGGCTACTTTGACATCTGTAATGGAATGGCCCAGGAAGTTAAAAAGCTCTGCTATTACTTTGACCTTGTTTTGAGTCCTGATGTCAAATTTGTGCCCATTAATTCTTTTGTGTGCAATGTGTCATATTAGCCTATACAGAATCCAGATGGGCATTGAAGGGCATATATTGCATTAAAAGAAGAAAGTGTGGACGCATCTCTACCCCAATAAGTACCAGACATGTTCTGAATTTTTGGCTATCACAGCCTTATGAGGCTCTCCTTCTGCCATGTTCTTTCACAGTGTGATCCTAGCTAAGATTGAGTCAATTGGGATAAGATATGATTCCCTAGCAATCATTACAGAAAACATATTCCATTTGGATTTGCGCTCAACCAGATCTTCCTCCATAAGCCAGTCAAATGTTCAGCTAAGAAATCTTAGTACAACAAACCATCAACTCTAGTTTACATCCAATAATAATTAGGCTCTCACAATGTGCTATGCCAAACACTGTGTCTTAACAAAATGTGTGCATCCTGTTAGTTCTGTGAAAAGAAAGGAAATCTAGAAAAAAAATGTTTCCTTCATTGGAGTTAGGATACTGGGATGAGATATAAATCAGCATTTGTGGGGGACATCCCACTGCTATTACCAGTACTGTATTATATTTATTTTATATCATTTATGTCAGAACTACACAATTATGAAAATAAAATCAAATAAATAAACAGGACCAATCAAGACATGGTATAAATATGCATGTTTGAAATAACGTTTTCAAGCACCATCATGAACAAATTTCTCTCTAGAAACAACTGTAAATCTAATTATAACCACAAGAACACAGCTTTAGTAGAAATCAGAAGTAGAGGAAAATTATTTTATGATCTGACAAATCTATTTTGTGCTGCATAATATATGACAGGATGTTTTCTTGGAATCTTGCAGAAATAGGACAATAAAGCAAGTATTGAGAAGATCCTCAACCATATTTGTTCAGTACTGTATGGATAAAGGCATGAATTATAGAGAATAATTCAAAACTTGCCTTCAGGCACTGGCAATGTTATCAGCCACATTCATAACTGATCCAAAGCCCTTCTTGTTGAAAAATTCCAAATTCATACAGAGTTCTATAACAATAGGAAGAAAAGCAAAGTCATGCCCTATTACTTGCTAAAGCAGAATTTTAACAGAATAACATAAGGAACTTTGGAGATCTTCTAGTCCAAAATTCAAAATCCTATACCATTTCAGATAAGTGGTTGTCCAATCACTTCTTTAAAACCTCCAGATTTTGCTCCAGTTGTGAAGCACGCACAACTTTTGAAGATAACCCATTCCATTGATTAATTGTTCAGTCAGGAAATTTCTCCTTATTTCTAGGTTTGTTCTCTCCTTGATCAGTTTCCATCCATTGCTTCTTGTCCTGCCCTCAGGCACTTTGGAGAATAGGTTGGCCCTTCTTCTTTGTGGCAGCACCTCAAATATTGGAACACTGCTATTATGTCAGCTCTAGTCTTTCTTTTCATTAAACTAGACATGCCCAATTCCTGCAAACGTTCTTCATGTTTTAGCTTCTAGTTCCCTAATCATCTTTGTTGCTTTCCTCTAATCTAATTTGACTGCATACACAAACATGGATCTTTATTATTTTTATGATAAACATGGATCTTAAACATGGATCATTTCCTCTACAGCAGAAGGGGAGAGATGGGGAGAATCCTCACTGGAGAGCTCCTAAACTAGGAACTGCTGATGGGTAGATCTTGCCCATGTGATGTATTAGTCTATATTTGTTCCAAAAAGCAATTTGGCTATTATAGAAGGAGGTGAAGTGTCAGAGCTTGAGTCAGTAATTTTAAAAATATGTCTGTATGTGTTGCTATTCTTATAGAATTTATCCCAGTCTACCTGGAGTAGTACCATCAACATATAAATCTTATGTTTTATTGAGATGTAAAATTCTCTTGGAGCTCAGTCATAAAGCTCTTTGCCTTTATTAGTGCTTTTTATACTTTACATCTAAAAATATACTCTAGAATTAACTGCAAATTTACTTTATTTAGAACATATTTTATTCTATTCTTTCACAATGGAACAAAATTGTCATCTTCTTTATTTTTCCAACAATCCAGTAAGGTAGGCTGTGTATATGCCACACAGCTAAGGTTCAGCTCAAGGGGGTTCTTTGAATTAACTCCACCATGTTTGTTTTACACACACCTACAGACCCCAGAGCCTATTTTCCAAACAAAAAGATACAGGAAATACACATAGACAACAATTGTCTAAGCTTACATCCATTTTTATTAACCTACCCATTACCCTTTCTATTGCCTGATGCCAAACTGTAGTATTTATAACATTTTGAGTATTATGGTGTTCTTTGTGGCATGAAAATAATTTAATCTAAATGTAGAAATGATTTATATGCCACAGATTTGCAGTATGATCTTGCTTGATCCAAGGACAGGCTTTAAAATGGTATTGTTATTGAATTATTTATTTTAAAATGTGCAAACTGTTCTTTTGTATAAATCCTAAACTGTCTTTATTTATAGGACTGATATGGGAACAAAAGAGTTGAAGAATGTCCTATGTTTTACAAAGGAAAAATGACACTTTGATGAAACTGTCAGTTTAATCCCAGGCAGATGAAAATAATGGCACTAGTTAAACAGTGACAGGAAACCACCTAATGATAGTAGCTCATAATTATAATAACAGTTTTCTGGACATAAACATTATGTACTGGGATCTTTGAGGCATTGAGGAGGCAAAGGTGAAAATAACAACACGTTTATTGATTAACACAGAAGCGGCTCTAACAGCCGCTTAACTTCTATTTATACGGCCTGCCGATAGGCAGCAGCCAATGGAATTAAAGCAGTTATTCCCGCCCAAAACACAAACTTACAATTCTGCAGACAGGCAATCTGGAATTTAAACGGACACAGCAGTTACTTATTTATAACTGATTCCAAGTAATTTACATCAAAACATAACATAAACCATGATCTCAAATACAGTATGTGCAGGTTTCAGTTAAATAAAGAATGTGTTTCACTCTACCTCTTGCAACTGAATGGACTTCAGAGTAATAATGTTTGGCTGACTCAAGCCTAACCATCCGCAGAATATTAAATGGATAATTATTATTTTGTCTAAGAGTTACTAGCATTTTTTCTTAGTATAATTCATCTGCTCTGGAGACTTTTATGCCAACCTGCAAACTGCAATTTTAGATCATTATGAAAGTAATATTTTTTCACCTTTGTTCTGTTATTTGATGTGTGATCATCCAGCATATAAAGTGTGCATTCTACCATTTATATAAATAAACTGAAGCATGTTACCAGATTCTGAAATTGTTTTTTCATATACAAGGCTTCTATAATTCCAAAGGAAACTAATCACTGGAATGAAACCTAAATATAAGGCAAATTCTGCCTGTGTAATTAATCTGAAAAAGCTTTTTTGGGGGGGGGGGTTATGCTAAAGCATAGTAAGAGGATGGTTCTTTTGACCCTAGGGAAAGGAAAAGAAAATATATTCTGGAAATCTATGCCGGCTGATATATAACATTAGTTGGTTATGGTCTGGGGTGTCATTGTTTCCATGGTCATTCAGAAGACACTACTTAGCTGCAGTTGCAAATATAGTATTGAGTGGGGAAAATACGCTCATCTGTCATTGATGGGAGCAATATACAAGATGGATGGATAGGTAGATGAGAGAGAGAGAGAGAGAGAGAGAGAGAGAGAGAGAGAGAGAGAGAGAGATTACATTGGATAAACAGTGCTGGCTCCTGTAGGGTTAACACAAAGGCACAGCAAAAACAGGAGGAGGAGAGCAAAGACAGATTATAGGATGAGAAGAAAGAAGAAAGCAGAGAAAGGGAAGAGTTGAAGAGATGTGCTGAAAGTAGATTACAGGGTGGGGGGTGAATCACAGGCCAAATCTGGTCATCACAACTTCAGAAATTCTGCTCAGCCTTTTTTTCGGGCTCTGGAGTAAAGGGAATGAGGGCTTCTTCATGTTGCTAGTTACTGCTTCAAGTCCAGGAGGAGCCCATCTCTTGTCTAATAAAAGTGAGTAAGTGCAGCTTACAAGGAGGAAGATATCTGGTTACAGGGTGACTTTCCAACAGTTCTACAGGTTACACAGAAACAGAAGGAGGGAGTAAATGTTCCTGGAGTGGCCAGATTCAAGACAAGCTCTGCCTACTTTTAGTGGGGAGAATTTCAGCAGGTGTGTTTTCTTCCGTGACAGTTTTATGTTCAGGCAAGGCAAAGAAGAAATAACTCTTATTTGAGGCAGAAAAAGATGCAGAGAGCTGAATACCATCTCCAAATAGGGCATGTGGCAGTGGACAATAACTGGATGGGCGGAAGCTCAGAACCAGTCCAGCTGGACGGCAACAGAAAAATAAAACTGCATATTTCAATACCTGTGTTGTCAAAGGAATGAGTAGAGGATAGCAATTCAGTGTTTTTTGAAGGCTGTTTTCTTTAGGTAAGTGGCTCATGGCTATGATATGTCAGCATTTGTTTCTGCTTTATTAACTTTTCATGGTACTGTTCTCTGTTAGTAATATAACACTTTTATCTTTGATAATTTTCTTTCTTCGAATTTGTAATTTTTGTTTGATGAATAAAATAAATAATAATTTTAATAATAATAATAATTTTTGTTTGCTGAATACTATGAAATAAATAATAATATATTTGATATATCTTTCTACCAAGGATAATGCTGCAGAGAGTACCAGCTCTTTGTGTGAACCTCAAAGCGCTCCAGAGGCGAGTAGTAGAAAGAGAGCATTTCGAGAGGCTTTATGATTCTGCAATAAGGCAGAAAATGTCACTCAGAAAATTTTCTGACATTCAGGAAAGCTCATTATGTTAACTAACCTATGTTCTTTCCTCAGTGGCTCTCAGCAATTTTTCTCGGTGGCTCTGAACAAACCCTCATTTTATATTTGCATTGCTAGCATAATGGACAATATCGTTTAAAAAGTCATGTGGAACTTATTTTAAATACTAATCATACACAAGTGAAGGCGAATATACGTGTCCTAGGATAGTATTTCAGGATCCAATCTGGGTTGGTCACTGGGACCAAGGTTTTAGTCTTCCAAGCTTTTGGACTCGTGCTGGAGCCCCCATCCTCAGGGAACATCTCTCTAGAAGAGTCCAAAAGCTTGGAAGACCAAACCTCTGTTCCCGGTGACCGACCCAGATTGGATCCTGCAATAATCATACAAATTATGTTCTTTCCCATTAATCTTACTTTAGAATGTATTATTATCACACAGATTTAAAAAATGAAAAGATTTAATCAAACCTGGTGTAATATTTTTTCACTACTGGGATTTAGTAACTTGTAGTCTCCAGGCTTTTGTCCCTGGCAGAATTTATTTCTATTGGTGAAATGAACATAGACAGCTGTGGGATTATACTCATAATAGCTTCATTGAGGGTCTGTGTTGGTCCCTTGTTTAAGGCACCAAGGTTGTCTCTTTTTTTACAACCAGTTTTTGGAAGAGTACATACTGTAAACAAGCTACGTGTGGCATGATCAGGAGCTGCAAAATGTCACTATTGCTTATTCAGAATTATTCACTTAACATGAACACTGGAAAGGAAGGTGCAGAAATATAAAAATAAAGACTGCCAAAAAAACACAAAAACCCTCAGGTGTGTGTATCAGAAACAAACCTAAAGGCTGAACTCAGTTAAATCAAGTAAAAACTAGAGATAGACTAGTTTTATTCAATGATTTCACATGCTCAGCTCCAGTATGAATTGTTCTGAAAAAGCTACAAAATCTATTTGTACAGGAGGACCAAAGAATGTGAGTAGACATTAAGTGTTCTTTGCAGATACCTGTTATTTCCTAAAATCATATACTGAGTTCATTCATTATATTAAGCCATAATGTTATTCATTGATTTTGGTTTCATATGATGTATGAACCTAAGGTCATATGTGAATCAAATTATTATGACTAAACTTTTTTTCATCCATACATTATGTGCCAGGGCTCCTATAATTCCTATGACTGAGAGGAATCCAAGGTTCAGTTTTTCATAGGAATATCCTTTGACATGCCTTTATGTAAAATACAGGACCTGCCTCAAAACACGGCAATTTGTATAAGATCACAAAGAAAAAGAAAGATTTAACAGCTATGGGGAAAATAGCTGGGTATAGGAGGGAAGCCAGAGGTTTTTTTACCTTGACCTTCCTAAAAAGAAAGAAGTTTTGAACTTGCACCCTGAGTAATGGAGAAGAAAGAGCTTTATTGCTCAATAACACCATTAAACTAGGATATTTAATATAAGCATCTAAAAGATATTGGTTGGATACATGAAATATACCAAGCTATGGTTTATTTTAACAGTGGCTAGATTCAAACATGAAACTGCAACAAATCATAACTTACAAATGGCAGTGGCTGGATTCCCAAAGTAAACAAAGCCCAACAATGCAAATTCATGATTCAGTGACTGTCAAAAACAGATCTCAGGGCCAGCTGACAAAGATGCCCAACTCATGCCCCTTAAGTAGAGCCCAACATATTACCATCCAATGCTGTATGCTCTTGGACAGTAGATGGGTGCCAAAATTGCAACCAATGCCATTCAAATTTACAGGTTTGCATGTTGATCAGAGCTTCTGTGTTTAGTTTTTATGGATCCTATTGTCATATTTCTATTCTTCCTCTGTTCTTGTGTTTAAACATTGTCACACATAAATACATTTATGTGTGGATGTTCGGATGCTACTTATTATCATATCTGGTGGTCATGTAAAAATATAAAAGCTTTTTGGATTAAGATATGGTGGAATATCCAAAGAATTTTTAGAAGAAGGGTAAAATTTACCCCACAATTATTTTTGTTAGGTATTGTTTCTGATTGTGATACTAAAGAGACTATATTGATGTTAAATTTAATTACAGCGGCAAGGTTGTTAGTAGGGCAATGTTGGAAGAAGGAATCCTTGCCTACCTTGCAAGAGTGGTTTTTTAAAGTTTCTTATTTGGCGGAAATGGCAAAGATTTCGGCTTTCTTAAAAGACCAATCGCAAGAGAAGTATTTTTTTGGTATGGAAAAAATGGATAGACTTTATACAACATAAGTTGGATATAAAAAATATTATTTAGCTTTTCAATAACTTATATTTAAAATTTAAGATATTTTATAGATTTTTCTTTCTTTTTTTATTTTCCTTTTTTCTTTTTTCTTTCTTCCTATTTTCTTGTATTTCCTTGTATTTTTGTCTTTATATATATATATTATTGTTAACTATTTCACAATTTGTTTAATTAATGTATTTTGACTTGTTAATGGTTTATATCTGTTTTAAGATTTTTTGAAAATTTTTAATTAAGCCTGTATTCAGCTCTGGGAAGGTTGGGGGAGGGTATGGGAGGGTTGGGAGGGCTCGGGGAAGGGAACTATATTGTTTTGTAAAATTTAAAAATGTTCAATTAAAAAAAAAAAACAGATCTCAGGGCCAGCTGACAAAGATGCCCAACTCATGCCCCTTAAGTAGAGCCCAACATATTACCATCCAATGCTGTATGCTCTTGGACAGTAGATGGGTGCCAAAATTGCAACCAATGCCATTCAAATTTACAGGTTTGCATGTTGATCAGAGCTTCTGTGTTTAGTTTTTGTGGATCCTATTATCATATTTCTATTCTTCCTCTGTTCTTGTGTTTAAACATTGTCACACATAAATACATTTCAGCCAAAGATTATTTTCTCTCTACTTATACACTAATTTAAGAAAAGCTTAGCCTGTTGAATGCATGTATCAGATTTCTGCTAAAGACAAAGCAGGAAAGCAATTGCCTCCGTAACTGGCTTTTCATCCACTAGTGGTGTCCTGGGTACAGAGTGCTTTCCTCAAGACAGTATGAGTGGCCCCTACTTCTGTCTTTTAGGCACTAAGTAAATTCTAGGCATTAAGTAAATTCCTGCTTTGTTTACCAAGAGAGATCTTCATTTACTACTATTTTCGTATTTTACACACTTGAATTTTATCTGTGCCTTTCTTAATGCATCCATTTTCTATGTACAGTATTTTTGCTTTGAGAAAAGCAGGCATTTGATGCACTGAAATTGAAACTAAAAAGCATTTGGCCCGGTGGGTTGCCGGTCGGGTTTTTGGCCGTCCAGCGACGAGGCGATTGTTGTTTGGAAGCTGCCGCTGAAAGAGGGACTTTGAGTCGCCCCATTGTGGGGCTCGTCATATGGAAACGCCAGGTATCTTGGATGGACTCCAGTCCCGGTGGTTCCCTGGCCACGCGAGGCGGGCCCCGCAGCATTTTGGTTGGGTATTTCCTATGACTGTGCTGTGTGGCTACGGTTTCTTTGCTAACTTGCGACCATTGGAACCTTTTCTCACACCTTATTTGTTGGGACCGGACAAGAATCTCACCGAGACCCAGGACAATCCCCCATCCAATCAGAGCACAGCCAAGCTCCTAACCAATCAGAACACACCTCCATCCAATCAGAACACAGCCAAGCTCTCATCCAATCAGTTCATACCCCCACTGGCAGTTAAAAGGAAGAAACAGCTACAATTACACATTGCTCCTAGAAGCACGAAGCTGAAAACACCAGCCTGAAAATGACGAATGAGACTTCGTTGAAACGTCGCCAAGACGGAGAAAACCCGAATAACCAAAGACCTACATACAAACACCCGCGAAAACCTCAGTATATATATATATGTTTTCTGAGGTTTTCGCGGGTGTTTGTATGTAGGTCTTTGGTTGTTTGGGTTTTCTCCCGCGTAAAATTGGAAGTGTCTTGGCGACATTTCGACGAACTCCCATTCGTCATCTTCAGGCTCGTGGACAGACTTCACCAGCCTGCAGTACAAAGGCTGTGAGAGAAGCCAGTCAAGACCCTGGCAGCCCTTCAGTGTCTTGGATGTGGAGGACGCCACAAGCGCTCGGACTGCCGGTTCCACTCCGCCATTTGTCAGGCATGTGGTAAGCAAGGCCACATTGCCATTTGGGTTGCCAGCAGGTGCACGGGTGTCAAGTGTGCCAACAGTCACGGCCTGAAATGCCTCAAGCCCCTGTACACAGGTGGGAGGAGACACAAACCCCTTGGTCAAGGATACATTTACATTATGCTGGGCCCTTTCAGGAGCAATTCTTCCTTATCCTGGTTGATAGCCTCTCTAAGTGGCTAGAAGTTGTCCCTGTCTCCTCCACTACTACTGCTAGGACCATCCAGGTGTTAAGAGGAATTTTCGCTACGCATGGACTTCCTGATGTCCTCGTATCTGACAATGGGCCTCAATTCACTTCTCTTGAGTTCCAGGCTTTCTTACAGGCCAACTTGATCAGGCATACAAAGTCAGCATCCTTCCACCCTTCCACCAATGGGCAAGCAGAAAGGATGGCACGCACAACAAAGGACGCACTCAAAAGACTCACGCATGGTAGCTGGCATCACAGGTTAGCTGATTTCCTTCTTGCACACTGCACCACACCATGCACTGCCACAGGAAAGAGCCCAGTGGAACTTCGCTGGGGTCACCGCCTCATCTCCAAGCTGGACAGACTGCACCCAGACCGGGTGGCTTCACAGGTGTCACAGCCACGGGCACCTAGGAGACTTCAGGTGGGCGATCCGGTCTGGGCAAGAAATTATGGCCCGGGTCATCTTTAGGTCACTGCTGTTGTCTGCAAGGTCTCAGGGCCACTATAATACAAAGTGACTTTGGAAGATGGCCGCGTCCTTTGGCACCACATTGACCAACTGCATTGGTGGCTGTCCAACCATGTCTCCGCTCCTGGCTTTGCTCTCAGGGGGGAGGGGGACCATGAACAAGCTCACACTTCAGGTCACAATCCGGGGAAACAGCCTTACAGTGCCAGTGGATTTTCGCAGGTTGCTTTTCACGTCCCAGTGGATGAGCAAGGGCATCCTCAAGGTTCAGCTATTGCTCCAAACAGGGAGTCTATAGATCGGGGGTCATCCCAGGGTTCTGCAAGTGCTCCAAACAGGAATTCTCCTGAGAGGGAGTTTGCCATAGAGGGGCTCCTGACTCTGGCACCTCGGCCACATACACGGGGGACTGGAACTACTGGGGCACTGCTGCAATGCAGGCCACTTCTGATGCTGGTCGCGAGCTTGAGGGACAATGTTCCCAAAAGGAGTCCATTGTGGATTTGGAGAATTCCACTCCACCATTGGGCTTGGGGTTTTCCACCCCTCCAAGGAAACCTGGCTGGGATTCAGAGGATCCAGCCAGTCAGCTGCGGAGTGAGTCACCTGGAATCCAAAGGCATCAAAGTCCTGGTCTGTCGAGCTCACCAGACGGGCTGGTAGGCCAGGCACCGTTAAGTAGAAGTTCTGGTCTGCCTAACCTGGCAGGTGAGCTGGCAGACCAGGCACACTCCCTGATCTTGTGAAGGTCACAAAGGACTAAGGGCCCTCCCAAGCATCTGGGAGACTATGTGAGGTTTCTGTCATTGCAGAGGGAACCTTGCTAGTCTGTAACAGGATGATGTTGACTACACCCGGTATAGTGTAATATATACCAATTATGATTTTGGAGAGCGTTTGTTTAAGTAAACCCATTATTGTATAAAAGTACTCTGCCTGTGTGCAGGCCAGAGTAATTCCATTATTCCTGGCCCTAGAACAAATGTATTCTGTGTATAGTTATGTGTGCTTTATCCAGGGGGGAGGGGTGGTGTGTTCTGGGCCTGCTGAGGCAATTCAGCAGGCCCAGAAATGTTGCAAATGGTCCCGGGCAACCTAAAAGCTGCCCGGGACCAGACTGGTTGGCGCTGGCCTTGCGCACATGCGCAAGGCATGAAAAAGGGTGTTTGTGATTGGATGGGTTGGGGAGACTATAAAAGGCCTGCGCGCCTGTTTGTTTGCTGAATAGTACAGTGGAACGAATAAAGAAAGAACTTGGTTAACAACTTGTGTGTCGCTTCAATGCCGTGAACCCCAATACGTAAAAATTTGTAATTGTTTTATTTCGTTTTAATTCTGTTTGTTGCACGGAGTCACTTGTTGAGATGGGCAGCTATATACAGACAGTCTTCAGCTTATAACCATTCATTTAGTGACCGTTCAAAATTACAATAGCATTGAAAAAAGTAATTTATGAGCGTTTTTCAAACTTATAACTGTTGCACACTTGCTAAATGGCATGTATTTATGATGGCTGCAATATCCCAGGACCAACCTTTGCAACCTTCTGACAAGCCAAGTCAATGGGAAGCCAGATTCACTTAACAACCGGGTTATCAACTTAACAAGTGCAGAGATATACTTAACAACTGTGACAAGAAAGGTCATACAATGGGGCAAAATTCACTTAACAACTGTCTTGCTTAGCAATGGAAATTTTGGGCTCAGTTGTGGTTGTAAGTTGAGGACTACCTATAAATTGAATAAACAAATAAAATGATATGCCAGTCCTGACCAGAGTCCCATTTGCTTTGTATATTTCAAGAGTACTGAATTGCTTCTGTTTGCTGTTTCAGTTTGCAAACATTTTTACCCTGCTTATTTGAAACCATGGGTATAGATTTACCTTTGAAAATATTAAACACAAAAATGCATATATAGTAATGCCAAGGTACAAATTTAGAACAAGTATATAGTCCTTGCTCCAAGGAGCTTATAATGTAATGTAAAGTTTAACACAAAAGTAAAACCCAGGCATAGCTAGCTTGGGCAGTATGTGTATACAGTATAATTCAGTTTTTTAGTTCTATGTGCTAAAGGACATAGTTTGGCAGGGATGGACAAGCTTTAAATCATTGCAGAGCTGAAGGAAATTGCCTTGGAGAAGCAAGGCAAAAGTTGAAAAAACAAAAGTGTGCTTTAATACAGATATAAAGTGTGAGTAAGAGGATAAGATTCACTCCTTCTTGGTTCAGCAGAACTGTCATTTCCTAGCCAGAACTCCCTGGCCAGCCTTTCTGGGAATTGCACTCCACACATTTTTCAATTGCCAAGATTGAGAAATACAGCACTATAATATAAAAGGCAGGGAGGGAAAAACTCAGGCCAGGCTTTCAAAATTCTATTACTATAGTTTAGCTTAATAAAGTATAGTTCCAGCTACATTTGCTGAGTCTGCTTCTTTTTCTGATCTACCTCGAAGGGCTGACAGTCACTTATAGCCAGTCCAGCATCACTTTTGCAATTCTTAGAACCCCCATGAATCAGGAGGAGTCTTCTAGCACCTTTTCTAACTGATTTTATTAAAATGTGTTATTTAGAAAAGGTGCTATCAGACTGCACCACAGACTAACACGGTTCTCCTCTTACAATGACCTTGAAGCCTTGTGTTATGTCCCGAGCCTTGCAAACGGGCTCGGGGCGTTTGCAGGCAGTCCCGGGCAGGTGCAAGCTGCCCGGGACCAGACAGGCTGTCGCCAGCACCTGTGTGCATGCGCGGGTGCTGGCACGGGAAAAGTAACACATTGACCCGGGAATTGCCTATATAAGAGGCTGGGAGCTTTTGGGCGTTGCTGAAGCCTTCACCTGTAAGCTGAACCCAGAATAAAAGAAAACCTGAGAACTACAACTGCTTCTCGTGTCTGCTTTTCGCCAAGGACTCAACACTGGCGACAAGGATGGGATCGCCTTACATCGCCTGGAAAGGAAGAGGTGTAAGCTTACCCAAGTGAGTCCTGAGCGGCGGAACGGCGTTGACTCGGCAGCTACCCGCCAATCCAGTGCGCATTCGGGGGTAGGCTGGCTGATAGACTCGTCTCCTGAAGATGGCAAAGGTTGGAAGGCTTTCGGAGTTCGACGTCTCACATCCAGAGCGGTGGGAGTCCTACATAGCCAGGGTGGAAACCTACCTCAAGGTGAACCAAGTGAGGGAAGAGAGCTTGAAGGCTGCCACCCTGCTTTGTGTCTGCGGTCAAGACGCCTTCGAAATCGCAGAAAATCTTGCAGCACCTGTCCCATTAGAGTCTGTCAGCTACGCAGATCTAAAGAAGCTACTGAAGGAGCACTTCCAGCCCAAGATGTCCGTCATCGCATGGCGCCACACCTTCGAGCAGAGGGATCAACGATCCGGAGAGTCGGCCAAAGAGTACATCGCTGCATTGAGGAAGGCCGCCAAGCACTGCGAGTTCAAGGACCTCGAAGAACGACTGAGGGACCGATTCGTGTGCGGCTTAAGGCATCGAGATCTACAACAGAGGCTTTTCGCCAAAGAAGACTTGTCCTTCCAAGATGCCTTAAGAGAGGTCACCGCAGAAGAAGCAGCAGGCGGCGCCGTCAAAAACATGCGGCCGATCAGGAACAGTCCAGATGTTGCATCCGTGCACCAAGAGGACGTCCAAGGGAACTCCGAGGAGGATCCGGACGAGGAAGTCGACCGTCTCCACCCCACGAAGGAAGGGAATCAGAAAGGAAGCTCTGCAGCTCCCCTCAAGTGCATCGGCTGTGGAGGTCGCGACAGGAGAACCGACTGCAAGTTCCGCTCCGCTATCTGCCGGGCGTGCGGGAAACAGGGACATATTGCAGCTGTGTGTCTGGGCTGACGAAAGGTACAACCTCAGGAAGAACTGCGCCTGAAAGGTACCAGGGTCCCTAGCCAGAATAGGGTAGGTTTTTGCGCTTCGCGAAGGAGCATCTTCAGGACAGGCACACACAAGCCCATTAAGAAAAAGCTATCACTCAAGGTGAAGCTACAAGGGGTTCCATTAACTATGGAACTAGACACGGGGTCTGCCCTTTCAATCATATCCTTGCATACATTTAGGAAGATTTGTTCCGGCAGTGGAACTCAGGCCAAATTAAGGCCTTCTGACATTGTGTTAACAGACTTTCAAAACTCGAGAGTGTGTGTTAAGGGGGAGGCCACCCTTAACGTACAGTATAAGAATTTTGAAGGTCCACTAGACCTATTAGTAGTAGGGGGTGAACGAACGAGTCTCATAGGACTCGATTGGTTTGAAGCCTTGGGGATACACGTCACGGGGCTCAACAGCTTACAAACACTCGACCTACAGGAAGTCTGCAAAGAATTTGCAGATGTCTTCAGCCCCCAGCTGGGCACATTCAAGGGACCCCCTGTGTCCTTAAAACTAGACCCCACTGTCACTCCCATTAGAATTAAAGCAAGAAGGGTCCCTTTTGCTTTAAAGAGTAAAATTGACACTGAGTTGGACAAACTGATCCAACAGGGAATTCTAGAACCTGTTGATTCCAGTCCTTGGGAGACCCCCATTGTCACGCCTCTAAAGGCAAATGAGGACATTTGCATTTGTGCTGATTACAAATGCATTCTTAATAAGGTATTGCAGCAACATGCCTATCCTGTTCCTGTGGTCAGTCATATTCTGGCCTCCCTCAAGGGGGGGCGCGTTTTTGCAAAGCTTGACCTAGCTCAAGCGTATCAACAGCTGCCTGTTGATGATGATGCTGCTATAGCTCAGACTATTGTGACCCACAGAGGAGCCTTTAAGGTAAAAAGGCTACAGTTCGGAGTGAATGTCGCTCCTGGGATTTTCCAAAGCGTAATGGAAAACACACTATGGGGCATACCGGGGGTTTGCCCCTACTTTGATGATGTCTTAATTGCAGGAGACTCCACACACATTCTAGCTGAAAGGCTAAGGGCTGTTCTGTTAAGATTCAGGAAAACAGGCCTCAAGCTCAAAAAAGACAAATGCAAAATTGGGGTGCCTTCTACTGAATTTCTGGGATTCAAAATTGATGCTGCTGGGATTCACCCTGCTGAATCCAAACTAACTGCCATTTTAGAAGCACCTAGGCCAAAGTCTAAGGCCGAACTTCAGGCCTTTCTGGGCCTCCTGAATTTCTACAATTCCTTTCTTCCACATAAAGCTAGTGTAGCTGAGCCTCTTCACAGGCTATTAGACAAACAAGCAGTGTGGCAGTGGTCACAAACACATGAGGCTAGTTTCAATGAGGTCAAGGCCTTACTCACTTCTAACAGTGTACTTGCACACTTCAATGAGTCCCTTCCTGTGTGCATCGCTTGTGATGCTTCCCCTTACGGGGTAGGAGCCGTCCTGAGCCACCTCAGGTCTGACGGAACTCAGGTTCCTGTTGCATATTACTCCAGAACACTGTCTTCTGCTGAGCGCAACTACGCTCAGATAGACAGGGAGGCTCTGGCTGTTGTTGCTGGAATTAAAAAATTCCATGATTTTTTGTATGGCAGGCATTTCACGGTCTTCACTGACCATAAGCCTCTGCTGGGACTGTTTACCACACGTAAGCAAACTCCCCAAATCATTTCCCCTAGAATGCTTAGGTGGTCTATTTTTCTGTCTGCATATGATTTTTCTTTACTCTACAAGCCTGGGAAAGAAATGGGCCATGCTGATGGCCTCAGTAGATTGCCCCTGCCAGTAGTAGAAGCTGACCCTGCGCCAGCTGTCAACATTCTATCCATCCAAGCCTTGCCCGAGTCCCCTCTGAATGCCAGGGATGTTGCCGCTGAAACAGGCACAGATCACACACTTTCACGTGTCCTTTCTTGGGTTTTGTCTGGATGGCCTGAGCACTGCCCTAGTCCTGAGTTTCAGAGTTTCTGGTCCAAAAGGAACGAGTTGTCCACTTCTCAGGGTTGTCTGCTTTGGGGAAACAGAGTTGTCATTCCCACCTCAATGAGGACTAGGATCTTAGAGTCCCTCCATGAGGGTCATCCTGGCATTGTTCGCATGAAGGCCCTTGCGCGCAGCCACTTGTGGTGGCCTGGTTTAGATAAGGACATTGAGGCTAAGGTGTATGCATGCCACCTGTGCCAGCGCTCTCGCCCAGAGATGCCCCAAGCTCCTGTGCATAGATGGGAGGATACACAGTCCCCATGGTCTAGGGTGCACATTGACTACGCTGGGCCCTTTCAGGGCCAGTTCTTCTTGGTCCTCGTTGACAGTCATTCAAAATGGCTTGAGGTTGTACCTGTCTCATCCACCACCACTGCAAAGACTATTCAGGTACTGAGGGGGATTTTTGCTGCACACGGTTGAATTTGTGTCTGACAACGGGCCTCAATTTACTTCCTCCGAATTCCAAGCTTTCTTACAGGCTAACATGTCATGCCATCTGCACCCTTCCACCCGTCCACCAACGGTATGGCTGAACGCATGGTCCGCATCACAAAGGACGCCTTGAAAAGACTCACCTATGGGGACTGGCATCACAGGTTGGCTGACTTTCTCCTTTCTTACCGCACCACACCGTCCACTTCTACAGGGAGAAGCCCAGCTGAACTTCGCTGGGGGCGCAAACTTACTACGAAGCTTGACCGGTTGCATCCGGACAGACTGCCTTCATCTACCTCACATCCTAGGGCACCTAGACAACTACTTGTGGGTGCCCCGGTTTGGACTCGCAATTACGGGCCTGGTCATACCTGGGTCCCCGCTTCTATTTCCAGGGTCACAGATCCTCTATCCTACGAGGTAGCCCTGGACGACGGTCGTGTCCTGCGCCGGCACATCGACCAACTCCGCCCTAGGCGGGATCTTCCAGCTGAGACTCCTGGGTCTTTTCCAGGGGGGGAGGGGGACCCTTTGGAGCAAAGGGAAGGGCACGAGCTGCTGCCCACCTCCAATGATGGAGCCACAAATGGCCCATTCCAAGATTCCGCGAGTGCCCCAAACAGGAATTCATGGGGCTTACCCAATCATCAGGCATTCACGCCTACTCCAGCCAGGGAGTCACCCCGGGGGCACAATCACTATCCATCTACACCACACAGCACTCCAGTCAGGGAGGATACCCGGGAGCGTCCCAATAAAGCATACCCCGCAAGAGAGCTGGCACATAATCCCCAGAGTTGGCCTGACCTTACCCCAAGTCCTACAGGGGGTCAAACATACAGGGAGGTGGTCGAGGAACCAAATCCCGACCATAACACCTCTAGCCCAAATCAGGGAGTAACTGAGTTTTGGGAAGGCACAGAAACCCACACAAGCCCAGACACAGAACGGGGCTTAGGGGATGGACAGCCTCCTGACAGGTCTTGGACGGACCTAGGAGGTTCTACAGAGACACCCAGTAGTGGCTATCACTTCAAGGGGCCCGAGGGCCTACAGCTAGGCGGGTCAACCAGGTCACAAAGTTACAGAAGCCCTGGCCTGACGAGCCCGGTGGGCAAGCAAGCAGGCCAGGCATTGGGGCACAGTCCTTGGAAGACACCAAGGCAAGATAAGGGGAACAGGCACACGTCTCCCCTCAGTCAGGGAACACCTGTCAGAAACCCAGAGCTGCGAAGGTCACAGAGAGCAAGGAAATCTCCTAAGTACTTAGAGGATTACATAACATTGCTGGCTAAACAAAAGCCAGTAAACAGTAGGAGCACTGGGGAGTAGAACACTACATCAAGAAATAATTGTATGTTGGTAGTAGTCTTAGCCCGGGGGAAAGGGGTGTTATGTCCCGAGCCTTGCAAACGGGCTCGGGGCGTTTGCAGGCAGTCCCGGGCAGGTGCAAGCTGCCCGGGACCAGACAGGCTGTCACCAGCACCTGTGCGCATGCGCGGGTGCTGGCGTGGGAAAAGTAACACATTGACCCGGGAATTGCCTATATAAGAGGCTGGGAGCTTTTGGGCATTGCTGAAGCCTTCACCTGTACGCTGAACCCAGAATAAAAGAAAACCTGAGAACTACAACTGCTTCTTGTGTCTGCTTTTCGCCAAGGACTCAACACCTTGCATATTATTTGGCCTGCCCACTTTAACCTTAACCCTACATTCTTTATTCATATAATTTAAACGTGGCACCTCTTGCCTTCCCACAATCTGTTTTGGGAAACTTTTGACTGCAACTTAACTCCCCTATATTGGGCTTGAATGGTAGGCTGCTTAGAATGGGAGAATTGGAGAAGTAAGATCTTGGAGGCTGAGTGCTGTCAAGAGGCAGTAGCAGCAATGAATATGCCTTATCTTGTGTCTCCTATATGGGCTTTCAGCCTTCAGGTGTGGTCAAGTGAAATAAGATTTAATTGTCAGTCCAGTGGGGTTCTTTAGATGGAATGGTAGAGAAGAAGACTCATATTATCCTTCATCTCAGGTTGCAAAATGCTGGGATAGAAAATGAAAGTGGCAATTTTTGGAGGTAAGAAGAGCATATGCTGAACCCAGGAATGAAAGCCATCCTTAAGGAGAGGTCATTTATTTCTCTTTCTATTTTTGCCAGGCCTAAATTATCTCTGATGGAGAGATGCCAGACAGCTGGAACACCTCTTCCGACAGCCTAGAAGCAAGAGTTGTAGGCATTATTGTGCCTGTGGTCTTTTCCCTTATCTTCCTTGTAGGCACAGTTGGGAATAGCCTGGTGTTGGCGGTGCTGCTACACAATGGAGAGGTGAAATATAATACTACAAACCTGTTCATCCTCAACCTGGCAGTGGCAGATCTCTTCTTTATTGTTTTCTGTGTCCCATTCCAGGCCACCATCTATACTCTGGATGGATGGCTTTTTGGTGCTGTTGCCTGCAAAGCTGTTCATTTCTTCATCTACCTTACCTTGTATGCCAGCAGTTTTACCTTGGCAGCTGTTTCTGTGGACAGGTAAATATATGTGTTGTATGTATTCAGGCACTGAGATTTATTTTTTTTAAAAGAAGAAGAAACCATTGCTTAATATGATATGTGAAATCAGTCTATTTATTTCTAAACAGGAGAAGGAAGAGAATCTTTAATCCTTTGACTATTCAAAATCTTAAAGTACCTGACATGTGACCCTATTAGAGGAGAATATTTGTAACTCGGGGTTAAAATGAGGAGTCCTTGTGCTCTCTGAGCTAAGCAACCATCTGCAGCACATAGACATAAACAATGTTTACATGTCATTCAAAAGAAACAATCAACGCTAAAAAGGGAACAAAAAGATGAAAACTCATTCTCACCAGCAATCAACACTCAAATGAGCAGAGATTATCACCAAGCTTAACATTAGACTAACAATCAAGAAGCAAACAATACCCCAGTCAAGAAACTGCCAAACCAGCTAACAGTAAACAGCCCAACCAAAAAACCACCAAGACAACTCCCACCAACACTAACAGGGTGAGCCACTAGAGCAGGTGTCTTCAAACTTGGCCCTTTTATGACTTGTGGACTTCAATTCTGAGGATTCCTCAGCCAGGCATGCCAGTTGAAGTCCACAAGTCATAAAAGGGCCAAGTTTGAAGACACCTGCACTAGAGTATAAAATGAGAGCAAATCCCACTCCCTACTAGCACTGAGTTGTTACCTAATTTCAGTAATGAAACATGTGCAAGAAAACAACCAAGCTCAGAAAGCACTAAGGACCCCTCATGTGATCTATTTTTATTTATTTAAAAAACGTACTTCCTATCTTCCCATAACTAACTAAGGCATCCCAATTGATTTGTCTCTTATGTGGTTGAGGCCAGAAGTATCCCAAGCATGCCTGGGAGATATACAAATGTCTTGAGCTAGATTAGATGGTTTCCAATCAGATTGAAGGATACATTTAAAATCAACCATGAATGTTTTTATGTACATAAAAACATGACATATCAGAAAGGTAGGATCTAAACAGCCTGCTCCACCTTCTGCTAGCTTTATACTTGCTAGCAAAAGTCTTCCAGGGAACAGAGATTACATGGATTGCTCAACATAACCAGACTCTTCCATACCCAAACTCTCTCATTCCATTCAACTGCATGCAGAGTTTTAGCCTTAGGCTTGATCTCCATCTTCATTCCTAACCTCCACCTATGTCACAGCCAATTAAAAAGTAAGTGTCTTGCTTTCTCCACATAATTATTTCTATTTTTATCACTTTACTCTTTTTGTGCTTTCCCCTTCCTTTCCACTTAATAATTGTAGCATACTTACCAGTTCTTTTTGTTTCCTCTCAAATGGTATATGAATAAATTCTTTCAGAAAAATGTCATATCCAAACATAGAATGAATTTTTGGCATGGTTCAAATATGTGGGTTCCAAAACATTTCTATCTGTATTGGGGAAAAAAGTTCCACATCATATTTGTGGGATTATGAAATAATGAACACCTACACCAATTTCTGTAGACTTTCTAATAGTAGGTTTGGGTGGCATTTTAAGTGTCAAATTCATGCCAAAAAGGGAATGAAAAAGGTTTGTCACAAGGAGAGTCTGAATCTGGAAGAAAGTGGGCCAATAAGAGCAATGCATTTAAGCAATAAAGGTGAAAATAATGATAGGTGTATTTATATCTATTGAATTTATCAACCTCTCCCTTCTTTCCAGATATTTGGCTATTTGCTACCCACTGAAATCTCGGAATCTCCGTACCACTTGCAATGCAGTCCTTGCTATTATCATGATTTGGACCCTCTCCCTGCTTTTTGCAGGACCCTATCTCAGCTATTACCAAACCATTAATCACCAGGAGAGGTTCATCTGTGCTCCAGTTTGGGAGGACCAACATCGGAAGATCTTAGACATCTTCACTTTTGTGTTTAGTTACATCCTCCCAATCTCTGTTGTCAGCCTGGCTTATGGCAGAACCATCAAATTCTTGTGGACTGCTGTAGACCCTCTGGAAGGAATCTCAGAGTCCCGCAAAGCCAAACGGAGGGTCACCAAGATGATTATTACAGTGACTGTCCTCTTCTGCTTGTGTTGGCTGCCTCACCATCTAGTGATCTTGTGTTTCTGGTTTGGCTATTTCCCCTTTAACCAAGTTACCTATGCCTTACGCCTAGCTTCTCATTGCTGCTCATATGCCAATTCCTGCCTCAACCCGATTGTTTATGCTCTCATTTCCAAGCACTTCCGCAAGAAGTTCAAGCAAGTCTTCACTTGTGTTCTTGTCTAAGACAAGAACAAGAAGGAGTGAACTGACAATAAATCCAAGTGGCCAATGGTTTCATCAACCAGACTGTAGGTTTCTTTGGAGGAAACACAGAAGTAGCATGGTTTAATGAGGAAAATATGAGCTGTTGCATGGATCTGTTGGTAAGAACATGGGAAGACATTCTTCCTGAGAAATGGCTCTAACATTTACAAGACATTACAGTATCATATATGTACAGAAATTACAAAAGGACCAAGAAAATTCTGGAACTATCAACAGTCACCTCATTGACTGCAACATGGATAACAGTAATTTTTAAATATTAATTAGATATGGTATTAATTATTCTTTCTCAGCATTATTCCATATTTTCATTCAAATCAGGCTTGGGTTGGTGAAGGATAGGTGGACTCAAATTAATTTTTTTCAATGCAACCAAAGTACCCACAATTCCTTAGGGAGCATCTTGATATTACTTTAGACCGTCTTCACAGTTGGCTGCGGATGAGACCAAGACAATATCATGAAGAAATGTAACTTGAAAATGGTTCACAAGCTCCTTGTGCCAGAGTTAGAGGGATGTGAAGATAAGCCTGGAAGTTCATTCTAATACTTCTGATTTACTCTTCTAGGAGTGGTTACAGAAAGCATAAATGAAAGTTTCAAAGTACTTGGGTTACTATAGGAATTAGGGTTTGGAAGATATATCTATGAACAAAGGGGTGGTTGCTTTTGTTTGTTGTAGCCTATGGACCCAGACTGAAAAATGTAAGTGTGTGTATTCTTTCTCTCTTTCCTTTCATCTTGTAATTAAGACACATTATGTTTGGATTTCTTTATCTTTTGATTTTGAATTTGGTTTTGCTTATTTTTTTTAAAATAGGATTTTTACATTATTTTAAACTTAAGCATTGTTTTGAGAGAGGAGAAATTTGTGGTTTTGATTGTCACAAAGATAAGCCAATAGAGCTGTATTGGCTGGTGTCACGGCAATGTGAGTTAAAGTTCAGAGGTGACTCTGATTCAAGCCTTTTTAGGACTCTGGGAGTCCTAAGGATAAATTTTCCACTCGATCTCTCCTCCTTTTCTTCTTGTTGCTTCCAATGTCAATATAGCTCCCACCACTGACCCAGCCACTCACCCAAACATGTTCTTTGCTATTTACAATTAGTAAACAGATGTGTAAGAGGAAACACCAAATTATAGAATCATTTTTGGAGCTGAATTTGATAGTTTAGTTTTATTCCTTGAAGAAGTGTATGGTTTTAATTTGAAGAAATGCTGAAACATTTTTGGGATGGAAGTCCCTTTGTACTGATATGTGGGGCTTATAGCTACTGAACGTTTTGCACATCCCAAAACCCCCGCTTACCATCTCAAAGCTGAAGGGTTATTATATAATTTGTGATGGAATTCACACATCCATACTCAACCATAATGTGATTGTTTGGTCTTAGCAGAGCATATTAGATGAAATCAACCCTCATAGTTTGACTGAGAAACAAAAATTTGACAAGTGAACCCAAATTATTGTATATTTATTTTGGGATTGAGCAGGAGTTTTAAAGATTAGAGAAGCCTTTTTTATTTGCCTGTTCATTGCAATTTTGTCTGCCTTGCACAGTTAAGTTAATTTGAATTCAGCAGTAACCTAGAAACAAAGTGCTACATTACTGATATCAATGAATAAGTATTTCTCCAAATGTCTTTCAGTTTAAACCTGTTGTTGTTTACATACTTATTTGGGTGCTGATTCTATTGATTTAATGGGACTGACTTCTGAGTTAGCATGAATACCAGTGAGAATCATCAGCATAATAGACTCTGTTCCTGTGCTCTTTTGTTAACAAACAAAAGGAATTAGCAGAATACATTTAATGAATAATGATAAACTGGTATTTTCTATCAGTGAGACTGATTGCCCCAAAGGCCTGATCAAGGTTTAACTTTAATTATTTCACATTCATAAATATTCAGCACAGCATGTCTGTTTCTGTTGCCTGACTTTGAAAATTAGAGCTGGCCCAGGAGTATTTAGTCAATTAATCCTCTGCCTTCTAGTTTCAAGGCTTTGTATCAGAACAAAACACAGTCTTCAATCTTGCATCTTAAACCCAACAGTAAAGAAAGCTGATAGCTCATATAAATAGCTTATTATTTCAGTTTCACTTCAGTATCTGAAGAAGAATTGTTGTAAAACAATGAGAATATATGACAAGCTTGCTTCAATTACAATCTGTTATTATCTTTCCACTTTTCTATGAATTGCATAATCATGGAAGCTATTATGAGGTTGATTTTTCTGCCAGACAACTTTCCATCCAGGATGAGTTTTCTAGGGCCATGTTCATCAAAGCCTCACAATATTTTTTAAAGCAGTTGAAAATGGTACAAAATAACCTTTGCTTATATATTCATTTTTTATATTCATTTTTTAAATTTACATTTTTAAATTTAAAATGCATCCATTCAAATAGACTTTGCTGGTTTTTAATCAATGCATAACTTATTTATCAAAGCAAAATATTTATTTATCAAAGCAGCACTTATTTACCAAAGGAAGATGAGCTTAGCTTCTTTCAAATCACCTTCATTTCTCCCCCCCACCCCCAATATGTCTTTACAAGCCCAATTGGCCCATCAATCACATGATCTTTATTACACTTGACTTAACCCCATTTCAGGATGGCTTTGATCAGTCATTGGTAGATTCCTAGCTAAGTGCCTGCATGTGAAGAAGACAAGTCATGGCCATTCACAAGCCACTCTCAAAATGTCTCCTTCCATGAAGACAATGCATGTTGTTAGCCACTGAGGACAGAATATAAATAGGGACAGCACATTAGTTTCCCACCAAGCTATTATTTTGACACCCCAAGGGCTGGATGACACTAGTGAAGAAAGGTTCATTTGTGTGTTTGTAATATATGTTTTGCTTTTTTTTTTTTAGTTTCCCTTTTGGTTCTCTTGCCTATTCCTTTCTCAAGTCTATCCATTAGTAAGAATCCATTATGACGGTAGTGATGTTTTTTTTTTCATAGATACAGATTATGTCAAAATAGTATATGTGAAAACATTACAATGAAAATCAAGATAGTCTTTATCAGATTCTACTCAAACCTCCATAAAACTATTCAACATTTGGACACATTCCTCATTGCATGTATTGATCCAGAGCAATTTCTGCATGTGGCAAAGGATTGGGAGAAAAAAACCTTTACTTCCATTCTGGAAACAGGTCATCTCCTTCCTCAAAGTTGCATCGTATAAAGCATCTAAGCTAAGGCTATTGCCTAGAAGAAACTTTAAGAATTGTACAATAATTGTGCTTTTTAAATAGATCCTGCTAAATGTCACTTTGTTTTCTGTTGAACGCAGCTAAGCATAAAGTAAACCAACTCAGTTCTAGACAGAAATTGTATTGTGGGATTGCACAGGTGTGGAACCGGTCTGGGAGTGTCACAAGCATTGTGTGTGGATGTGCCACACATGTTACTTATTTGTCTTTATTTAATGAACACTTTCTTCTAGTCCATCTTACAGCAAATATTTTAATATGCGATTGGCAATATAGCCATACAGCACTCCTAGTTATGCTTGCAGGGAAACAAATTCTGCCACAGGAACTTACAGGGCATTGTGGTCTTGGGTCCAATTATGAGTTTTTAGCACCAAGCTAAAAACCAGGAGACTGTGAGTTCTAGTCCTGCCTTTGGGCCAGTCACTTTCTCTCACAGGGTTGTTGTTCTGAGAAAAATAGGAGGAATGAGTATTAGTATTATTATTAGTATTATTATGCTCTTGAGTTAAAATAATAATAATAATAATAATAATAATAATAATAATAATAATAATAATAATGTTGGAAGGGACCTTGGAGGTCATCTAGTCCAACCCCTTGCTCAGGCAGGAAACCCTATACTATTTCAGACAAATGGCTGTCCAGTCTCTTCTTAAAAACTTCCAGTGTTGGAGCATTCACACTTCTGGAGGCAGGTTATGAAAATAATAGGCAGAATATTAATAAACAAAATAATAAGAGACTGATGAAATTAGGTATTCAGCTCCAAAATGTTATTAGATAACTTCTGCTGTGTGCCATACTGATAAATTTGAGGTATCAATTTATTTCAAACATGTCAAACTCAAGGCCTGAGGGCTGGATGCGGCCTACGAAGTGGTTTCATGTGGCCCGCGAAGCCATCCTGGAAACAGTGAGGAAATGGCCCCCGCTGCCTTGGCCCTGGCCCAGGCCGGCCAGGAGCCAATGTACAATTTTGTGGTGGCCATCTATGCTGAAACACATTCAGTCTTAGCTCCACAAGGCTGTGTCGGCCCCACCCCCTGGGTGCATGCTGGGGAGGTGTCACCCTTTGTGAGGAATGAAGAAATGGACCATGCCTTGGCACTTGCCCTGGTCTCACCCCCTTCTGCCAGAGACCCTCAGATCTATCCCACTCCTGCCCAGGCCCCCACAGGCACCCTTGACGTGAATGATGTAGAGCTGTCCATGCCCACCCACCCTGGCCACACCCACCCACCCCCCTGAGGGCAACCGCAATGCTGATGCGGCCCTCAATGAAATTGAGTTTGACATCCCTGATCTATTTTATCTCTTCACCTGTTTATGCATATTTACAATTTACAGTACCATTTATCTATCAAAGAAGGGGAAAAAGAAAAGGATTCAAGTATTGTGCTTATTTTGACAACAGAAGTATTAAAATTGGATCCAAGTATGATTCTCTGAACAGCCTCAGGCTCAGCAATGCAGTGAAATATAATCCTTGTCTGAGAAAAGAAAAAGAAGATAAAGAAAGAGTCAAGAAAGAACAGAAACTGGAAATAAGGAATCTTCTAAAAAAAGCAGACTAAGAAGGTACTGCAATGTATGTTCAGTAGTTATTGTAAATAAAGAAATGCTGTGTAATGGGCAGTTCATAAAGTAATGGCCAGTTCATCCATGCAAAACTGCCTTTGTGAGATACATTTCTCAAAGAAATCTGCATGTCAGCTATTAACTCTTTTTACGATCTATGTACACTCATTAAAATTTCTATTTGGTGATACTAAGGAAATCTGAAACAAAGCTATCAGATTCATATTTAAGTTTTAATTCATGTAATTGTCTGTAAATACACACAGAGAGACACACCGACACACTTACACACACACACAAAGGCACACATATACTGCTTTTAAATTATCACAGAATGCCACTTTGGCTGAGCCAAAGCAAAATGGACAATCCAAAACCGCACAGTTGCAAGGCTGAATTGATGCTCTGCTGCATTCCTATTGACAGTAACTTGTTCAAATGAGATCCTTGGGGAAATATTATTCAGAATGGCAAAACATTTACTTGTCATCATGGGGAAGCTTCTTAGATTTAAAAGGGAGAGAAAGAAAAGGCGGCAAGCATTGGCTGTAACTATAGCCAGGATAGTTAAGCTACCAAGACAAAATAGGGGAAGGCAAATCTTTCCCCATTTCCATCAAAATGTGGGATGAATGTGCGCCAACAGCGTGAGGCTTTCTGCTGTGTTTGCTGTAACAAGGCCTTCAACTCACACCCATCCATACTTGAAGCAGTTTGAAATTTTCTGGCTGTTCAAATGTTATTGTCATTTCCCCTCCCCCCCCCAAATATAAGCAGATAACAAAACAGTAGTTTGTTGTGGATAGAATCATACCGCACTAACCATTCAGTTGTTATCATAGACAGGTGAACCATTAGGGACTGTGATCAGCCCAGCATCTACTGAATGAACCGCTTCAAACTGGGGTGAACAAAACTTGATCCTGGACAGTGTCTTTGTCTGTTCTGGGCATCAGGAGAGCCCAGTTCTTTCAAACTGGGCTATCCCTTTATACTGAACTGTTCTCCAAAGTGACCCACAGTTTGGAGACCTGAATCAGCTTGAACAGCAGCTGACTAGCAATGGCAACTGAAAGTAGTGCAATCCTGAGCCTGCTCTCTCTCCAGTGCTCTATACTATCCTTCAGTACATTTTTCAGTTTTTTTAAAAAAAACATTGTGTTAGTGCTGAAATAGTACTAGACCAGAGGTAGGCAACCTTGGCTCTTTTATGACTCGTGGACTTCAACTCCCAGAATTCCTGAGCCAGTATGCTGGCTCAGGAATTCTGGGAGTTGAAGTCCACGAGTCATAAAAGAGCCAAGGTTGCCTACCTCTGTACTAGACCCATATTCAGAATGAGTCCAGCTAACAGCTGATACAGATCTTTGACTTACAACACAACAGTTTGTTTAGTAACCATTCAAAGTTACAATGGTACTGAAAAAAGTGACTTAGAACCATTTTTCACACTTACAACTGTTGCGGGATCCCCATGGTCACATGATCAAAATTCAGATGCTGGGCAACTGACTCATATTTATGACAGTTGCAGTGTCCTGGGATGATGTGATCCCCCTTTGAGACCTGACAAACAAAGTCAATGGGGAAGCCATTGACACAGCTTAACAACCGTGTTACTAACTTAACAACTGTCTTGCTTAGCAACAAAGATTTTGGGCTCAGTTGTGGTCATAATCTGAGGACTACCTGTAGTTGGTTTCCTTTGGATATACCTGTGTAAGCCCAGAGCAAATTTGAAAGATGGTTAAACTATCTAAATCTAGATAATTTGTTAAAATTTGTTTCTTCTATATCTGAACCCCAGTCAATGTCAAGAAGACCAATTGGTGGAAGAAGAGGAAAATCCCTATCATACTGCAATTAAAGGTAGTACCATTCATCAACATTATGTTCTATCCAGCTTTTGACAGGATAGATAATGGGGGTAGCAGTCCATTTTTCTCTAGCTCAAGATAATAACACTTATGAGGGTTAGAAGAACAACTGGAGTGTATCAGGAACAAACACATTTTCCTTGGTTCAGACTAACCAAAAGGCCTATAGACACACCTATTTAACAAAATTTCTCATAACCCTCTCACATCCTATTTTGCCTCTTTTTGGCTCTTGCTAAAAGCATAAATACATTTTGTTTTGGAGATTTGTAGTTTGCTAATTCTCTATTTAAATGTAGCCCATTAAAGGTTGATTTATTTCTCTGTCCTATTTGAATGTAATGGGTAGTTTCTGAAAACTATAGAAAATCTCAGTATTTTAGAAAGATTATTTGAAGAAAATCATGTTATTCACATTTTAAAATTTGAACCTAAGAGTAATCAATGGGATTGTATTAAAGTACCCTAATTTTTACCCCAGCAATTGCACAGCATTGTCTCCTAAAGGTGCTCAGTTCCTTTTAAGTAATTTGGGCTGTGTGATTGGACCTCTACCTTATGTGCATCACGTCTCTCTTGATCCTGTACATATATTTAAGTGCATTTTTTAAAAATCTGTGATGCATTTATGGCTCCTTAGTTGACGACTTAAGTCAGTTGTGTAAGCCCTATTACAGGGTCTAGCAAAGAGAAGGACTAGGAGTTACACAATATTTGAAGGGCTGTTACAGAGAAGAGGGAGTCTTCTGAGGGCAGGATAAATAAGGGATGGAAATTTAGGGAGAGATCAGGGAGAGATCCAGTTTAGAATAAGGAGAAGTTTCTTGTGAGTGAGAACAATTAAAATAGCTTTCTCCAGAAGTTGTGGGATGCTCCATCACTGCAGGTTTTTAAGAAAAGATAGGACACCATTTGTCTGGAATGGTATACGGTCTTCTGCCTGAGCAGGGAATTGGACTAGAAAGACCTCCAAGGTCCCTTCCAATTCTGTTATTCTGTATTCTGATTCTCATTTATCTGTATGGTGGTCAAATACATTTCTTGTACTGACTTTGAGCTTTTTCCTCCCTTGCTCTGCTCATAATTAAGAATGAAAACATGATTTTAGAGGCACTTTCTGAAGATGACTAGGGGAATAACACAGTAATTTCCGTTCATACAATAAACAGAGAAGTGAGGACAAATACCTGGAGCCCCAACCCCCACAGTTAGAGGTTGGTAATAATGAATGTGGATACATAGAGAATGAGGAAACAGGGGAAAAAAGGATGAAATTTATTAAGAGATTTTGGAACAGTCGCCTGACGCTTTGCTTAAATATATAAATAATCAAGGAGCTCATGTTATTTGTTTCAGAATTATAGATGTTTGTATTGCTGTTTGTACAAAAAATGATACTTTAATGGGAGGAGATCTTAAGGAGAACGTAGTGGTTAATGTGGTAGGCTACAGAAACCAGAAGAAGCCTTGTTGTTGTGGGGAAAATAGAAGGCAGGAGTTTACACATTACATTAAGCCATGCAGTTTGCTTAATCTAGTATAAACCAGTCATGCAATGTGTGAATTTAGTCTAATCTTCTATATTTTAAGCAGCTCCCCACACTTCCAGAGGAGCTTGAGATGGAGATTGTTTGATGGACTCTACTCCAAATTTCATCTACAAAATTTTCAAATAGGGACAGGTATAATAAGCAGAAAAAGCTAGTAGATGTATTGTATATTATGAATATGGTTTCCTCTGTGTTTAGCATAATGTGTGAATTCAATTATTGTGGTTTGTGAGCCATGGTTAAGGCTTAATATATTGGGTAAACTGAAGAAATTATGCCAATAAACTGTGTTTAAGCACAAAATGGAGTCACATAATGTATAAACATACTATTATTGTTTCTTTTACTTACATATAAACCTCTAAGGTATTCCAGCAAATCTGGTTAAGTTTAAAAGATACTGAGATATTCATAGCCATAGTATGAAAATAACAAAACATACATATATCACATGCCCCATGTATGTTGCATCCCACCGTTGAAGGCAAGTACTCGTATCATATGGTTTGTGTCGTGCTGTTGAGAAGTGTACTTTATCATTCCTCCCTCTCCTCCATAGGCTTTTGGAGATATTATATAATTATTGTCATTTCCTCCAAACGAACAGAACAGCCTTTTATATGTTGCCCTATCCTATTTACTACCTGGTCAAACAAATTAAGACGTTCTCACTGATAGAAGACTTTCTCTGCCACCATCAACTCCTCTCTTTTTCAATCACTGTTTACATGTTCCCAGTTCCCAGTGTTTTAAGAGTCAGGAGATCTTAATAGGTTTTCACTCACAACAAAGGGAGGAAATTACGAGTACATCATGATTACAGCCTCTGAGCTCACAGCAACAGGATACTATCACGTTTCATTTCATTGCTGTTAGTCCCAGTAAAGAAATGGCTTCAGGTTGAGATTAAAAAAAAAGGAGGGAAAACAACATGAAAGCAGGAAAGAATAAAATCCCAAACTCATTCTGACAGTAAAACAGAGTTTTATTGAAAAGATAAATCGCTTCCCACCCTCCTTGTATAATAGAATAAAATTCATTGTATTCACAGTGACAATTCTAGCAAAGTCTGAGCCAATTCAGAACTAAAGCATCCTCTTTAGGAAAGAATTCAGGATTCCTTTATCAAGCTGCTGCATTCAGGAAATTCAAGAACTGTATCTCTTTTAAAGTTACGCATCCAGTTACTCTTCTGCCACAAACATTGCATATTTACCAGAAATAAAGTCATAAGAAGATACAAATCTCAAGGAACCGAAACAACCTTGGAATTCTGATGATGCTGGAATGGCTACAGACTTCTTCCTTTTTAATTACTGTTGACTGGTTAAAGTCAAAACACCCTGTTAGGACATAACAATAGCTTTGAGGGTGTGTTTTTTCTCTTTGAACTAGCTCTTATTCAGCAAATTTATAATTACATTTATGATTTCATTACCAAAATGAAAAAGCAAGTACTTCCCCTAAAAGAAGCAGAATTTCCAAAACCTGCTCAGCCAAAGCCAATTAAAATGGCATCATTAAAAAAGTCTCACATGTTCAAGGAATTCACAGGCACCAGGGGAAAACACTGTCCATTTACATTATCCTAGATAGCGTTTGTGCCTAATTCAACATAGCTAACTATATTTTGATATGCGTACAACCTACATACTATCACAGTGAGACATATTTTGATTTAAAGCAGATGACTTGCTACAGTACCTGAATCTGGCATGAGCTGTAAACCAATTTTATGCACTTTGTAT